>NC_088882.1:608243-1208243 GCF_032884065.1 Artemia franciscana
TCTTTTCTTCTGATGTTCTCGACAGAGCACTGCGACAAATTTTCAGTGATAGTAGGTAAATTTCTTTACGATTATGCGACTCTATTTGGAAAGGAATATTCTTTAGTATTTCATTAGCATAAGACTTCAGTTCTTCAACAGAAGTATGGTCAAACAAAATTTTGTTCATATTAACAAATAGCCTCTTCAATAATATAATCGCCCTTGAAGAATCAGTTCTGGTTTTTGTTGATTTCATTTTCGCAAGATTAATGATGCTGTCTATTTTATCAAAAAGCCGCTTTTCAAGATTTGTCTTGTCAGCTATAGTATTCCTTAATTCTTGAACGAGTTTTTCGAGCTCGTCATGTTCCATCAACTTTAAATTTTCTCCAGTCATTTCATTTAAGTTCACGTTGCTAAACATTCCAGAAACTTCTTTTAGGTCATCCAGACTTTTACAACTGGAAATTCTATCTAGCAATTCTCTGATAATTCGCATTTTACTGTTGTGAAGAATATCAGTAATTACACCAACAATTCTCGTAAGATCCTTTTGAATCCCCTCAAAAAAAATATCATTTGTATTTTCCTCAATCTCTATTCTCTTTAAGAGCGAGTAGGCATGTGACAGGGAGTTACGTAAATCTACGATGACTTTTCTAGTGTTTCTTGGTAATGATTGAAGAATAAGCTCACTTGTTGTAGTAGATAACTTAGGAGATTCGAGAGTATTTTTTAAATGTTCACCAGTAACTTGTAAGACCCTAGAAATAATTAATTTCCCTTCACGTTGATTAAGATAAACAGATAATGCTAGTTTTATATAATCACTTATTTTCTTCAAAGAATGAATATCTCTAATTTTTTGATAATCGCTATACAGTTCTCCAAATTGAGGAGAATTGCTAACAATCTCTGTGACAACTTGCTCACGATTTAAGTTTGGGAATTTCATAAGTTTTTCGATATTAACAGATACTAAATTATCTTTTTCCTCTTTAAGTTTCTCAGCAAAATGGCTTAGGTGATTAAGTATTTTATTTCTATTCAGTGAGACATTACAGTACAGGTTAATTTCTTGATGTTTTATGTGAGAGGAAATAAAAGTGATTAAACAAAATTCCATTTCTTCCCAAGGTAGTCTATTGTAGGTATATTTCAACTGTCGCTTTAATATATGTATGTTTTGTGCAATAAACTTCGCTATAAATAAAAACTTTCCATCTATTTCTTCTCCGTTGCAGTATTCTGTTCTTAAAACACTTACATTTTGAAGTAATAAATCAATCTTCTCTCTTATGCTATTGAGATTACTCTTCATATTTTTATCTTGTTCAAAAGAATTAAAGAAAAAATGGAGGTCTATTAACTTATTCTCAACAAAAATTTCCATCTTTTCTGACAATAAAACATTCTTAAGTTTTAATTCTTCGTAAGCTCGAGAAAGAATTTCATCTAGTTCCATCAGATGAGTAGGAAAGTAATTACCTGGCCATTTACTAATAAGTGTATCAAGAAGTTCCACACTACCAGACCGTATGGCATAATAGAAGGCATTATGGCAGGTTTCATCCTCATCACTTGGCAAAATTGTAGTTTCTCTTGGGCCAAGAGAGAAGTCACTCAGAAATTTACCATTACTGCTAAGTAGATATTCTAAAATATTTACCCTATTATGTTTACAAGCTAATATAACTAAATTGGTACTCTCAACAGAGTTCTTAGCATTGATTAACTTCCTTGTTCTTTTTAGGTCACCCTCACGAACAGCTTCAAGTAAACAGAAGTTTTTGCGAAGCATTTTTACTCTAGTTCATGACTTCAGCTGTCAGAATATTCACTTGCATTAACTAAATAAGACTACTGTCCTTGAATTGAATCTTCCTCTCACCATTAATTTTGTGGATAATAGAAGGCATTATGGCCCGTTTCAACCTTATCACTTGGAATTTTTGTGATTTGTCATTATTACTAAGTAGGTATTTTAAAATATTCATCTCATTATGTTCACAAATTAAAACAACTAAATTACCGAGTTGTTGTTATTAATTAACTCTCTTGTACTTTCTAGGTCTCCTTTACGTACACCATCAATTAAACGGTAGTTTATATCCAGATTGGGAAGCATTGTTACTCTAGTCCATGACTTCAGCTTTCAGAATATTCACTCCCATTAATTCGATAAGACTACTATTTTGAACTGAATCTTCTTTTCATGATTAAGTTCATGTTATTTCATCTAGAAAAAAAAGTAGGACATAATATATGAATACATTTAAATACCAAAACTGTTGCTATATTCAAAAATTGTATTTCTTAAATATTTGCAATTTAACATTAAATTTTTTTCATAAAAATTTTTTCTGAATTTAAAATCAGCCATAAATTTTATGGCTGATTTAAAATGGAGAAGGATTAATCAAAATTTTCTAAAATTTAGGTTAAAACCTTATTTAAGTTTATACTATTGGATCCAAAATTTAAGTCAAACTTAGATAATACTGAGATAACTAATCAAACAGCTACCCGGTTCAATAGTAAGCGAAACTTAAAAAAATTGAATTTTGATACCAATAATTTCTTCAAAGGAATTAGCTTTGAATGCTGACTTTAAATATATAAGTTTTATTAACTTTAGTCTAACCCATCAAAAGCTACGAGCCTGAGAAAATTTGCCTTATTTTACAAAACAGGGGGATACACCTCCTAAAATTCATAGAAACTTAACGAAAATGACACGATCAGATTTAGTGTATCAGAGAACCCTTATGTAGTAGTTTCAAGCTCCTATCTAACAAAAAGGTGGAATTTTGTATTTTTTGCCAGAAAGCAGATCACGGATGCGTGCTTATTTGTTTGTTTGTTTTTTCCCAGGGGTAATCATATCGACCCAGTGGTTCTAGAATGTAGTGACAGGGCTCATTCTAACTAAAATTAAAAGTTATAGTGCCGTTTTAAAGAGACCACAATAATTGGAGGGCACCTAGGTCACCTCCCAAGCAAATTTTTCCCAGAAGTAATCAGATCAAAATTTGAGATTAAATTTCTGTTCATCTTAGTCGAAAACCAAATAACTAAGTCTTTGGGGAAGACTTAATCCCTCACAATCCCTAGGGGAGAGGCTACAAGTTACAAACTTTGACCATTGTTTACATATAGTAATGATTATTATGAAGTTTACAGGCAAAATCAGGGGGACTTTTTTGCTTAAGGGTGGGGGTGGGTTGGGAGGGGGTTACTTGGGATGATTTTCCATGGAGGAATTTATCATAAGGGAAGAGAATTTTCATGAAGGGGGTGCATGATTTTTCTAGTATTATCCCAATAAAACAATGAGAAAATATTTTGTTTCAACTGGAAGTAATGAGCAGCATTAAAACTTAAAATGAACAGAAAAGATTACGTTTATAAGGGGGTTCATCTCCTCCACAATACGTTGTTCTTTACGCTAAAGTACTTTTAGTAATTTCAACCATTTTTTCTATGGCCTTTGTTGCTCAGGGTTCCTTCTTAAAGATTTGGGACAAAATTCAAGCTTTAGTACAATGAGTGAGGTATTGACAAGGGGTCTAACCCCGTTATATACGTAGTGAAAAAACATAAATATAGAAGTTCGTTACTTAAATTAATTCGTAAGGTACCTATGCTTATTCCTAACAAAAACGTTCCTTAAAAAATGAAAAATCTAGTTGCATTTTTAAGTAACCAAAAAGTGCAGGGCAAGTAGGCTTCCTCCTCCACCCTTTTTTAATCAAAATCCTCCGATCAAAACTATATGAAAGCCAGTTAGCAAAAAAAAATAAATACTAACATGCAAATTTCGTATTAATTATTTATACACATTGAGCCAAAATCAAAACATTCACTAATTCAAAAAAGTTCAGAAATTAAATTAAAAAAAACAAGGGTTTTTAACTACAAGTAAGGAGCGACATTAAAACTGAAAACAAACAGAAATTATTCCGTATATGAAAGGAGTCTTCCCCTGCTCAAAGCATCGCTCTTTACGCTACAGTCTGACTCTTTGTCACACCTCTACTTTTTAAAACGATTAAAAACTTTAGCCTAAAGAACGAGGCGTTAAGGGAAAGCAACCGCTTTCATTAACTGAATAATTTCTGTTCGCTTTAAATTTTAATGTCGTCCCTACTTTTCAGTTAAAAAACTCTTTTTTTATTTATTCAACAACAGGATTAGGTCAATAAGAAAAACAGATTTAATAAAATATTTTTCACTTCAAGGACACCATGGGCACCCCGGTTGTCAAAAAGGTGTATGTGCAATATCCCTTGAAAGGCAAAGTCTGTTAAATTTTTGGAAATATTGGATGGGATGCAGAACTGATTAAAAAGGTAGAATTTGCATCCAGGTCGTCAAAATGGATTGTCCGTAATATTTTAAGAGCAGTTAAGAGTATTAAGTCAAAATTTTGAAACAAAACAGAGATTTGAAATTCCAAAATTCTAGGGGATGTTAACAGTTTGAACCCCACCCAAATGCAGACCTTCCAAAATCTACCGTCATTTGCATATTATTAAAAACAAGATATATTAAATTGAATCAAGAATTGACGAAATTTCCAGGAATAAATTTCCATTATATGCTAAATATTTAATTCAGTTTCATCAATTCCTTTCTTTTAAGACTATATTAAATGTTTGATGTCTTGTTTATGCAATAATTTTGAAAAATTAAGAATATTTTGAACAAGCCAAATGTTTTTCAATGAACGCAATGACACAGTTTATTGTCAGAGACTTATGTTTAGGAAAAAAAATTATTTCTAAGTCTTAGAAATAATTTGAGCATTTATTTTAATTTTTACCCGTTTTTTAGATCTAATTATTAATCTATTTCAAAACTTTTTATCTTTTTGCTTGATATAAATACTTTTTTTTATTCTTTTTGTATCGGGCTCGAATTGATCTTTGGCAGAAATTTCTGGTCGGGTGAAGTTCGAATTCTTATAGGATTTCAATTGTGATTGGATTCAGTATTAAATGGCTCAAATACCACTTCTTTTTCATTTTTTCAAATTTGATTAAATTTAAAAGCATAGTACTGATTCGTATATTTACTTTATTCCCATTTCTTTTTTCAACAACTAAGATGACTAGGCAAGGATTTTGCAAAATATCTGCTTTCTCTTTTTGCAGCTGTTTTTCCACTGGCTGAAAATCATCCAAGTTTTAGCTTCTTAATTTTGTTCTTGAGTTCAATTTTTTTCTCATACTTTTCTCATAAAAAATTAATTAACTTTAAAATATTAGTTTTGTTTAAATATACGTTTTATCCAAACATTATTCGACTTTTGACAAAATATTTGCTAGCTTTTCGCCGTTTTTCTTTCCTTTTTCTTTTTTTGTCTTCAATTGTATGTGTAGCAACTGTATTATTAAATTATAAGTCTTTTTCCAATCTCAAATCTGGCGAATTCAAGTTACCATGATGTGAGAAAATATCACAGTTTTAATTTTACGATAGTTCTAATTTAATATTTTTATATCTGTTAAATTTAGTTTTATTGCCTTTAAAAATAATTTGGTTTTACAATTAAATGGATTAAAGTGTGTTGTGTTTCTTATTTACAAAGATACATCCTATAATTCCCCTGATCATCTCTAATAAGGCCAATAAATTACTTCAAGCATTAAAAAAAATCTATGACAAACCTACAATCCTAAGTTCTGAAAGCTACAATATTAGTTGTCTTAGCCGGAAGAGAGTGTTGATTAAATAAGATAAATAATTAAATTAGTAAGAAAATACCATGTGATTAAAATGGGCTTTGGAGGCAAACTTTTGTACTTATTATATGTGGCGAACCAGATGTTTGTACTGCCACTAGTATCGATAATATTGGACACTTCATTTGACCATTTTAAGACATCTTTTCCATCTGGTCTACAAATTGGAGTTACAAGGTTTGCCCTCTGGGAAATTTCTGAAGTATCCAATAGATCCAAGTTTCACCTAGTTCTTCTTTTGTTCTCCTTGTTATCTCTCTAAGAAGTTAATAGATTCAGCTAGAAGAATCTGGTAAGGCAGGTAGGCAAGTGTCTCTGTAGTTCGGTTGTTTTTATCCGTGCAATTCTAAAATTTATTTTATAACAATGAGGAAAACCTTCCTCCGGTGAACATTAAACATTCAACGTAAAATAAAGCTGGAGATCTTGTCACGTAGTTGATTTTTGACCATTTTTGAACAGCATCCTTAAACATTAAAGGATCATTTTCAAATTGCAGCAAAAATATAGACTATATTTCTAACCCCCAGCGTCCCTATGAAGCAATCTAACAATGAAATCCTGAATATCTCTCCGTAACTTCCATAAGACCCATTCCTTGGTAATTTTGGTCTGCGGTTTTATCCCCATTTTTAATGGAAGGAAAAACAGCTAAGTTTGCTCAGTCTTTTGAAAAACTGTGTCGTCCAGGCTCCTTAACTAAAGCCAAGTAAAACTTTCGGTTCTGACCTTAATCAAGTCAAGAAAACATATCAAATAGAATATAATCAAAAAATATATATCATGATACAAGTCTAATATGGGATATATGTAGGTGCTTCAAATGTCTCAATTCTATTCTATGATAATGCCTACCTAATCGAATAAATACTATATGTTAGATTACCTTCTAAGACATATCCTATAATCACACTAATCCCTAAAATAGAAAAAATTCACCCTTTTAAACTGTAAAACAACGTAGGATGATTCTATCTTCCGAAAATATTAGTTAAGCATTGTTGCTTAGCTAATAATAAATTAGCTTAATTTAAATATAAATTAAGGAGATATTTACAAGGTCAGAAAACTACAAAAAACTTCAGAAAAATAAAATGCACTTATGTTTACACTAATCCACTCTACCAGGGTTAACACAAAAATGGAGCTGTCATTTTTTCTAGAGATTGAAGAAAAATTAAGGTGTAAAGTTCAGGGTTAAATATTTAAATTTTTCTGTGGAAAGATACAAATTATGTAGTTACTGACAGCACAGTAGCCCTGCTTCATTGAAAAGTGAAGTGTTTTCAATGTATTAGTAATTGCCTTTTCCGAAAGTAGAGACTTCTGGTGACGGAAAAAGGAAACCAATTGTGACTAGACTAAGGACCAAATTTTATAGAAATACCAGAAAATACGAGCTACAAATCACTGTTCACTAACTCTGTGTATTTGATTCATCATAGCTACTTTGAATTTTTTATAATAAAGATGATATTACACAAAAAAGGTATAGTAGATAAGCCAAAGAATTAAGTTGTTTTTTTGAAAAAAATTTCAAAATATTCTCGATCAACTTCTGCTTCTTTTTTTAACAGTTGGTAAAACCATCCGAACAGCAGTTGAAATCCATCTTTTTTTGTGTTGAACTTTTAGCGCATCTAACGTAGCCCAACCAAATTATTTGACTTGAAAGTGTTTCCTAGTCTTTTGGCAGTGCTTTGTTCTAGACAGACTGACAAGCAACTGGCTTTTGAAGTCTGATCTGTCTGATAAACAGAAAACAATCGAATAAATCGAAATTACAAAGTGAAATGTCTGAATGCACGCAACAAACTATTTGGAAAAGTAAAATGTAATTACGTTTACACTAATCCGCTCTACCAGGGCAAACACAAGAAAACGTAGATGTAATTGTTTTTAAAGATAGAATACAAATTATTTCAGATACTGAAACAAAATTGGCATCGGAAGGTGAAGTGTAAGCAAACGAAGAAATTACTCCCAAAGTTTTTTCACAAAAAAATTCCACCCTGACAAAATATATCATACGACTGAAAGGGTTTGAGACAAGAAGCCTACAAATTTGAAGAATTCTAAAATCTGAAAGTTTTGAAGATAGTTTGAAACAATTTCCTGCACTAAAACGCCTTCTATCTTTCCTTCCGCATCAGCTTTTGACCCTTTTGATATGAAGTGAGACAAACCCTACATAGGAAAAAAAAAACTCAGAAGATGGAATACAATTCTATTTTCCTACTGTGGGACATCAATGCATCATTGATGGTAGGTTTGGTTCTGACAGTTCTCTCCAACTGTAGCTGGTTAAGAGGATTTTTGGATTTGAAGAAACCGTGCTGTGCACTTGGCCTTCCATAAGCAGTGGAGAGACTAGCATATATTACATTGTTCAAATTAGGATAACTCTCACCCTTATTATAAGTGAGGATATTGGTCCAATAGCTATAGAGTCGTTGATCTTGCATATTTTTTGCCAAAAGACAAATCACGGATGCATGTTTATTTGTTTCGTTTTCTTTTCTTTTTTTTTCCCAGGGATGATTGTATCAACCCAGTTGTCCTAGAATGTCGCAAGAGGGCTCATTCCGATGGAAATTGAAGTTTTTTATTGATTTAAAAAGTAAAATTTTGAGACAGAGTCAAACTTTAGCGTAAAGAGCCAGGCGTTGAGGAGGGGGTCAATCCCTTTTACATACAGAATAATTTCTGTTCGTTTAAAGTTTTAATGTCGCTCCTTACTTGCAGTTTGAATTTTTTATTTTTTTTTATTTAATTAGTGTATGAAACCATCAGGAAGTAAAATCCTTCCTGTATCTAGCTCAACTAGTTTATCTGAAACACACCACACACTGCAAAACTTGATTTTGAATAAACAAAATCAATTTTGCCAGTTCTTTGTCTTGCGAAAGTTATCTTTCGGAAATCATTTTGCCGTTTGAGACAAAATTTGCCTCATTTCCGACAAAAAGAGGAAAACACCTTCTAAAAGGCAAAGAATCTTAATGAAAATTACACCATCATATTCAGCATATCAGAGAACCTTACAGTGGAGACTTCACACTCTTCTCCACACAAATGTCGAATTTTGTACTTTTTTCCAGAAGAAAGATCACAGATGCGTGTTTATTTTTTTGCTTTTTTCCCCAGGGATAATTGTATAGACCCAGTGATCCTAAAATTTCTCAAGAGGGCTCGTTCAAACGGAAGTTAAAAGTTCCAGAACCTTTTTTAAGTGCAAAAAAATTGGAAAGCGTAGTTGAAATACCTAATAACTATATCTTTGAGGACGACCTAATCCCCCACAGTTTTGGGGAAAGGCAGCAAGTTATGAACTTTGCCTATTATTTACATATAGCCTAGTATTGGTTATTGGAAGGTATACAGACGTTTTAAGGGGAATTCTTTCTGGTGCGGGGAAAGGTAGAGGGAGAGGGCTATGAGGGATATTCTTATGGGGGGAGAATGGATTTCTCAGCATTATTTATTTAACAATCATAAATTAAATAAAAAAAGTGTTTTTCAAAAGAAATTAAGGACTAACATTAAAACTTAAAACCAAACAGAAATTAATACGTACATGAGGGGGTGCGTCCCCTCGTCAATACTTCTCTCTCAACGCTAATTTTTTTTAGCAATTGCAAAAGAACTATTTATTCTAATTAAACGGCCTTTGAGATTCAGGGGTCATTCTTAAAAAATTGGAACAGAATTCGAAGCTTAGCGTAATGAGCGAAGCATTTATGAGGGGGTGAACCCTTCATATTATATATATGAGGAAGTTTGCCACCACCTCAATACGTTGCTCTTTACGCTAAAGTTCGAATTTTGTTAAATAATGTCCGATATTAGCAATAATTTGTTTGAGCCAATCTTGGCATTTAATTTTACCTTGAGCAGCTTCATAACTATGATTTTTATGTGATAATAAACAGAAGATATTGTATTTTCACGACTTGTGGTTGTTATAAAAAAGAAAAAACAAAAAAGAAAGTTTTTTCCATCTGAAAGTAAAGAATAGCGTTGAAAGTTCAAACGAACATAAATTAATACGTATATCTTTGAAAGATCTTTTCTATCATTCATTTTAGTCATTTGAAAATTGCTCAACATATGACTTTCATTTTCATAAGAGTAGTTTCGACCTCTTTCGCGTTTTGTTACTATACCTTGCAATATTAGTTCCACAAATATCACCAATTTAAGTTACGTGGGAGGGTCTTTCCATGGAGAAATTTTCCATGGAGGGAGAGCTGGATTTCCAGACATTTTAAAAAATGATCAGCAATAAAATAAAAGCACAAGTTTTTTTTCAAACAGGAAATAAGAAACAGCAATAAAACTAAAAACGAACAGAAAATATTGCGTATATGAGATGGATTGTCTCTCCTCAATAGGTCACTTTTACGCTCTTGTTTCGTATTTAACTTTTAAAAGAGGTTATTATTTTAATTAAAAAGCCTTTGAGATTCAGAAGCTATTCTTAAACAACTGGAACAAAAATCAAACTTACATTATTATATGGTTATTATTAGTTAAATAAAAGTAAAGGTAATATTCAAATTTTGTTTTAATTATTCATGTTTGGTGATCCAAATTCAAAACATGCATTAATTCAAAAAAGTTCAGAAATAAAATTAAAAAAAAAATTTTTTGAACTGAAAGTAAGTAGTGACATTAAAAATTAAAATGAAAAGAAATTATTCTGTATATGAAAGGGGTTGTCGCCTCCTCAACGCCCCACCCCTTACGCTAAAGTTTTTAACTGTTTCAAAAAGTAGATTTGTGAAAAAAAGTCAAAATTAAGCGTAAAGAGTTGAGCGTTGAGGAGGGGACAGGCCCTTGTACTTACGGAATAATTGATGTTTGTTTTAAGTTTTAATGTTTCTCTTTACTTTCAGTTAAAAAAACGTGTTTTAACCTAATGAACAATAGCATCAACAACGCCAATGTTAGGAAAAGAAAATACAGACGTTTTGGATAAACACATTTCAAGTTCGATAGAATTGTTGAAGAAATAGGCGAACAATAATATGAACAGCTTCCTAACTTTTTTGAATGGCTTCGGATTTGTCTGAAATATCAGAGGCAGCGCTATAGGGTTTGCCAACAGTAAAAGTCATACGGCTCCAATATTTAATTATATTTTTTTTCAAAAGGCACATCATATGAAAACGGTAATCGTACAAACTTCAGAAGCAGCTCATTCTATTGAAAATCAGAAGTTCTAGTACCCTTTTTAAGAGTCAAAAGTGATCAGAGGGCAACTAGCCCCCACAAACCCTTTTTTAAACAGATCCGATAAAAATTTTAGATAGCCATTTTGTTAAAAATATTTCAAAGATCATATAACAAAAACTCCGAAGTCAATAGAAACCCACAGGGCCTGAGAGAAGGCATTTTAAGTTATGCCATGAGGGTATATATGGTTCTGCAAATCAAGCAAATCAAGCAATCACTACAAACAAGAGGTTGGATTTTGCCTCCTTCTCTCACTGTAAAAGTCAAAAATTTACTGCGTCATTGGCGCTTTACTGAAAACGAATTATATCACAAATATTTTCTTTTTTACTTTTTACAACATTGAAAATAAACATAAAAATTAAAGTAGAATTTATTTTTGAAGTGATAAGCTTTCAGCAATTAGTATCATTGTATATGAAATATTAAGTTTATTTTTATTAATTCTTTCCAAGACTGTTCAAGACAAATACAGTTTCCCTACAAACAAGAGTTTGAATTTCCATTGTCTTGAAAAGATTTTCCCTAGTGTTTCTACTTTGTGTTTGTTTGGCGCTGTAAAAGTCTAAAACCTACTGAGTCATTGGCACTTTACTGAAAACGAATTATATCACAAATATTTTCACAAATACAAATATTAATTTTATTAATTCTTTCCAAGACCGTTCAAGACAAATATAGTTTCACTACAAACAAGAGTTTGGATACTACCCCTTCCTTAACTGTAAAGTTCAAAGCCTACTCCGTCATTGGTGCTTCACTGATAACGAATAATATGACAAATATTTTTTGTTCTGGTTATTACAGCATTTAAAATTAAAACAAAAATTAAAGCAAAACAAACCTTAAACTTATTATCATTCATTCATGAACTGATATCATTATATATCATACACATTCTGATTTTATTTGTAGTCTCTAAGACAATTCAAGAAACATATAATCAAACAGTTCGTTTGATCACAGTTCGTATTTTTTGCCAGAAGACAGATCGCGGGTGCGTGTTAATTTTTTTGTTGTTTTTTGTTGTTTTTTTTTCTTTTTACCAGGGGTCATCGTATCGACCAAATGGTCCTAAAATATCGCAAGAGGGCTCATTCTAATGGAAATAAAAGGTATAGTGCCCTTTTTAAGGGACTAAAAATTGGAGTGCACCTAGGCCCCCTCCCACGCTCATTTTTTCCCAAAGTCAACGGATCAAAATTTTGAGACAGCCATTTTGTTTTGCATAGTCGAAAACTATAACAAGTATGTCTTTGGGGATGACTTACTCCCCCGCAGTTCTTGGGGGAGGGGCTGCAAGTTACAAACTTTGACCAGTGTTTACATACAGTAATGGTTATTGAGAAGTGTTCAGATGTTTTCAGGGGGATTCTTTTGGCTTGGGGGGTTGGGTTGAGGGGAGCAGCTATATGGAAGGATCCTTCCTTGGAAGAATATGTCATGGGGAAAAGAAACTCAATGAAAAGGGCGCAGGATTTTCTAACATTGCTATAAAAGAACAATGAAAAAATAAACATGAAAAAGTTTTTTCAATTGAAAGTAAGGAGTAGCATTAAAACTTAAAACGAACAGAGATTATTAATTATATGAGGGGTTATAAAAATACTTTAGCATAAAGAGCGAGGTATTTAGGAAGAGATAAATACATCGCTCTTTATGCTAAAGTATTTTTAGCAATTTCAACTACTTATTCTACGGCCTTTCTGATTCAGGGGTCATTCTTACAAAATTGGGACGAAACTTAATTTAGTATAAAGAGCAAGGTATTAACGAGGGGATAAACCCCCTCAGATACATAATAAAAATATAAGAAAGTAAAAGTTTATTACGTAAGTTAATTCTTAATTTACGTATATTTTTTTACTAATAAAAACGTTGTTTAAAAATTTAAAGTTCTAGCTAACTTTTTAAGTAACCGATTCTCAAAATCGTCTGATCAAAATTAAGAGAAAGCCATTTAGCCAAAAAAAGAATTAGTATGCAAATTTCATTTTAATAATTTATGTGTGGAGAGCCAAAAGCAAACATGCATTAATCCAAAAACGTTCAAAAATTAAATAAAAAAAACTAGTTTTTTTTAAACTGAAAGTAAAGAGCGACATTAAAACTTAAAACGAACAGAAATTACTCCGTATATGAAATGGGTTTTCCCCTCCGCAATCCCTTCCTCTTTACGCTACTCTTTACCCTTTCCTTGCTCTGGGGGGAGTTAAGGGTCGGATAATTCGGAAAAAATAAAGTATTTTTAACTTACAAACGATTGATGGGATCTTAATGAAATTTGATATTTAGTAGGATATCGTGCCTTAGAACTCTTATTTTAAATCCCTACCAGATCCGGTTATATTGATGGGAGTTTGGGGGGACCTAAAATCTTGGAAAACGCTTAGAATGGAGGGATCGGGATGAAACTTGGTGGTAAAAATAAGCAGAAATCCTAGATACGTGATTGACATAACTGGAGCGGATCTGCTCTGTTTTGGGGAGCTGGGGGGTGGTTAATTCTAAAAAATAGAAAAAATTAGGTATTTTTAACTTACGAAGGAAGGATCGGATCTTAATGAAATATGAAGTTTGGGGGAATATTGTGTCTAAGAGCTCTTATTTTAAATTCCGACCGGATCCGGTGACATTGAGGGGAGTTGGGGGAGCCTAAAATCTTGGAAAACGCTTAGAATGGAGGGATCGGGATGAAATTTGGTGGGAAAAATAAGCAGAAGTCCAAGATATGTGATTGACATTACCGGAACGGGCCCGCTCTCTTTGAGGAAGTTGAGGGGAGGGTTAATTCTGAAAAATAGAAAAAATGAGTACCAGACCAGATTAAATTAGAAATAGTCACTTATCCGATTCAACCATCTGTGGGGGGTAAGTGGAGGGACTTTTAATTTTAAAAATGAGAAAAATGAGGTATTTTTAACTTACGAGTGGGAAATCGGGTCTTAATGAATTTTGGTATTTAGAGGGACCTCGTGACTCAGAGCTCTTATTTTAAATACCGACCGGCATCACGCCTCTGATTTTCCTTTTAAAGCAATCTGTTGGCTCTTAGAATTTTGCTAGAGCTTATAACATATGAGCTCTTGTCTCTTCTTGACCTCGTCACAAGTGCCATATTAGCTCTTAGCTCTTGTTTTTAGTGAATAGTATATAAATATAAGTAGTTTAAAAAATTTATTAAATACTCCTAAGGAGTTTCCTTCTTCCCTTACCTGTATTTATGACCCCAGGGCAAGGGTGCCCAATGTTTATTATGTACCTTCAATGACATTAATTTAATAGTATATGCATTACTCCGCAAAGCAAAATATATGATTACCCCGGTTCCAAACCGGTAATAAAAGAGTCATTAATGAACAAGCCTGTTAATCAGGCTTAAATTCTACCTTAACTTAAATTGGGTTTTCAGTAAGAGAGGCTGGTGTTGAACCACTGTAAAGAATTTTACTGGTCATGTGGTAAGACTGTGGTCAGCCCTCCCTATTTTGCCTCTGCTCAGCATTGCTCCAGTCTTGATTGACTCTTTTCTTTAAAGTTTTGGGGATAAATAGCAACCTGAGAGATTCTGTTCCACATTGGAACAGAATTGACTGCAAATCACTGTTCATGCTTGGTGCAATAGTGACCTGCATCTTCTTGTGACGTCGTTTTTTGGTGCTTTAGAGCAACTTTAGGCTTCAAACCAATGACCTTAACGATTTAATGAGAATGACCTTAACACCACAATGCTAATAAATTCTTTTTTTCGAACTCGTGTTCTTCTTTGATATTCTCCTTTAATTGTAGCATTATAGAAAACTAGTACTTTACTGAAAAAACAAAACATAGGAGTTTGGTAAAGTAAAAGTAAACAAGTTTAGAATATTATAAAAAATATTATAAAAAAACTATTGAAAACTAAAAAACATTGAATAGGGGAACATTTAAGCTTAAAACGAAGAGAAATTACTCCGTTGATGGAAGGGGCTTTTCCTCCTCAACGCCCCAATCTCTACGCTAAAGTTTGACTCTTTCTCTTAACTCTATTTTTAAAACAGTAAGAAACTTTAGCGTAAAGAGTGGGACGTTGAGGAGGAAAAGCCCCTTTCATATACGGAGTAATTTCTGTTCGTTTTAAGTTTTAATGCTGCTCCTTACTTTCATTGGAAAAACTTGTTTTTTTCTTATTTAATTTCAGGGCGTTTTTGAATTAATGCATGTTTTGATCTTGGCTCTCCCCACATAAATAATAAAAACAAAATTTACATATCAATAATTGCAATTAATTGGAAGATTTTGAGAAAAAACGAGTGAGGGAGGAGGGCTAGTAGCGCTCCAATTTTTTGATTACTTAAAAAAGCAACTAGAACTTTTAATTTTTTACAAACGTTTTCATTGGTAAGAAATACACGTAACTTACGAATTAACTTACATAACGACCTTCTATATTCGTATGTTTTTATTGCGTATATGAGGGAGTTCAACCCTCGTCGATACCTCGCTCTTTACACTAAAGCTTAGATTTTGTCCCAATTCCTGAAGAATGACCTCTGAATCACAAAGGCCGTAGAATAAATAGTTAAAATTACTAAAAAAAATATGTTAGCGTAAAGAGTGAGGTATAACGAGGAGGTAAACCCCTCATATGCGTAGTAGTTTTTGTTCGTTTCAAGTTTTAATGCTGATGATGAAAAAACTTTTCAAATTTATTTTTTCATTGCTTTTTCAAATAATGCTAGAAAATCCTGCGCCCCCTTCAGTGAAATTCTCTTCCCCCATGAGAAGTTTCTCCATGGAAATATCTCCCCACGTACCCTTCCCCCTCAATTCTCCCCCCTAAACCAAAAATCCCCTTGATAACGCCTGTACACTTCCCAGTAACCATTACTATATGTAAACACAGGTCAAAGTTTGTAACTTGCAGCCCCTCCCACTGGGACTGCAGGGGACTAAGTCGTCCATAAAGACATAGTTATTAGGTTTTTCGACTATGGTGAATAAAATGGCTATCTCAGAATTTTGATCCGGTGACTTTTGGGAAATAATGAACGTGGGAGGGGGCCTAGATACCCTCCAATTTTTCGGTCACTTAAAACGGGCACTAGAACTTTTTATTTCCGTTAGAATGAGCCGCCGATACGCCGCAGTCGATACGATCACCCCTGGGGAAAAAAACAACAACAAAAAACAAACAAATAAAGACGCATCCGTGATTTGTCTTTTGGCAAAAAATGGAAAATTCCACATTTTTGTAGATAGGAGCTTGAAACTTCAACAATAAGGTTCTGATACACTGAATCTGATGGTGTGATTTTCGTTAAGATTGTATGACTTTTCGGGGGTGTTTTCCCCTATTTTCTAAAATGAGGCAAATTTTCTCAGGCTCGTAACTTTTGATGGGTATAACTGATCTTGATGAAACTTATATATTTAAAATCAGCATTAAAATGCAATTCTTTTGATGTAACTATTGGTATCAAAATTCCATTTTTTTTTAGAGTTTTGGTTACTATTGAGCCGGGTGGCTCCTTACTATTGTTCGTTACCACGAACTGTTTGATCCCTCGAAGGATTCCCGCAGAACTAGAAGTCAGGGTTTTTTACTCCTACAAAATGTCAACATGTCCCTATATTTCCTCTATAAGCCTATACACTGTATCCATATGCTCTAATACAATGTTTCGAGAATATTCCCATGCTTTAAGATAATGTAGTGAGGACTCCTATTTAGCGCAATACAATTTTGTGAAAACTTTCCTACCTTCCTACACAATTTTGTGAGGATTCCCCTATTTTCCTTTAAAATGTCATGAAAACTCCATTATTATTCTATGAAAAATTGTGAAGACCCAACTGGTTAATCATGACAAAACATAAAAATATGGTGAAGATAGAAACCGAGGAAAGTAACAGCCAGTGGAAAAAGTAAAAATTAACATTAAGTGCCAGTGATCTCTTGGTGGATGACAAGAAACTTTTCACTGTTCTATCCTATGTTTCAAAATTGAGTGACAAACTGGGAAGAATCCTACAAGATCTTAACCTTAATGTCATATTTAAAAAATCAAAAAACAGTACAGAGCTTTTTCATCAGCGACAAAGATAAAACCAGCCCCATTCTGGGAAGTGGTGTTTATAGAGTTCCCTGTGCTTTTGGCTGTTTGTTTTTTGTAAGTAGAACCCAACAGCAATTAGGGGAGAGGCTATTGGAAGACACTTCCTTAATCATGAAAGCAATGGGGTTATGCTAAAGGCCTGAGACTCTCAATTCCACCTTGGCTCATTGTGTGTATGACAACCCAAACTATTTCATTTTGTTAGATATTACCTCTATTATTATCCTTGTTGAAGATCTCATCCAAGGTTTCAAGGAGGGAGTTAAAATAAAGAAAACATTCACATAGAAGTCACCCTCAGTAGAAAGAATGGAAATAATTTTCTAAGCCCCATTCATGATGAAATTACTAACTCCGATAGTTTTTATTTCCGTTAACAAAATTATGTTCCGCAATTGAATAGAATCTTTTATAATACCCAACATGGCAAGCGATTAGCCTTTAAGAGTACTTTATGCAGGATGAAATTGTGAAATGTCATTTAGTCTTGTATTTTATTCAGTTACCCATTCACTGTTACTCTCAAAGGGTCATCTTATTTTGACTCTGTATTTATTTTTAGGTTTGTTTCTTTTATATTTTATCGGTATTGTTCTGCAATAAGGAGAGTCAAGCGGAGGTGTTGACTGAAAAACTTGCATAAGTTTTTCAGGATATTATTGTTCTTATTTTTTCTCTTCTTCACAATTTTTGTCAGTGTAAGCCATGCCAAGAGTAACCCAATAAAAAGCTCCCGGGATGTAATTCGTCCAAAAAGTAAAATTTGAGAGTGAAAAGGAGTTTGCGCCATCCAGGGAGTAACACCCTGAACAACGGCCTAGGATGTAATCCTGTCGAAAAAGTGAGGTTGAGAAAAAAAGAGTGTTCACGCCATGCAGATTACAAAACCTTGCAGACCTTAGGAAAAGTAGCCTTGGAAGCAATTCTGCCGAAAAATGTCAAGTTTAGAGTGGTTAAGGAGTTTATGCCATGGAGAGGGTAACAACCAGAAAAGCAGCCCGAGATTCTGCTGCAAAGTGAGCTTTAGAGTAAAAACAGAGTTTAAACCATGCATAGAGTAACCCTCTGGAAAGTGGCATTGGAAAAAGTCTTGCCAAAATGGAAAAATTGAGTTCGAAAATTAGTTTACGCCATGCACAAAGGAACCCTCTGAAAAGAGGCCTGGGGTACTGCTGAAAAAATATGGTTAAGAGTAAAAATGGATTTTAATCCATGCAAAGAGTAAACAACTGAAAAATGACCCGGAATAAAATCTTGCCGAAAAAGTAAGGTTGAGAGTTAAAAACGATATTACGCCTGGCAAAGAATAACCTCCTGAAAAGTAGCCTAGGATTCAATTTTTCTAGTAATTCCCTCGTAATCGTACAATTTTGCTCGTAACTATTTATCTCGCTATAACCAAAACGGCTAGTATTGACACAGCCAAAAGCGAGAAAAGACTTTTTTGTGCAAGCATTTTTATTAATAAACAAACTTATTATTAGAGCTCTTGATTATTAGGCCAGTAGTGTGTATGCTTTGAAATGATCTTTCTAAGGGATACTTTCGCAAACTCATAAACAAAATACATTTCAGGAGATTGTGTTAACCTATGGTTAGATTTTATTTGGTTCTTAGCTTAATGGTTAGAAGATAATAGATTTTGTTTACACACAAAAAAATATAAGCGTCAGGAATGTTCCTAGCGGGAAGGTTGGGATATAAAAAAATACGGCTGGCTTAGCGACACTAAAACTATAATTCCTTTGTGTTAGGCTTTTGCAGAAAATTTTTTCAGTATTCCTGCACAAAAAAATAACGCTTCTGTCTGACTATGGTTTTCTGGAGTAGAGTAATTTTTAAATGCATATCACTTGATCCTTTTTTATATTAAAACTAAAATAGGCAAAAATTGAACTCACAGTTTATCTATTTAATATTGCCGGATACTTCCTTCTAAAGAACAAAAATGAAACTGTTTATTTTGTGATGTAATTTCAATGCAAGATTGTAAGTGATAAGCTTATTTTTTGATAAGAGTTAACACTATTTATTTTATGTTGCGTGATTTTGTTAATACTTTTAAAGCAAGATTGCAGATGATAAACATTTACATATCTATGGGTTTTAAATGATTAATGAAACATTTGATTATAATGATTAATGATAAATTTTAAATGAAACGCCAATCACTTGACACTGAAATTTTGACTATACAGGCCTTTTTATTTTTTGTCAAATGTAAATTTCTATTAATTTATTACTGAAAGTTTTTTTTGTACCATTTCTTTGAAAACCATTTTTTTGAAAACCATTTCTTATTTCAATGCAACGTTGTTATTGTTGTTTTGTTTTTTTTTGTCGTTGATAAGACTTATCGGATTCACTTTTGAGTCAACTACTAGCATATTTACGCGAACCCTCGTTATATAGGCTCTTATAAATGGATCCATGACCATTGACAATTGATAGAGGCTTTTATAAACTTTGTTCTCCTTACATTTGTCCTCCATGTTCTCCAGTAGTGCTGCAAACCATCCAGCAAAGAAAATATTGAGATATTATTTATTATATTAGTGGGATATTATTCACTATCTATGAAGCGTTCGTCTTCTATGGCTTACCTCTTCTTATATAGTTCTCTATGGCTTATCTTCCTTTTTGGGGTTGATTGGCCCAGAATAATAAAGATTTAAAGATTCCTTGAATTGAAAGCGATTCAGGGTTTATAAATAGAAGAAAACAAGACATGATGAAAAGTTTCTTTCCTTACATAGTGAAGTAGGTTGGTGAAGGTCGTTCCATACCTTAAAGGATAATCCTATCTCGTCCATTAGATTTTTTTTTTAATTTGTGTGACCAAACTATTCTGAATTGATTGTGTGTCTTGTCATAATTTTTAAAGCTTAGATAAGAAATGCAGAAAAAACAAACAAAAACACAGCAAACTAACACCTAATATCCCATAAAATCAGGGAAAAACACATTCAACGTCTCCAGTTTTATTTCAGACATAAATATGCAGATTTATTAAAATTTACATCATAAAAGGGCGTAAATTTGTTTTTTTTTCTCTTGAATTGAGTAGTATTTTTCCATTAAAGTTCAATAAATAGCAGTCCCATATAATATTCTAGTATAACTGCTAGCAAAACATTAAAAATGAGCTTAAAAGAAGTATCATTGAATGATTTTATAGCTTTTGGAGTTTTCTGTTCTGCTAACTGCCTTGATTGTAAACTTTGAAGAAACAGTAGGCTATGTATATTATTTATGATGTACATACATTGATTAGGCAACGTTTTGCTTAACAATTAGCAAGAGATTTTAGATTTTCCATGTTATAACATGGAGTTTTTTTATGGTTTTATATGGATGTAACAATTATTAAGAGATTTCAGGTTTTCAGGCAATGGACATCAGACAAATTACAAAACATAAAAAGACACTAAAACTTCTTCAATATTCTCTGATTGTTCTCTAGTTTAGGAGGGAGGTCTTTTCTTCTAAGGGTGCATTTTAATACCAAGACATTCCTGATCTCATTGATTCATCACGCAAATTCAGAATTAGTTCTAAGGGAGAGATGAAAGGGAATTAAAGGTAGAAATTGATGTATAATTCCCACGCCCCTAACAAGGATTTCTGTTTTGCATCAAAAATCCGTAATTGATATGTACTCATTTATGGTTTCATGGATCATTTGTGGCCTATGGTGTTATTACGAAAGTAAGGATAACAGTAAACCCTAAAATGAGCAGACTTTATTCCTTATAGCAGGGGAATTACCCCTCATTCAAACCTCCACCTCATATTCCCATTAGCTCCAGAGCGTGCTCATTAGATCAAAAATTGATACCAAAAGTCCTTTTTTATTACTCAAAAGTGATTGGAGACCAGCCAGTCATGGGGGGACGGGGATAAGTTTTCAGGGAGGTATTTTCCGATTAAGGAATTTCAGCAGGTGGTATTTTCGAAGTTTGGAGGGGGTACTTTCCATGGGAGAGGGGATTTGCCGCATGAGATATTTTCCGGGGAGTCTTTATGGGTGGGGGTATTTTCTGAGGGGAAATATTTTTGGGAGACAAACGCTGGCCACAGTCTAGAGCAGTGGTTCCCTGCTAATTTTGGGCCATACCCCACCTAGGTGTTTCAAAAATTATATTGTCCCCCTTGTGATGTTTAAAATTCGTTATTGAAAATTTTTCGTGTATCAAACAGTTCGTGGTAACGAACTGTAGTAAGGAGCTATCCGGCTCAATAGTAACCAAAACTCTAAAAAATTGAATTTTGATATAAATAGCTACATCAAAAGAATCGCATTTTAAAGCTGATTTTAAATATATAAGTTTCATCAAGTTTAGTCTTAGCCATCAAAAGTTACGAGCCTGAGAAAATTTGCCTTATTTAGGAAAATAGGGGGAAACACCCACTAAAAGTCGTAGGATCTTAACGAAAATGACACCATCAGATTCAGCGTATCAGAGAACCTTACTGTAGAAGTTTCAAGCTCCTATCTACAAAAATGTGGAATTTTGCATTTTTTGCCAGAAGACAAATCACGGGTGCGTGTTTATTTGTTTGTTTTTTTGATTGTTTTTTTTTCCCCAGGGGTCATCGTATCGACCACGTGGTCCTAGAATGTCGCAAGAGGGCTTATTCTAACGGAAATGAAAAGTTCTAGTGCCCTTTTTAAGTGATCAAAAAAATTGGAGGGCATCTAGGCCCCCTCCCACGCTCATTTTTTTCCCAAAGTCAACGGATTAGAATTTTGAGATAGCCATTTTGTTTGGCATAGTCGAAAATCTTAATAACTATGTTTTTGGGGATGACTTACTCCCCCACAGTCCCTGGGGGAGGGGTTGCAAGTTACAAACTTCAACCAGTGTTTACATATAATAATGGTTATTGGGAAGTGTACAGACCTTTTTAGGGGGATTTTTTGGTTTTGGGGTAGGGTTGAGGGAGGGGGCTATGTGGGAGGATCTTTCCTTGGAGAAATATGCCATGGGGAAAAAAATTCAATGAAAAGGGCGCAGGATTTTCTAGCATTGCTATAAAAAAAAACAATGAAAAAATAAACATGAAAACGTTTTTTCAAATGAAAGTAAGGAATAGCATTGAAATTTAAAACAAACAGAGATTATTACGCATATGAAGGGTTCTAAAAATACTTTAGCATAAAGAGCGAGGTATTTAGGAGGAGATAAATACCTCGCTCTTTATGCTAAAATATTTTTAGTGATTTCAACTATTTATTCTACGGCCTATTTGATTCAGGGGTCATTCTTAAAGAATTGGAACAAAACTTACGATTTAGTGTAAAGAGCGAGGTATTAACGAGGGTACAAACCCCCTCGTACACATAATAAAAATATAAGAATATAAAAGTTTGTTACGTAAGTTAATTCTTAAGTTACGTATATTTTTTACTAATAAAAACGTTCGTTGAATATTAAAAGTTCTAGTAGCCTTTTTAAGTAACCGAAAAATTGGAGGGCAGCTAGGCCTCCTTCCCCACCCCTTATTTCTCAAAATCGTCTGATCAAAACTAAGAGAAAGCCATTTAGCCAAAAAAAAAATTAATATACTAATTTCATTTCAATAATTTATGTGCGGAGAGCCAAAATCAAACATGCATTAATTCAAAAACGTTCAGAAATTAAATAAAAAAAACTAGTTTTTTTAACTGAAAGTAAGGAGCGACATTAAAACTTAAAACGAACAGAAATTACTCCGTATATGAAATGGGTTGTCCCCTCCGCAGTCCCACGCTCTTTACGCTAAAGTTTTTAGTTGTTTTAAAAAGTAGAATTGTGGCAAAGAGTCAAACTTTAGCGTAAAGAGCGTGGGACTGCGGAGGGGACAACCCATTTCATATACGGAGTAATTTTTGTTCGTTTTAAGTTTTAATGTCGCTCCTTACTTTCAGTTAAAAAAACTAGTTTTTTTATTTAATTGCCTGAAGGATTCTTAAAAGGCTATATAAGGTTTTTTTTTCGAGTTGGCCTCCAGGCATACTTTATACTAATAAAAAATACTGTCAGATTATAACATCTTATTTACAATGTATGATGTCATTGCAACGATATCACGTATCTTTTTGCTTTTTAAATGCATATGAATGTGACTTCATTCACATAAAATGTTTTTTTTTTAAATTAAGGCTCTAAATAATAGCCAGTTTAATGAAGTACTTCCCGTTGCCCACCATAAATTGCTATGTCCGACCGGTGGGACCTGCGCCCAACGTTAGAGATGACAGGTTTAGAAGAATTAATTTAAAAATTTTTTTGAGAAAACAAGTTTTTCAAAGAAAAATAAAGAGTTCTAATACACCAAACATGAGTTGAAATAAATTAAAATATTCTTCCATGCCTTAAATCTCATCAATTAAATCAAATCACCACATATCTCCATCAATAAATGAATGAAATTAAAAACGAATAGGAATTATAATAAATAACGAGTAAAACTATAAACGTATAGAAATCAACACGAGCATAACATAGCCATCAAGGCTTCTGAAGACAAGGACGTAATTTAAAATTTCCTGAAAAATAGTATTTTAAATGTTTTCAGTTTTTTAACTTTAATAAATCAAGATTAAGACTTTAAGGTATAAGTATAAGTATATGTATTTAAACTGTCAATCCAGATTCTATTTTTTTTTTTCAGCATAGTGCAAATTATATTCAGGTTCAGAAGGAATGGAGTGTGTCAAGCCTACTCATGTTAATGCCTGCTTATTTTGACTTTGACTCGGTTATTTGTTGTAATTTCCTTTTGTCTAAATTTTCCATCATTTATCGATCGTGATTTGTGATAATTTTACGGTCAGAAGCTTATTTAACTTTAGGTTTGTCTATTTTGGTTTAAAAGAATCCCTGGGAAAAAAGTTAAAACATAGGGGAATAATTAATTCTTCAAATTTCAATTTTTAGTTTCAATCATAGAGTTTGCAATCCTATTTTCTAGATTATTTGTTGAACAAATAAAGAAAAAATGACGTATGACATCGTCGCTGAATTCTATTGAATGAAACCTGAGTCCTCCCGTCTTCTATCTCGATATGAAACCAATTTCTGGTACGGTCTTTTGATCTTCAAATATGTATCCTGCACAACGATAATTTTTAATGTGATGTTTTTGCTTTGGACATCTACGAAGCCAGCGGATATACATTGCTGTCATCAACGATTTATCTCCCTGTGAATGTACATAAAAAGGCAGCTGAACTTTTTAAATCAAAGCCAATATACAATATATATACTACCATCAATATTTCGCATCCTCTAGGAGTGACTCCTGGCCAGGACTACCAAAGATGCAGTTTTTGGTGCCTAAAAAGTAGACAGGTTGTGCCACTTAACCCTACACTGGAATACAAGCGAAATTAGTGTTCACCTAACCTACAAGAACAGACCAGAGCTGAAGTAGTTATTTGAGTAGACTATCAGGGCTAAAGCTCTATTCAGAACTTGGAATTATAAAGTAGGGTCTTAATGTTCCTCACCACCCCCCGAGATTGCTCGCAGTTGGAAATTATGCAAATTTTGCTGCCTTGATACAGGTATTCTTCTGTTTTTTCTTGTTATGTTTTCTTTTGTTTTTTGTGGAGATGAGGCCATATACTGATTTGCTAAGACTGACTGATTATGGTTAATTTTGATTGTGATACCTCAGGCAACAGCCGTCTTAAAAATTTAAAAGCATCTACTGTGGATTTTGGTAGTATGTTTACAGAGCAGCTCCACCGGAATTATGTTACTAGGATTGCTGGTCAATATATTTCTTGTAATTGAAGTACCTATTTAAAGATGATATTAAGCCATGGTATAGTGGTTGTGATTCTAAAGACCTAAAAATTTTCCTCCTTAATTGTCTACGTTTGAATTTTTATCTTTCCGTTTTATTAGCAAGACATGTGAACTTTCTATTTTTCAGGATGTTGGTCTCACGGAAACAGGGCTTAATGAGCAGAACTTGGCTCTCTTACAGACTCCAGGGTATACACTCAATAATGAGAATCGCCAGATTAAACAACACGGAGGAATTGGAGTGTATTAATGGAGCGATATTGACGTTTTAGTAAGAAGTGATCAAGTGTTATATCAAGAGATGTTATTTGAGCCACTTATCATTCAGCTTGGGCTTAAGCCAAAAGATGTTTATATTTTAGTACTATATAGACCACCATCTGGGTCTATACCGACTTTCATGGATCTTTTGGAGAAACAATTGGAGAAATTACCGACTGGTTCACACCCATTTTTCATGCTCAGGGACTTCAACATTCACCTGTATTAAATAAATTCGAATACTCACCTGGATTTTCTACAGCTATACACGTCATATAGTTTGTTCCCTACTATTTATATGTACGCACGTTACCGCATTAACATCAAGAGTTCTTGATAATATTTTTTCTAATTTGAAATTTTCGGATCCATGAGTTATTGTTACAGATTTATCTTTCCATTTTTGGATATCGGCAAGTTTTAAACTTTGCCGATTTAAAAGTTTTAATATATATATATATATATATATATATATATATATATATATATATGTGAATATATTAATTCAATATTGATTCACAGTTCAAGGTGTGAGGACCTCTTTTTGGATTGAAACTATCACTAATATTTGGTAAAGGATTATCGTCACTACCTGACCCATAGCTAATATTTTCACAATAATTAATTCAGTGACCAAAGAATTATAAATAAGCAGATTATTTTCAAACTTGAGCAAAAATTCCCTTGGGAACTGTGAATTCTCCTACTGATTTTTTCATGACATATATATGATATAGGTCAGGATTAAGCAGTTGTGAAAATAATTATAATTTCTGATATTATAGACAATTGCGTTACGATAAAGGTGCGAGGAGAGAAGTAAGCAGAAGGGTGGAGGAGAGTTGTTTGCAAGAACCGTGGTACCCACCGGGCTTGTCCCTTAAATTGCGGGGACAAGGTAGACAGTCTCCAACGCTTCCCTTACTTCTCTCACAAGTGAACCTTCAATCTAGAGAAAATGGAACTGGTAGTTGGTGTGAAGATGAACTTCACGCCATCGTGTGAAGATGAGCTTCTACAATCCTATCCTGTGCTTTGTGCAGAAAAATCTTGCTAAAGGAGTTTCGCCCGATACGATAAAAGAGTACATGGCTTATTTCTTCAAGTCTTCTTCTCTTTGTGAGACCCGTAAACTGCTTTTCTTAAAGCTTTTTCCAAATGAAGCCCCATCGAAGCGCGTAGGAGCCAATGCTGCATTGAACTGTGCTTCGGACATTATTTTTTCGCTTGTAAAGTGCGATTCCCAGAACATGAAGCTACCAGACTTTGTTTTTAAATGTCTTAGCGAAGTGCCAATGATCCCTGTTGATGCCTACAGTACCCTCAGTGCCAAGATGAGCTCTTGTCTTGAACAGCTACGTGATATTGCGTCCAAGGTTACTGAGGGACATTCTAAGCTTGTAGCCCCTACTCAAAATACGAAAAAACCGTCCTACGCTTTCGTTGTAAGAAACCCATCCCCGGATCTAAGCGACCCTATCCTTAGCATGAAGAAACTAGAAACGTTGGATGGTCACGACGGGATCGTGACTCTGAAATCTAAGCCACATAGCAGAAGCTGGGTTGTGATGGTACGTGATAGGCGCTCAGCCGACACGCTGGCTGCGGCTGTTACTAGCTCCATTTCTAACGTTAAAACAAATGTAATTGATAAAAATCCTTTAGCAGTTCTCCCTTGAAATACCCCATAACTATTCAAGAGCTGATTATGAGGCCTCAGTAGAGGGACTTATTAGTCCTAATCAAATCGGCAATTCTCCCACTTTTCGGCTCGAGTTTATCGACAAAGCCGCTCTGAACGTGGTACTGGAGTCGGGAATCCGTATTTGGTACGCAATTTTTCGCGCTAAGCCCTTTCAATCCATTCCACGTCGATGCTTTCGCTGTCAAAGTACCGATCACCATGTTGGAGCTTGTACACGCTCACCAGCACATCCCAAGTGTTCCAGATTTTCTGGCCCTCATGTGGATTCCAAGGAAAACCCTTACTAAGCCTCGCCAAAATGTGCAAATTGCACTATGGAACACATAAGTTTTAGTCTGAAATACAAAGTTCTCCGATCGGCTCTCAACAATGCTAATAAATGAATACTCAAACTCCATTTAGCTTTGTGTCCCTTAATATTAATGATACAAAAGACAAGAATCTACTGATTAGTGAGCTGCTTGAACATGATATTGTGTTTTTACAGGAGCACCTTCTCTCTAAAGTGAATGTTGATAGCCTAAAGCGTTTTTGGACCCATTATACCTTCTTGAGAGCCACCCAGAAAGCCCGTGGTAGACCATCAGGAGGTCTGGCCATCTATTTCAAACACAAGACTCAGCCGATATTATTGCAAAGTGACGCTAACATCTTAGCAATAAAATGTGGTGATACCACGTTTATAAACATTTATTTCCCCTGTAATAAAAAGACTCTGCAGTCATTGTCTAGTTTTTTCACAAGCATTTAATTGCCTACGAACACTATTTAGCGACCTTTCAAAACAAAATACCAAATGCGTTCTCGCCGGCGACATGAACACTGACTTATTATCTAATTCTGACCGATCTGAAATCTTTCTCGATTCACTACCCGGAGGATTCCATCTTGCTGATAAAGATCTTCTATTTACTTATATTGACAATCGTGGTGGTCTTACTTCCACCCTTGATCATGTAATTGTGTCAGATTCAACTCTTCTTTCATCAATAGCTCATGTTGACGACTCTAAAAATCGACGACAATCATTTACCAATCACGTACCAACTATCTTGCTCCAGGGCGAGTTCTGTGCAACGTAACTCTCCCAAGTGGTTCTCAAAGTTAAATCGGGAAAATACCAATCTTCCACTTTATGTATTGACATTGTCCCAGTTATTATCATCTCAGTTATTATCGAACGGGTACTCGCGATCCCTTTTGGAAAGTTGATCCTAAAGTGCAGATGGCTAAACAAAAAGCTAAGTTCTGGCTCCGTCGGTGGATGGCCTGTGATCGTCCTCCTTCTGGTTCAGTACGTCAAATAAAACAGCAAACCAAAC
Organism: Artemia franciscana; assembly: GCF_032884065.1. Taxonomy (NCBI): domain Eukaryota; kingdom Metazoa; phylum Arthropoda; class Branchiopoda; order Anostraca; family Artemiidae; genus Artemia; species Artemia franciscana. The sequence continues at coordinate 636,396 of NC_088882.1, forward strand.
GAAAGTAAAACTATTCCCTGCGTAGATCGAAACTGAATGCCTGGGATGGTTCTTGTGACAAGAAATCCTGGGATCGTGTTATAAACAGTGTAAAGTGTTCACCTCCAATTAATTCGTCTCTTTGGCTATGTGACTTTGTTTGTCATTATAAAAATATTTTGCTTTCATTTAATGTTAATTTCCAAAATCATTTTACAAGGCTCGTCAACTCAATCCTCCTAATTCGTATCAACCAATCTCAAGTGTTATCGGTGGAATCTGGTGTTTTACTCCGAGCTCTTAAGCAAGTGAATAAGTCTGAGTCTCTCGATAGTGATGGTCTTTGCTTCAAGTTTTTTGCTTATGATTGTCCTGAACTAGTGAAGCATTTGCAGTTATTGTTTCAGATGTGTTTGGCACAGTCCGTTGTGCCAGACAGTTTTTTGTCCGGTTGTATATTTCCCATACTTAAGAGGGGTAAGGACCCCAGTGCTTGCTCTAATTACCGTCCCATCACTGTGTCGTGTTTTGTTAGTAATCTAGTTGAATATGAACTGCTAGTGGCCATTAACTCCAAGTGCAATTTTACGCCCTTCCAGCTTGGTTTTAGAAAAGGTATGGGCTGCGTTCAATCTCACCATATTGTAGGTGGGCTAATGAAACAAGCTGTTGATCAAAAAGGTACCCTGTATTGTTTGACTGTTGACATATCTTGTGCTTTTAACAATGTAATTCGTTCAAATGCTTTGTTTTCTTTAGCAGCCTCACGTGTTGATCTTTCTATTGTTTCCGTGCTTAAGTATTGGTATGCTAATTCTTCAGTTAGGGTAAAGTGGAATGGTACTGTAGGGGAGTATATTCCTGTTAAAAAAGGGGTTAGGCAAGGTGCCGTGTTATCCCCGAAGATATTTAAATATATTTTAGCTTCGTGTCTCCAACGTCTTCAACCGTCAATTTTGAACAATGATAATTTAGGCATTAGTCACATTGCATATGCTGATGATGTTCTTCTTGTCAGCCAGACAAAATATAGTCTAATTACCAACTTTGACTGGCTTTCAGCCGCAGTATCCTCAGTAGACCTGTCAGTTAATGCCTCCAAATGTGAGTTTTTGTTTTTTGGGAATCCTCCACCAGCATCAACTCTTTGCTTGGGTTCTTCAACTATACCATGTTCAGCAAGTCTTAAATGGTTGGGTCACTCTTTTTTCCACGTCACTTTTGTCTACTTGCTCCATTATTACGTCCAGCGTGCTGAAAAGTATGCGGGTTGGTTACGTAAAAATTTCACCAAATCGTGGTCGGTATAACCGAAAAGGACTATGCCGTCTTTATTCTAGTTTTGTACCCCTGCCGTTTTTTGTCTTTCTGGTTTTACTTTCCTCCTTCGCAAGAAGGATGCAAAAAAAATTACGCTCAGGATATTTTAAGTATTACAATTAGGATGTTATAAGTATTGCAATTATTTGCTGTGTCTGCCTCGGTGGTATCGGAATCATACAGCTGTTTCTAAATTTGGCATCATTGATGCGCCCTCGTGACTGAAACATTTATCTGAAGATATATCTCTTAAAACTCAGCAAATGAATGGTGTTTTTGACCCTTTTTGGCCAGTTTATGAATTGAGGTACAATTTAAACCCTTTTATTGAACTTATCCTGATTAGAGGATAAAATAGTCTAAAATAAAATGATAAAATGTTCAAAGCAGAAGAAGTATCCTTTTATATTCCACATATGAAGACAAAATATTCATTGATATCCCAAATACCCGGCGTTGATTATGCTTGTTACGCCGTAAGGTCATATCTCAAATGCTTTGAATTTAAAAATATTTCCCAAAAAACTGTTTGCTGAGAAATTCACAGTATAGTTTTTATTTCGAACCTACATCATTTTTGAGCAATTCCAGACTATTTTTAGACATTTCTGGAAATTTATTTTTGCCATAAACTTTTGCTATCAGGATTACTTGAAATAATAGTTACCATTTTTAATCAGCTTTAAATGGTAATTATGTGAATAGTTTTCCGTTGGGCTTAAAACAACAGCTTAGCAAACGTTTTTTCACAATTACCTCAAACAAGTGTTGATGTCAGATAGGACCTTTAGGTCACTTACCCCTTAATAATCCCTCTTCAGATTAATCTGAGCGACCACTCATGAAAAAACAAAAATTGACTGAGGCATGCATTATAAAGGCTATAGTGTCACTTAATAAAAACTTACGGACCCTCTGTCCCTAATAGCTGGTTTAGAACTATGCAACAATGTAAATATCCAACTACAGTGTTAAATGAATCGATCCTTTCAAATAATTTTTTTATAACAATCCCTCGATTTATCATGATTTCGCACATATTTTTTGACGGTCTTGTCTCTACCATATGTTTACAGGAATCAAGAGATTTAGTTTTCTGTAGTCTTATTGAATTCGCGTGATAACAAAAATTGACCTATTTTAGTCAGTTGGCCTTTTTTATCCTTTTACTTGACCTTGTTTTAGCCAATAATTTATTAACACCCTCTGTACAAAAATTGGATCATGGAGGAGTTAATACAAAAAGAAAAGCAAAAAGCACTCACGTAACAACACAAAAAGAGAAAACCACATGAACACAGGAATGTGTACACACCAATACTTAGTATATGGTTAGTTTTATCCTTTCCCGAGTTGAAAAAATGTTCACCTTTTTTTTTTAGTTTTGAAAGAAACAGAGAGATTATGTTTGTTTTTTTCCAAGTTTGTCGCAGACTTTCTACAAGTATGGTAATGTAGTAAATGTTTGTTCTCAATTGCCGGTGTAACTGAATCAAGGGGGATGGGCAACCTATTTTATTGTATTACATTTTTCAATCGTCTATCTACTATTTTTTCAATGAGGTTGATAAGGTAATCATTGCAGAATAGAATATCTTTGACGTAATCTAACTCAGATTTTACATGATTACGTGAACATATTTTTAAACCCTGTCGTCCACAGAAATCACTACCCCTCTTTTATCAATAGGAGGGTGATTTGACAAGAAATGGAGGTACCAAAACATTATGGGTTGGCTTTCTATATATAGAAATTTCAAGGCTAGGAGTATTTTTTATAATTAAGACATCCATGAAAGGGAGCTTTCTTGAATTTTCCGGTTCTATTGTAAATTAAAGATTCGAATAAAAATTATGAATGAACTTTTTATTTAGTACTAAATTAAAAAAAACTATAGATACACACAACCGCCCGCGGAAGGCTCAAACACCCTGATGCTGGACGGCTGCAATCCTCTGATTCTCAACCTAATTAATTAAAAAAATTAAAGAAGGACAAAAACACTCTCACTCAATTACCCCTTAATACCAGACTATACATAAATAAAGGCTAACAATAATAATAAAAAAAAATAATAAGAAAAAAAATTATCTCCCCACTCCCAATAAATGTTTTTTTAATTTTACTTTAAACGACTCAATATATTCCGCTTCCCTAATGCCAGCTGTGATATCATTTCAAATAGCCGGAGCTAAATACCTATATCCGACAGCTGCACATGTGGTGTCTCGGTACTCAACAATAAAATTATCTGCCTCTCTAGACTCATACCCATAGAGTGAAAGATTTACTCGAAAAAAACTGGTAAAAACTGGAGGACATACATCAATGCAACATCGATACGCAAAAACACCAGCTTGATAATCTCGAATCTGACCAATGTTAAGCACTTGTAATTTCTTAAAACATGACGCGGTATCATTCACATTTTCTAAATAATTACCAAAAAGACGTACTGTTTCATTTTGTAGAATCTATACTCTTTTAAAATTTGCATAGAAATTACTAGACCAAAGGACACAACCATAAGAAATATAAGGCGCACCAATGGTGTGATATAATAATAAAAGAACTGATAATGGTAAAACATGCTTTAATCGACGCAAAATTCCCAAACCTCTAGCAACTTTAGCTGCAACAAGATCACTATGGTTCTTCCAAGATAGATTACAATCAAGTTGTAATCCCAAATAAATTTTTGTCGCAGTTGAAAAATACGCTCAGGATATTTTAAGCATTGCAAGTAGTTGCTGTGTCTGCCTTGGTGGTATCGGAATCATACAGTCGTTTCTAAATTTGACATCATTGATGCATCCTCACGACTGAAACATTTATTTGAAGATATATCTCGTAAAACGCAGCAAATGATTGATGTTTTTGACCTTTTTTGGCCATGCATACTTTTCAGCACGCTGGACGTAATAGCGGAGCAAGTAGACGAAAGTGACGTAGAAAAAGAGAGACCCAACCATTTAATACTTTCTAAACATGGTATAGTTGAATAACCCAAGCAAAGAGGTGATGCTGGTGGAGGACTCCCAAAACACAAAAACTCGCATTTGGAGGCATTAACTGAAAGGCCTGCTGTTGATAGTGCGGCTGAAAGCCGGTGAAAGTCGGTAATTAGACTATGTTTTGTCTGGCTAAGAAGAAAAACATCATCAACATATGCAATGTGACTAATGCCTAAATTATCATTGTAAAAAATTGACGGTTGAAGACGTTAGAGACACGAAGCTAAAACACATTTAAATATGCTCGGGGATAACACGGCACCTTACTAAAGTCTTTTTTAACAGGAATATACTCCCCTAGAGTACCATTCCACTTCACCCTAACTGAAGAATTAGCATACCAATACTTAAGCACGGGAACAAAAGAAAGGTTAACACCTGAGGCTGCTAAAGAAAACAAAGCATTTGAATGAATTACATTGTCAAAAGCACTAGATATGTCCACAGTCAATCAATACAGGGGACTTTTTTGAGCAACAGCTTGTTTCATTAGCCGACCCACAATATGGTGAGCTTGAACGCAGCCCATACCTTTTCTATAACCAAGCTGGAAGGGCATAGAATTGCACTTGGAGTTAATGGCCGGTAGCAGTACATATTCAAATAGCTTACTAACACAAAACGACACAGTGATAGGACGGTACCCTTCTTACCCCTCTCAACTATGGGAGATATACAACCGGACAAAAAACTATCTGGCACAGCGGACTGTGCCAAACACATCTGAAACAATAACTGCAAATGCTTCAGCAGTTCAGGACAATCATAAGCAAAAAACTTGAAGCAAAGACCATCACTATCGAGAGACTCAGACTCATTCACTTGCTTAAGAGTTCGGAGTATAACACCAGATTCCACCTATAACACTTGAGATTGGTTGATATGAAATGGGAGGATTGAGTTGACAAGCTTTGTAAAATGATTTTGGAGATTAACATTAAATGAAAGCAAATTATTTTTATAATGAGATACAAAGTCAAATAGCCGAAGAGACGAATTAATTGGAGGTGAACACTTTAAACTGTTAATAACACGATCCTGTCACAAGAACCATCCCAGGCATTCAGTCTCGCTCTACGCAGGGAATATTTGTACTCTCGCTTGGTTTTCTGTTTTATTTGATGTACTGAACCAGAAGGAGGACGATCACAGGCTATCCACATGCGGAGCCAGAACTTAGCTTTTTGTTTAGCCATCCTCACTTTAGGATCAACTTTCCGAAAGGGATTGCGAGTACCTGTTTGTACGCACTCAGAGGGGATAGCTTTTTTTAGCGACAGACTTGAGACAGAACACTATTTGCTGATAATACAAGTTGATATCTGTCCGAGTTGAAGTTGTACATACAGATGTTTACAATAAGTAGAAACGCACTTTAATAGATGATAATAACTGGGACAATGTCAATACATAGAGTGGAACATTTGTATTATAACCAATTTAACTTTGAGAACCACTTGAGAGAGTTACGTCGCACAGAGCTGGCCATGGAGCAAGATAGTTGGCACGTGATTGGTAAATGATCGTCGTTGATTTTAGAGTCGTCTACATGAACTATTGATGAAAGTAGAGTTGAATCTGACACAATTACATGATCAAGGCTAGAAGTAAGACCACCATGATTGTGAATATAAGTAAATGGAAGATCTTTATCAGCAAGATGGAATCCTCCGGGTAGTGAATCGAGAAAGATTTCAGATCGGTCAGAATTAGATAATAAGTCAGTGTTCATGTCGCCGCCGAGAACCCATTTGTTATTTTGTTTTGAGAGGTCGCTAAGTAGTGTTTGTAGACAATTACATGCTTGTGAAAAACTAGACAATGACTTCACAGTCTTTTTATTACAGGGGAAATAAATGTTTATAAACGCAGTATCACCACATTTATTGCTAAGAAGTTAGCGTCACTTTGCAATAATACCAGCTGAGTCTTGTGTCTGAAATAGGTGGCCAGACCTCCTGATGATCTACCACGTGTTTTCTGGATGGCTTTTAAGAAGGCATAATGGGTCCAAAAACGCTTAGGCTATCAACATTTACTTTAGAGAGAAGGTGCTCCTGTAAAAACACAATATCATTTTGAAGCAGCTCACTAATCAGTAGATTCTTGTCTTTTGTACCAGAGCTAAACGGAGTTTGATTAATCATTTATTAGTATTGTTGAGAGCCGATCGGAGAACTTTGCTTTTCAGACTAAAACTTGCGTGTTCCATAGTGACAATTTGCACATTTTGGCGAGGCTTGGCAAGGGTTTTTCTTGGAATTCACATGAGGGACAGAACATTTGGAACACTTAAGATGTGCTGCTGAGCGGGAACAAGCTACAATCAGGTGATAAGTACTTTGACAGCAAAATAATCGACCCGGAACGCATTGAAAGGGCTTAGCGTGAATAATTTCGTACCCAATACGGATTCCCGACTCCAGTACCGCGTTCAGAGCGGCTTTGTCAATAAACTCGAGGCAAAAAGTGCAATAATTATCGATTTGGCTAGGACTAATAAGTCCCTCTACTGAGGCCTCTAAATCAACTCTTGAATAGTTAAGGGGTATTTCACAGACAACTGCTAAAGGCTCTTTATCAATTACCTTGGTTTCAACGTTTGGAATGGAGCTAGTAACAGGTGCAGCCAGTGTGTCGGCTGAGCGCTTATCACGTACCATCACAACCCAGCTTCTGCTGTGTAGCTTAGATTTCAGAGTCACGATCCCGTCGTGACAATCCAACGTTTCGAGCTTCTTCATGTGAAGGATAGGGTCACTGAGCTCCGAGGGTGGGCTTCTTACAACGACAGTGTAGGACGGTTTTTCGTATTTTGAGTAGGGGCTATAAGCTTAGACTGTCCCTCAGTAACGTTGGACGCAATATCACGCAGCTGTTCAAGACAAGAGTTCGCCTTGGCACTGAGGGTACTGAGGGCATTAACAGGGATCATTGGCACTTCGCTAGTATATTTAATAACAAAGACCGGAAGCTTCATGTTCTGGGAATCGCACTTTAGAAGCGAAGAAAGAATATCCGATGCACAGTTCAATGCAGCATTGGCTCTTACGCGCTTCGATGGGACTTAATTCGGAATAAGCTTTAAAAAAGGAGTTTACGGCTCTCACAAAGAGAAGAAGACTCGAAGAAATCGGCCATGTACTCTTTTATAGTATCGGGCGAAACTCCTTTAGCAAGATTTTTCTGCACAAAGCACAGGATAGGATTGTAGAAAAATTCATTTCACACAAACTACCAGTTCCATTTTATCTAGATTGAAGGTTCACTTGCGAGAGAAGTAGGGGAAGCGTTGGAGGCTGTCTGCCTTGTCCCTGCAATTTAAGGGACAAACCCGGTGGGTACCACGGCTCTTGCAAACAGCTCTCTCCCATTCTTCTGCTTACTTCTCTCCTCTCACTTTTATCGTAACGCAATTGTCTATAATATCGGAAATTATAATTATTTTCACAAATGCTTAATCCTGACCTATATCATATATACGTCATGAAAATATCAGTCAGAGAATTCACAGTTCCCAAGGGAATTTTCTCTCAAGTTTGAAAATAATCCGCTTATTTATAATTCTATGGTCACTGAATTAATTATTGTGAAAATATTGGCTATGGGTCATGTAGTGACGATAATCCTCTACCAAATATTAGTGATAGGTTCAATCCAAAAAGAGATCCTCACACCTTGAACTCTGAATCAATACAGAATCGATATATTCATATATATATATATATATATATATATATATATATATATATATATATATATATATATATATATATATATATATATATATATATATATATATATATATATATATATATATATATATATATATATATATATATATATATATATATTATATATATATATATATATATATATATATAAACTCTTTTAGTTTGTGTCGCAAAATTATTAAGAATTGATTATGCAGTCTTGTGTTAACCTGTGAGCTTGTTAAAAGATCCAAATGAGTGACAGAAAACTATAAGTCCACACTTAATTTCCTGGAAATTTTGGGGAAATCTTTCAACCACCCCTTTTTTTTACGGAGATAGATTCAGTTTAAGAAAAAAATCATCGTTAAGAGGTGTGATTCTTTTTTCGATTAGAGCAAACTTTTTTAAAATTCAGGAAAGGGTAGTTCGTAAAAATGCTTTAGAATACCATGTAGGGAACACTCGAAATTCCCTCAGAAGAAGTATAATCTGAATAGTTTTGCAGCTTTGGGAGTTTTTTGTATTGCTAACCACTTAAATCGAAAACATGGCCGATACAGGTGACATAAAATTTTATTGTCTTTCTTAAACAAATTTCTTAATCAAGTCACAGATTCTCATAGCTTTCAAATAGCACCTAGTCCCCCGAGAAAATTTGCTTATGAACCTTTGTCTTTGATATAATAGTTTTTACAACATCTTTTAGTAGCTTTCTGGCTCTCTTTCTGCCTCTTTTAGTTCCTCTATATCCTTCTTGTGTGCTATTTAGTGAAAGCATCCCTAGGACGTTGATCTTGTGTGTATTGTTTATAAACCTATAATGATGCGCATGCCGATGATCCATCAATTAGTAATGCAAGCAGGGGAGGGGGGGGACTTGGTACCCAGGAGCTTTCCCCCTGAAATGTTAATTTTTCCCAAGACTATTGGTACTTCTTATTCAGATTACGGAAAAGTCCCTGATTCAGTCCCTAATTGAAGTCCCTTTATTTTAATATTTTGTTTCTCATATAGGCTATTCCCATGTTCACCAAAACGACCTTACGTTTGTGAACGCACTCATTTTAAATCTAAAACTTGGCTTACGCGGGATACAAAGCTTAAAACTTGCCGATATCCAAAAATAAAAAGATAAATCTGTAACAATAATCCATGGATCCGAAAATTTCAAATTAGAAAAAATATTATCAAGAACTCTTGATGTTAATGCGGTAACGCACGTACATATGAATAGTAGGGAACAAACCATATGACGTGTATAGCTGTACAAAATCCAGTTGAGTACTCGAATTTATTTAATACAGGTGAATGTTGAAGTCCCTGAGCATGAAAAATGGGTGTGAACCAGTCGGTAATTTCTCCAATTGTTTCTCCAAAAGATCCATGAAAGAAGGTATAGACCCAGATGGTATAGACCAGAATGATAAGTGGTTCAAATAACATCTCTTGATATAACACTTGATCACTTCTTACTAAAACCTCAATATCGCTAAATAAATACACTCCAATTCTTCTGTGTTGTTTAATCTGGCTATTCTCATTATTGAGTGTATACCCTGGAAATGTAAGAGAGCCGAGTTCTGCTCATTAAGCCCTGTTTCCGTGAGACCAATATCCTGAAAAATAAAAAGTTCACACACCTTTCTAATAAAACGGAAAGATAAATTCAACCCTAGATAATTAAGGAGGAAAACTTTGAGGTCTTTAGAATCCCAACCACTATACCCAGGCTTAATATCAGTTTTAAATAGGTACTTCAATTATAACAAACATATTAACCAGCAATTCTAGTAACATAATTCCGGTGGAGCTGCTCTGTAAACATATTACCAAAATCCACAGTAGATGCTTTTAAATTTTTAAGACGGCTGTTGCCTGAGGTATCACGATCACAACTAACCATAATCAGTCAGTTTCAGCAAATCGGTATATGCCCTCATCTCCACAAAAAACAAAATAAAAAAAACACAAGAAAAAACAAAAGAATACCTGTATCAAGGAAGCAGAATTTTCATAATTTCCAACTGCGAGCGATGTCGGGGGGTGGTGAGGAACATTAGAACCCTACTTTATAATTCCAAGTTCTGAATAGAGCTTTAGCCCTGATGGTCTACTCAAATAACTACTTCAGCTCTGGTCGGTTCTTGTAGGTTAGGTGAACACTAATTTCGCTTGTATTCAAGTGTAGGGCTAAGTGGCACAACCTGTCTACTTTTTAGGCACCAAAAACTGCATCTTTGATAATCCTGGTCAGGAGTCACTCCTAGAGGATGCAAAATATTGATGGTAGTATATATATTGTATATTGACTTTGATTTAAAAAGTTCAAGTGCCTTTTTATGTACATTCATTGGTAGATAAATCGTTGATGACAGCAATGTATTTCCGCTGGCTTCGTAGATGTCCAAAACAAAAACATCGAATTAAAAATTATCATTTTGCAGGATACATATTTGAAGATCAAAAGACCGTACCAGAAATCGGTTTCATATCGGGATAGAAGACGGAGGAGTCAGGTGTCATTCAATAGAATTCAGCGACGATGTCATACGTCATTTTTTCTTCTTTTTTTTCAACAAATAATATAGAAAATAGGATTACAAAATCTAAGATTGAAACTTAAAAATTAAAATTTGAAGAATTAATTACTCCTCTATGTTTTAACTTTTCTTTTCCCAGGAATTCCTTCAAACCAAAATAGACAAACCTAAAGTTAAATAATCTTCCAACCGTAAAATTATCACAAATCACGATTGATAAATGATGGAAAATTTAGACAAAAGGAAATTACAAAAAATGACCGAGTCAAACTCAAAACAAGCAGGCATTAACATGAGTAGGGTTGATACACTCCATTCCTTCTGAATGCCAGAATATAATTTGCACTATGCTGAAAAAAAAATAGGATTGACAGTTTAAATACATATACTTATACTTATACCTTAAAGTCTTAATCTAGATTTATTAAAGTCAAAAAACTGAAAACATTTAAAATACTATTCTTTCAGGAAAGTTTAAATTATGTCCTAGTCTTCAGAAGGCTTGATGGCTGTGTTATGCTCGTGTTGATTTCTAGACGTTTTTAGTTTGACTCGTTATTTATTATAATTCCTATTCGTTTCTAATTTCATTCATTTATTGATGGAGATAGTTGGTGATTTGATTCAATTGATGGAGATTTAAGGCAGGGAAGAATATTTTACTTTATTTCAACCCATGTTCGGTGTATTAGAACTCTTTATTTATCTTTGAAAAACGTGTTTTCTCAAAAAAGTTTTTAAACTAATTCTTCTAAACCTGTCATCTCTAACGTTGGGCGCAGGTCCCACCGGTCGGACATAGCAATTTATGGTGGGCAACAGGAAGGACTTCATTAACCTGGATATTATTCAGAGCCTTAATTTAGAAAATAACATTTTATCCGAATGAAGTCACATTCATATGCATTTAAAAAGCAAAAAAGATACGTGATAGTACTGCAATGACATCATACATTGTCAATAAGATGTTATATTCTGACAGTATTTTTTATTAGTATAAAGTATGCCCGGAGGTCAACTCGAAAAAATATATCTGATATAGCCTATTAAGAATCCTTCAGGCAATACACGAAAAATTTTCAATAACGAATTGTAAACATCAAAAGGGGGACAATAGAATTTTTGAAACACCTAGGTGGGGTATGGCCCAAAATTAGCAGGGAACCACTGCTCTAAACTGTGGCCAGGGTTTGTCCTCCCAAAAATATTTCCCCTTAGAAAACACCCCCACTCATAAAAACTCCCCGGAAAATACCTCACGCTGCAAATACCCCCTCCCATGGAAAGTGCCCCCCCAACTTCGAAAATACAACCTGCTGAAAGTCCTTAATCGGAAAATACCTCCATGAAAACTTATCCCCGTCCCCCCATGACTGGCTGGTCTCCAATCACTTTTGAGCAATAAAAAAGGACTTTCGGTATCATTTTCAAACAGTTCGTGGTAACGAACTGTAGTAAGGAGCGACCCGGCTCAATAGTAACGAAACTCTGAAAAAGGGAATTTTTATGCTAAAAGATACATCAAAAGAATTGGATTTTCGTGCTGATTTTAAATATATAAACTTCATCAAATTTAGTCTTTGTCATCAAAAGTTACGAGCCTGAGAAAATTTGCCTTATTTTGGAAAATAGGGGGAAACACCCCCTAAAATTCATAAAATCTTAACGATTCACGTATTCAGCTTATCAGAGAACCTTATAGCAAAAATTTCAAGCTCCTATGTACAAAAATGTGGAATTTCGTATTTTTTGCCAGAAGACAGATCACGGGTGCGTGTTTATTTGTTTTCTTCTTTTATTTTCAGGGGTCATTGTATCGACCAAGTAGTCCTAGAATGTCACTAGAAGGCTCATTCCAACAGAAATGAAATTTCTAGTGCCCTTTTTAAGTGACCAAAAAATTGGAGGGCACCTAGGCCCCCTCCCACGCTCATTTTTTCCCAAAGTCAACGGATCAAAATTTTGAGATAGCCATTTGTTCTGCATAGTCGAAAATCATCAGAACTATGTCTTTGGGGATGACTTACTCCCCCACAGTCCCTGGGGGAGGGGCTGCAAGTTTCAAATTTTGACCAGTGTTTACATACAGTAATGGTTATTGGGAAGTGTACAGACATTTTCAGTGGGATTTTTTTGGTTTGTGGGTGGGGTTAAGGGGAGGTGGCAATGATCTTTCCTTGGAATAATGTGCCATGGGGGAAGAGAAATTCAATGAAAAGGGCGCGGGAATTTCTAGCCTTACTATACAAAAAAAAACAATGAAAAAATAAATATGAAAAAGTTTTTTTCAATTGAAAGTAAGGAGTAGCATTAAAACTTAAAACGAGCAGAGATTATTACGCATATAAGGGGCTCTAAGAATACTTAGCATGAAGAGCGAGGTATTTAGGAGAAGATAAATACCTCGTTCTTTGTGCTAAAGTATTTTTAATAATTTAAACTATTTATTCTACGGCCTTTCTGATTCAGGGGTTATTCTTAAAGAATTGGGACAAAACTTAAGATTTAGTGTAAAGAGCGAGGTATTAACGAGGGGACAAACCCCCTCATTTACATAATAAAAATATAAGAATATAAAAGTTTGTTACGTAAGTTAATTCTTAAGTTACGTATACTTTTTATTAATAAAAACGTTCATTAAAAATTAAAAGTTCTAGTTGCCCTATTAAGTAACCACAAAATTGGAGGGCAACAGGGTTCCTTCCAAACCCCTTATTTCTCAAAATCGTCTGATTAAAACTAAGAGAAAGCCATTTAGCCACAAAATAATTAATATGCAAATTTTCATTTTAATAATTTATGTGCGGAGAGCCAAAATCGAACATGCATTAATTCAAAAACGTTCAGAAATTAAATTAAAAAAACTAGTTTTTTTAGCTAAAAGTAAGGAGCAACATTAAAACTTCAAACGAACAGAAAGTACTCCGTATATGAAATGGGTTGTCCCCTCCGCCATTCCCAGCTCTAAACGCTAAAGTTTGACTCTTTGCCACAGTTCTACTTTTTAAAACAATTAAAAACTTTAGTGTAAAAAGTGAGGGATTGCAGAGGGGACAACCCATTTCATATGCGGAGTAATTTCTGTTCGTTTTAAGTTTTAATGTCGCTCCTTACTTTCAGCTAAAAAACTAGTTTTTTTAATTTAATTTGATCTAATGAGCACGCTAGGGAGCTAATGGGAATATGAGATGGAGGTTTAAATGAGAATGGAACACCGTAGGCCACAATTGTTCCATGGAATCATAAGTAAGTGCATATCAATTCCGGATTTTTGATGCAAAACAGAAATCCTTGTTAGGGGCGTGGTAATTATACATCAATTTCTACATTTAATTCCCTTTCATCTCTCCCTTAGAACTAATTCTGAATTTAAGTGATAGCTCAATGACAGCAGGAGCGTCTTGGTATTAAAATTCACATTTAGGCGAAAAGCCCTCCCTTCCAAATTAGAAAACAGTCAGAGAATATAGTAGAAGTTTTTGTGTCTTTTTATGCTTTGTAATTTGTCCGATTTTCATTGCCTGAAAACCTGAAATCTCATAATAATTTTTACATCCATAGAAAACCATTAAAAAATTCCATGTTATAACATACGAAATCTAAAATCTCTTACTAATTGTTAAGCAATACGCTGTCTATACAATCCATATACAGCATAAACAATATACCTGCTGTCTCTGCAAAGATTAACCATCAAAGCAATTAGCACAACAGAAAGCTCGAAAAGCTATAAATTCATTCAATAATACTTTTTTAAGCTGATTTTTAATGATTTGCAAGCATTTATACTAGAATATTTTATGGGAATGTCAATTATTGAACTTAAAAAAAATTCTACTCAATTCAAGAAAAAAAACAAATTTACGCTTTTTTATATTGTAAGTTTTAATAAATCTGAATATTTATGTCTGAAATAAAACTGGAGACATTGAATGCTTTTTTACAAGATTTTTGGGATATTAAGTGTTAGGTTTCTGGGTTTTTTATTGCATCTCTTATCTATGCTTTACAAATTATGATATGGTCCAATAAATTCTGATTAGTTTAGTCACGCAAATTAAAAAAAAAATCTAATGGACGAGATAGGATGATCGTTTAAGGTATTGAACGACCTTCACCAACCTACTTCACTATGTAAGGGAAGAAACTTTTGATTATGTTTTGTTTTCTTCTATTTATAAGCCCTGAATGGCTTTCAATTCGAGGAACCTTTAAATCTTTAGTATTCTGGACCAATCAACCATAAAAAAGGAAGATAAGCCATAAAGAACTATATAAGAACAGGTAAGCCATAGAAGACAAAAGCTTCATAAATAGTAAATTTTATATACAATTTTGCAACAGCTGTATTTAAATATAATTTCACAGTATTTGATTTTTTGAAGGTCTGCAGCACTACAGGAGAACAGCACTACAGGAAAAATGTAAGGATAACAAATTTTAAAAAAGCCTCTATCAATTGTCAATGGTCTTGGATCCACTTGTAGGAGACTATATAACAATGGCTCGCATAAAAAATGTTAGTAGTTGACTCAAAAGTGAATCGTATAAGTATTATCAGCAACCAAAAAAAAAATATTGCATTGAAATAAGAAACGGCTCGGTACAAAAAGTAGCCTTCAGTAATAAATTAATAGAGATTCATATTTGACAAAAATTAGAAAGGGCTCTATAGTCAAACTGTTAGTGTCAAGTGCCTGCTGTTTCATTTAAAATTCCCAAAATAAGTAAATGTTTATCATTTACAATCTTGCTTTAAAAGTATTAACAAAATCGCGCAAAATAAAATAAACAGTGTTATCTCTTATCCAAAAATATGCTTATCACTTACAATCTTGCACTGAAATTACTTCAGAAAATAAACAGTTTTATTTTTGCTCTCTTTCCTGTAATCTATTAGAAGTTCTTTCGTCCAGTAATTTGTATTTTAGAAGGAAGTATCCGGCGACATTAACTAGTCAAACTGTAAGTTCAATTTTTCCTATTTGGGTTTTAATATAAAAGAAAAGGATCAAGCGACATGCACATGAAAATTGCTCCTTCCTTAGAAAACTATAGTCAGACACAAGTGTTACCTTTTTTTGGTTATTTTATTTTTTTGGAAATGTTATTTTTTTGGCGCAGCAATACTGATTGAAGTTTACTGCACAAGCAAAGAAATTATAGCTTTACTAGTTGCTAGTGTCACTATACTAGCCGTTTTTTTAGATCCCAACCTTTCTGCTAGGAACAATCATGACGCTTAGTTTTTATTGTGTGTAAACAAAATCTTATATCTTCTAACCATTAACCTAAGAGCCAATTCGAATTTTACCATAAGTGAACACAATCTCCTGAAACGTATTTGTTTATGAGTTTGTAAAATTAATCCTTAGACAAATCATTTTGAAGCATACATACTACTGTTTTAATAATAAAGAGCTCTAATAATAAGTTTGTCTATTAGTGAATATGCTTGTACAAAAAAGTTTTTCCTAGCTTGTTGCTATGTCAATACTAGCCGTTTTGGCTATAGCAAGATCGATACTTACGAGCAAAATTGTACAATTACGAGGGAATTACGAGGAAAATTGGATCCCAGTCTACTTTTCAGGAGGCTATTCTATACCAGGCGTAATATCCTTTTTAACTCTCAATCTTACTTTTTCGGCAACAACCCATTCCGGGTTACTTATCAGGTGTTTACTTTCTGTATGGCGTAAAATTATTTTTCACTCTTAACCATATTTTTTCATTAGTACACAGGGCTTCTTTTCAGGGGGTTACTTTGTGCATGGTGTAAACTGTTTTTCAAACTCAACCTTCCTTTCTTGGCAAGATTGCTTCCAACGCAACTTTCCAGAGGGTTACTCTCTGCATGGTGTAAACTCCCATTGTACTCTTAAGCTTACTTTGCAGCAGTATCCCGGGCTGCTTTTCTGGCATAAACTCCTTTAACACTCTCAACCTTACCTTATTCGACAGGCTTGCATTCAATACTCTTTTTAGGTAGGTTGCTATCTGAATAGCGTGAACACTCTTTTTTTCAACCTTAATTTTTCGGCATGATTGCATCCTAAGCCGTTGTTCAGGGGGTTACTCCCTGGATGGTGTAAATTCCTTTTCACTCTCATATTTAATTTTTGGCCGAATTACATCCCTGGAGCTTTTGCCCCCGGCTTGTGACGTCACAAGTCAGCCGCTCAATGCATAAGATTTTGATAAGACGTTTGTGTCAGAGACAAGAATTTTGCATATAATTCGATATTATTCTTTGCTCTTGATTAAATAAAAAAAAACTAATTTTTTTAGCTGAAAGTAAGGAGCGACATTAAAACTTAAAACGAACAGAAATTACTTTGTATATGAAATGAGTTGTCCCCTCCCTCGCTCTTTACGCTAAAGCTTTTAATTGTCTTAAAAAGTAGAATTGTGGCAAAGAGTCAAACTTTAGCGTAAAGAGCGAGGGATTGTGGAGGGGACAACTCATTTCATATACGGAGTAATTTCTGTTCGTTTTAAGTTTTAATGTCGCTCCTTACTCTCAGCTAAAAAAATTAGTTTTTTTTTATTTAATTTCTGAACGTTTTTGAATTAATGCATGTTTGGTTTTGGCTCTCCGCACATAAATTATTAAAATGAAATTTGTATATTAATTCTTTTTTGGCTAAATGGCTTTCTCTTAGTTTTGATCAGACGATTTTGAGAAATAAGGGGTGGAGAAGGAGGCCTAGTTGCCCTCCAATTTTTCTGTTACTTAAAAAGGCAACTAGAACTTTTAATTTTTAATGAACGTTTTTATTAGTAAAAAATATACGTAACTTAAGAATTAACTTACGTAACAAACTTTCATAACCTTTTATTTTTATTATGTATACGAGGGGGTTTGTACCCTCGTTAATACCTCGCTCTTTTCACTAAATCGTAAGTTTTGTCCCAATTCTTTAAGAATGACCCCTGAATCAGAAAGGACGTAGAATAAATAGTTGAAATTACTAAAAATATTTTAGCATAAAGAGCAAGGTATTTATCTCCTCCTAAATACCTCGCTCTTTATGCTAAAGTATTTTTAGAACCCCTCATATGCGTAATAATCTCTGTTCGTTTTAAGTTTCAATGCTACTTCTTCCTTTCATTTGAAAAAACGTTTTCATGTTTATTTTTCATTGTTTTCTTATAGTAATGCTAGAGAATCCTGCGCCCTTGTCATTGAATTTTTCTTCCCCCATGACAGATTCCTCCAAGGAAAGATCCTCCAACATAGCCCACCCCCCTCTGCCCCACCCCCAAACAAAATAAAATCCCCCTAAAAACGTCTGTATACTATATGTAAACACTGGTCAAAGTTTGTAACTTGCAGCCCCTCCCCCAGGGACTGTGGGGGAGTAAGTCATCCCCAAAGACATAGTTATTATGATTTTCGACTATGCTGAACAAAATGGCTATCTCAAAATTTTGATCCGTTGACTTTGGGAAAAAAATGAGCGTGGGAGGGGGCCTAGATGCCCTCCAATTTTTTTGGTCACTTAAAAAGGGCACTAGAACTTTTCATTTCCGTTAGAATGAGCTCTCTTGCGACATTCTAGGACCACTCGGTCGATACGATGACCCCTGGGGAAAAGAAAAAAAAAACAAAAAAAAAAAACAAACAAATAAACACGCACCCGTGATTTGTCCTCTGGCAAAAAATACAAAATTCCACATTTTTGTAGGTAGGAGCTTGAAACTTCTACAGTAGGGTTCTCTGATACGCTGAATCTGACGGTGTCATTTTCGTTCAGATCCTACCACTATTAGGGGGTGTTTCCCCCTATTTTCCTAAATAAGGCAAATTTTCTCAGGCTCGTAACTTTTGATAGGTAAGACTAAACTTGATGAAACTTATATATTTAAAATCAGCATTAAAATGCGATTCTTTTGATGTAGCTATTGATATCAAAGTTCAATTTTTTAGAGTTTTGGTTACTATTGAGCCGGGTCGCTCCTTACTACAGTTCGTTACCACGAACTGTTTGATTCGCTGAAAGCCAGAATAAGCGTTGATGAAATATCTATTTCAAGTCGTGCAATGGCAGGATTCTATCGCTTAGAAGAGTTGAATGTAGCAAAAATGCTGCTCGCAAGTCTCTGTCGTAAAGCTGGTAGATTGCAAGAAAGGAGAGGAAAGCAGCTGAAAAGACTACCGCCTCGGACATAATGCGTGTTATAGTAGAACTTGATTTATATATTGATTATATATAATATATATTGATTATATATATTGATGCTATGGCCTGTAATCGTCCCACGGAGCTTCAAAAAATCTCCAGTATTAAAGCCTGACATCAGTGTCCGGCTTGATAAACTTGTTTACGAAGCTTGAAAAAACTCTGTCTTCTTTCGAGTGTATTGAATCTAATTTGGAGAAAAAAATAACGCCTGGTAATGATCTTGATCTCAATCCCCCCACTGTGGCCCTCCAAGAATGGCCACTTCTCCCACTAAAGACTGTTCCATTAAAGACCATAATTATAAAAAAAAAAAAAACACCCGCTCTCCTACTGAAGGATCCTGTCTGTCGCAAGACAGGGTGTGCAAATATTCACTATGTTCAAGCAACTAAGGATAGTGTTATAGCATTGGTACCTTGTCAAGATGCATCGAAGTTCAGTTCTGATCTAAAGGTAACTGTGACTCAAATATAGCGAATGAACGGGGTGCAATTTTATCATCTTGCCTTCCTAATTTTTCTGTTTTCCCGAAGTCCCAGAATTTTGCTTATATTCATTGAAGTGGTAGTACAATTAATTTTGATCGTGTTTTTTCTTCTAACCCAAGTGATCCTTTGCCTGTGTAATCGAAGATTTCCCCGTTTGTGACCACATGCTGCTTCAGTTCCTTTTACCCCCTTTGCCTTCTCGTCCTTCCCCAGTTCGTATTTCAGGTAATAAGCTTCCTAAACTTTGGAAAGCTCTCCGAGTCAATAGGCGGACTAACACGCCTGATATTAATTCCACACCATCGCTAAAAGAGTGGGAAAAGTATTTTTCTAAGTTGTTAACTTCGCATGATTCTAATAGTGTTGCGTCGCAATTAGATGAAAGGTTGAAGAATTGTTCAACTGATTACAGGATATATGAGAATATGCTACGTAAAGCTATCAAAATGTTTAAGGCGCAGTCAGCTATGGATCATGATGGCGTATTTTCTGATCACCTGAAACTTACTTTTTCTTCTTTTCTTAATACTCTACTGGCATTTTTCAACCTTTTACTTACTACTTGTTTAGTATCATTGTCATTCTATATTGGCATAGTTACGTCTATTCCTAAGAGCGGGAAGAAAGACTTGTCATCTTGTAGTTCTTTGAGGTCAATTACTAGGGGTTCTACGATTGGGAAAGTGTTTGAGTTGTGTTTGAAGGATCCTTTTGAAATTCTGGACATTGGTTCTAATCAATTTGGTTTCAAGAGACGTTTGTGATGTGACCACACCCATGCATCTTTCAGCAAAGTTATTGAAGAAGCGGGAATTTCTAATCAACCACTATACACCCTCTTGGTTGATATTAAAGGGGCCTTTGATAACAATTCTGATGCATCTTCACTGCTCGCTTTAATCCTTGCCGGATTGCCCCTAGCTGTCATTCGAGTCCTTCCCTCCTGGTATTCTGGATTAAAGATCCGTATTTGTCTGAGTTCGTCTTTAGCTCAGTCCAAATTAATTCAAGTGGGTAGAGGAGTTAGACAAGGAGGAATAATTTCTCCTTTTATATTCAATTCATGTTAAGCTAATGCCCTTAATTTTCTTTCTCGCTCTTTTGTTTCATTATCTCGAAATGTGTCATACGTTGCATATGCTGAGGACATTATCCTTCTAAGCCGATCCAAGTCTAGTCTTGTTTCTTATTTTAATATTTTAATTATTTATTTAGAATATTTGGGCCTTTCTATAATTTTTGAAAAATGTCAATTTCTTGTTGTAAATTGCTTAGAGGATAATGTCAGGGCGACTTTCGATTGTGGCAATGGTGTTATTTTCCAGTCTTCGCCAATAGTGACTTATTTGGGATTACCTTATGCTGCTTTGAAAAGAGATTTTACATTTTCGGGGTCTTTACCGTCGGGACGTCCTTAGTCGTATGTATAAGAGATACAAACCTTAAAACAAACACAGAACTAAAATAAGATGACCCTTTCACAATAAAAGTAAATGGGTAATTGAATAAAATACAAGACTAAATGACATTTCGCAGTTTCATCTTACATAAAGTACATTTAAAGGCTGATAGCTTGCCAGGATGGGTATTATAAAGGATTCAATTTGATTGCGAAACATAATTTTGTGGACGGATATAAAAACGATCGGAGTTAATTATTTCATCATGAATGGAGCTTAGAAAAGTATCTCCAGTATCTCTATTGAGGGCGACTTCTACGTGAATGTGCTTCTTTATTTCAACTGCCTTCCTGAAATCTTGGATGAGCCCTTCAACAGGAATAATAATGGAGGTATTATCAAACACAATGAAATGTTTTAGGATGTCATAGACACGTTGAGCCAAGGTGGAATCAAAAGTCTCGGGCCTTTGGCGTAACCCCATTTCAATTTGATTAACGACCTGCCTTCCAATAGCCTCTCCACTAATTGCTGTTGGTATCTACTAACATAAAAATAACCACAAGAACAGGGAATTCTGTAAACACGGCTACCCAGAATGGGGCTGGTTTTATTTTTGTCGCAGTCGAAAAATCTCTGTATTGTATTTATATTTTTAAATGTGACATTAAAGTTAAGATTCTTAAGGATTCTTCCCAGTTTGTCACTCAGTTTTGGAACATATTATTGAACAGTGAAAAATTTTTTTGTCATCTACCAAGGGATCACTGGCTGTTAATGTTAGTTTTTAGTTTTGTCACTAATTGTTATTGTCCTCGGTTTTTTACTTCTTCGCATTTTTATGTTTTGTCAAAATTAGCCAGTTTTGTCTTTACGATTTTTCATAGGGAAATAGTGGAGTCCTCGTGACATTTTAAGGGAAACTAGTGGAATCCTCACGATATTGTTAGAAAAAAAGGGAAGTGTTCAGAACATTGCATTGCGCCATAGCAGAGTCCTCAACTCACTAGATTAAATCATATTAATATTCTTGATACATTGTATTGGAGCATTTTGATACAGTGTATTGGATTATATGGGAAATATACACATTGCATTAGAGCATAGTGGATTTATTGACTTTGCATTCAGAGATAGGGGGCATACTGAGACACTTCGTTAACAGATAGAGGACACACTAGTACACTCTATTGAGAGATGGGAGGCATATGTAAACACTCAATTGAGAGATATGGGGTGTACTGAGACATTGTATAGTGTCTAGTTCAGAACATACTAATAATTCATAAATAATATTCAAAAAGGTTTATGATATTAATTCAGAATAAATTCGTTTCTTGATATTCTTCCTAAATCCGCTTTTTCAAGTTGGATTACACATCTTTACACTCCCAAAATTACTTTTCATATTTATTTATACCACAATACTATTCAAAAGGCTTTATTTTATTAATTCAGAACAAATTGGTATTTTTTTTTCCTCCAAGATCCTGCACTAAAAATTGGGGAACACATCTTTTTTACTTCCAACATTATTTTCGACTATTTATGCCCCAAGACCAAGCATTATGAATTAAAGAACAAAGCATGTAAATTATATAAAGTGTTCGGTACCCATTTATATTCCTTAATTATAGAGTTCTTAAAGAGGCAGCGATTCAATGAGTATATATAATGGTAAACCATCAACAGCACTAGAACAAGAATTCAATCATTCTTCCCTTAAAAACTATACAAGAACATGAACGAGAAAAAATTAAAACTAAAATTATATTAAACAAAAAATGAAACATCAAACTTGAAATAAAATCAATATTCAAAACACTGAATTAAAAAAAATACACTAAATCATTACAAAATAAATTAAATAGCTATTTCTTTAAAAAGACATCTTTTTCACTCTCAACATTACATTTCGATTTTATGAATACCCAAATACAATTCAAAAGGCTTTATTTTGTTAATCCAGACCAAGCTCGATTCTTGATATTCCTCTTAAATCCGTTTTTCAAAATTGGAGCACACATATTTCTAACTCACAACATTACTTTTCAGCTTCATATATAACCCAAAAAACTCACCAAATCACACTAAAAAGACACTAAGAAGATTCAACACGCTAAATCTTAAAACAATGAAACATTTATTTCTTTGAAATGCCTCTTTTGACCTTTCTGCTGAGTGTCCTGCTGCAGAGGGTCCCCAACCTTTGTCAAACTGCTTCTCAAATCCAACCCTTTCTCTGACCACTCAAGGGGACCCCAGTCTTTGA
Source organism: Artemia franciscana (assembly GCF_032884065.1). Classification (NCBI taxonomy): domain Eukaryota; kingdom Metazoa; phylum Arthropoda; class Branchiopoda; order Anostraca; family Artemiidae; genus Artemia; species Artemia franciscana. The sequence goes on from NC_088882.1 coordinate 659,315, forward strand.
CCATCCTCTTCATAAGTGCCCAGAATTTCAACAAGCCGATAGGCTGGAGAGGAGTTAAAACGGCATTTTTCAGGAAGCAATTGTCTCATTATTTTAATTGGGTGTTTGAATTTTGTTTTGTTTTCAATTTTGGTGTTTAATTTTTTTGAATTTCTGGTATTATTTCTAAGGCAATTATTATTTATATCCTACACTAGTGCTAATGATTATATACCATTAAACATACTCAATGAATCTCCGCCTCTCTAAGGAATCGATAATCGAGAACTTCAAACGGGTAACGGGAGTAAGTAGAGTTTTTGAATAGTATTTCATTGTGTTGAGGTATACATAAAGTGAAAAATCAAATTTAGCAGGAATTCAAGAAAGAAAATTTAACACTCTCTTAACACCACAATACAAATAAATATTTTTTTTAACAACGCCTTTGATATATTCCTATGATTGTAGGATTATAGAAAACTAGTGATTTACTGAAAACACAAGGAATATAGAAGTTTTGGTACAGTAAAAGTGAACCATTTAAAGACTATACTAACACAAAAAATATAAGACTTTCGGTACAGTAAAAGTGAACCATTTAAGGACATTATTAACAGCATGAAAATAAAAAATTTTTGTATTGTTCTTTGATTTCCTTTTCCGTTGAATTTAGCATCACTTCTGCACGATGACCTCAGTCCAATGATTGACTTTCATTTTTGGTCTGAAAAGGATACTATATAATGCTTTTGCTGACAAAATTGAAGTGAGCCAGTCTTGAAAGTATTAGGACTACAGATTCACTTAGGAATTTGTAACATAACTTAAAATGCTCCATTATTATGTATAAAGAGAAATAACCAGATTTCCAGAGTTTATAATTTGGTTCATTTGTTCTTTATTTCGATTAATAATAGGTGGAACCAAGATAATACCTGGCAAATCAGTAAAATATCTTTGTATGCTGTTTAATGACTTAACTATTCTGAAGATAATATTTATTTTTATGCCTTGCCTTTTAAGATAATTTTAATGGTACACTGAAATTTACTAATATCACAGCTCGTGAAAGACTCTGAAAAGCTTTATAAGTTAGCTTGCTGTTGTAAGGTTACGTATTTACTTTTGACTTCATTCTTGTTTTTATACTTGTTTTTTTTTGTTTAACAGACTTATAATTTAAGACCTCAGTTGCTATACATCCAATGGAAGACGAAAAAAATAAAGAAGAAAAAAACACTAAAGGACCAGCAAATATTTTGGGAAAAATCTTTCGTCAAGTCATTTTTGACGCTCAAAAAAGAGAAGGACAAAAATAACCTTTTAAAGTAAATTAATTTTCAATAAATACATGAATTATGAAAACAAAATATACGCAAGAACAAAATTAAAAAGCCAAAACATGGATGATTTTTGACAAGTTGAAAAACAGTCACAAGAAAAGAGAAAGCAAATATTTGGCAAAATCTTTGCTAGGTCATCTTCGTTGCTGAAGAAAGAAATGGAAATAAAGTATATATAAGTCAATGCTAAGCTTTTAAATTTGATCAATTTTTTAAAAAGAAATTGAAAAAGAAGTGAGATTTGAGTCGTTTAATGCTTAAGCCATTCACTATTGAAGTTTTTCAAGAATTCAAACTTCAGCCGACCAGTAAATACTGCCAAAGATTAATTCGAACCCAAAGCAAATAGAAAATAAAACAAATAATTACATCAAAGATTAAAGTACCAGGTTATGATATAAATTAATAATTAGATCCTAAAACGAATAAAAATTTAAATGATTGCTCGAATCAATTCTAAAATAAACAGAAATCAGTATTAACAAGATTATGGTTACTACCCTTTTCCTAAGTGCAAATCCTTAGAAAAAACTGTGTCATTTGCGTTCATTGAAAAACATTTGTCTTTTTCACAAAAGGCTTCATTTTTCAAAATTATTGCATAAACAAGAAATCAAACATTTAGCATAATTAAACAGGAAGAAATTAAAGAAACTGAATTGAATATTTAGCAAATGATAGATATTTATTCCTTGAAATCTCGTTAATTCTTGATTCAATTTAATATATCTTGTTTTTAATAAAGTGTAAGCAACACTAGTCTTTGGAAGGTTTACAATTGGGTGGGGTCCAAACTCGTGTATGCAGCAATTTGTTTACGTTTTAAGTTTGACTTGATTTTTTTTAGTATTTTCCATTCATTTGAAAATGCAAGTAATCATGTTATTATTTTTTTCATGGCCACACTGCCTTTTCTATGACGAAATAAATAATAATTATAAATTCGGACATGTCCTTTTATTGGACAGTAATAATAATAATAATATTAATTTATTTATAACCCAAAAAATACATAAAACTGTGGAGTAAATACACAAAAAAAGAAAAACAGGAAAAAACAATCAAAAACATACGGTTCTACTACATATATAAATTACCTCAATTCAAAAAATGGCCAAAGAGGGTCAAAAACACCAATCATTTGCTGAGTTTTATGAGATATATCTGTAGATAATTGTTTCAGTCGCGAGGGCATATCAACGGTGTCAAACTTAGAAACGACTGTGTGGGTCCGATACCACCAAAGCAGACATAGCAAATACTTACAATACTTAAAATATCCTTAGCAAATTTTCTTTATATCCTTCTTGCGAAGGAGTAAAGCAAAACCAGAAATTTGGTGAAATTTTTCTGTAACCAACGTATTAGCGGAGCAAGTAGACGACAGTGACGCGGAAAAAGAGTGAAAGTAAGGAAAAACAGAGAAAGAAAAAAAAACAGAGAACAGTGAAACTAAAATATAAAGAAAGGCTCTAAATATTTCGATATCAAAGTCGGCAATCATCATCAGTACAGTCACTAATGTATCAAAATGAAAACGAACTATATTTATACTAAAAAAATGATAACTTCATGTTTAAAGCAAGTTACCGGTCCATTGACTTAGAAACTTCACTAACTGCTCTTGAATTCTGTTATACTACGTTGAATATTCATCTAATAAAAATGAAATAGTGCTGAATTTATAGGTACTAAATTCATCATCTTGCTATTTTGATAGCAAATAAAATGTTGCTGATTCTAAAATTGGTCTGTTATCTACATTAATACGAAGTTTTTACCAACGTTTCATATGTTGCTAACCTCAATTTATGATTAAAAAAAATACATTTTTCAGTAAGCTTCTTAATCTGTTTCTGGCCGTTCTGTATTGCCAAAGCCTATTACTGATAATAATAATAATTATTTCTCCAGTGTTCAATTTTTTTAATAATGAAACAAAAACATACTAAAGAAATTCTATTTTAATTTCTTACTATGCATAAGATTATCTCAATATTGTCTCTGGCTTTATTCAATATAATTACTATTGGAATTTCTACAAATTGACATCACAATTGAAAGAAAAAAAAATATACAACAGAGAAATCATTTAGCACTCTCTATATCTGAATCTGTAAACCCTTTAATTTGCAATTTTCACATAAGCGTTAGTTATTCTTGAAAAACTTCAACTTCGTTCTTTTTATGACTTGGATGCAAGGAGTATCTGTTAATTAATCCTAATCCCTCTCTTAACATCCCCTGAAGAGCTCTATTTAGAGTGCTTTGCCTTTCATGGAATGTTGTAGATACACATTTTTGACAACCGGGGTACCCATGGTGTCCTTGAAATGGAGAGTATCTTTTAATTTAATTTATGTATCTTTATTTATTGATACAATCCTGTTATTCATTAGTTGTTGCAACATTATCAAAATTGTATTTAATTTTTCGAGCTAAGAGTGTAAAGTTAATAATGGTTATAACTTTAATTTTATGTAAATTTTCAATAATTATTCGCCATTTTAAATCAGCCAGAAGATTTATGGCTTATTTGAAAAGCTAAATGATTTTAAATGACAGATTTCGTTGTTCACTAGCTATTTAAACATTGATAAATTTTCTATTTGGAAAATTTGGAATAATCAGTCTACATTTTAAATGTTAAACCCTTAAGAACTTTTTCGCATGTTGATCAATGGTTGGCGTTACTTGATTCACTGCCTTTGGCTGGGAGTGCAATTGCTGATTTCAAAACAGCAATGAAAGATATGGCTTTTTTTAAATGCAAAATGATTTGATAAAATGCATTAGCAAACCATGATTTAATGCAAAATTGCATGCATTAAATGTATGCATTGGAATTATTGTGGTATTTCAATGTGTTCATATATTATGCACTGTTTTTTTCTTTCTAGAGGATATCATACGGCATTAATTGTGAAAAGAAGATTCAATTCAAGGACAGCATTCTTATTAAATTAATGGAAGCAAATATTCTGAAAGCTTAAGTCACGGACTAAAGTAACAATGCTTAGCAATCTGGATATAAACTACCGTTTCATTGAAGCTGCTGGTCAAGGAGACCTAAAAAGTACGAGGGAGTTAATCAATGATAATAGCTCTGTTGAGAGTAGCAATAAAATTATTTTAGCTTGTGAACATAATAAGGTGAACATTTTAGAACATCTACTTAGTAGTAATGGTAACATTTACCGTAATTCCTTTTTATTCATAAGAGAAACCGCTATATTGCCGTATTTGTTAAGTTCAGTATTCGTTCAGAACGTATAGAACGTTCAGTTCAAGGAGAGTATACCTAACAAACTAGTTACCAGTGAACAACGGAAGTCAAAGACGAAAGTAATTATAATGATCAATAAAGATATAAATTACTGTTTACTTGGTGCGGTTCGGGAAGGAAACCTAGAAAGAACGAGGGAGCTACTCAGTTTTCATAACCCTTTGGAGAGTACCAATTTAGTTATTTTAGCTTGTGAACATAATAAGGTGAATATTTTAGAATACCTACTTTGCAGTAATGGTAAAATTCCGAGTAGCTTCTCTCTTGGCGCAACAAAAACTGCGATTTCATATGAAAGGAAAACAGGGGAAAATCTATTTCCCGTTATTTTTACGTAATAGAATCGACAGGGTTCCAAAAATGACCTATAAAAACAGGAGTTTTGATAATCATTTAGTTTTACAATGAAAAGTAAAGTTGATACGAGTATATTTTGTTTCTCAGAGAAACAATATTAACACAATAGCCTTGTGTAAGTTGGATTGGACGGCAACTCTATTCTCACTTGTCTTTTTTTGGTTCTTTATAGGTAATATTATTTTAATCATAGTTTTATCTCTTCTTTTTAAGTTTAAGTAATTAGTGTAACTATTAGTTTGTCTTTAAGTTAATTTAATTTTTATTAAAGTTAATTTTGTAGGTTTAACTATTAAGTTTTTTTTTTCAATTTCTGTGCATTTTAGGTTCTACTTATTCAATCATAGTAATTTCCGCTCGTTTTTAATTTCTCTTTTTACATTGCTTATGTATCTAATCATCTTACACTTTATTATTGCTTCTTTTCGTTATTTATTTTTAAATAGAAGAAACAAATAAACAATATATGGCACCAACATTGCTCGTTAATTATCCTATGAAGACATAGTCTGAAAAATATTTTATTAAATCCAGCTATTTTGCTTGTCATTACAATTCTGTTGCTCGTTAGTTGATGAAATGTTGATTACTTTGGTTTTTATTTTGAAACAAAATTCCTAAGCTATAATTTAAATTTTAGGTAACTCTAAACAATCAGCCTTCCTTTTAGTTCATCCATTGTTGTGTGCAATATTAAAGTATTGCAATATGTGTGGTATTAGATGTGTTTGTATATAATGCAGTTGTTTTTTCTTTCTTTCTAGAGGATAACAGACGAAATCCATATTTCAAAGAAAGTTCAGTTCAAGGACAGTATTCCTAACAAATTAGATAACAGTGAATAACTGATGTCAAAGCTGAAAGTAACTATGATGATCAATGAAGATATAAATTACTGTTTAATTAATGCGGTTCGGGAAGGAAACCTGGAAAAAACAAGGGAGCTACTCAGTTTTAACAACCCTTTTGGGAGTACCAATTTAGTTATTTTGGCTTGTGAACATAATAAGGTGAATATTTTAGAATATCTACTTAGCAGTAATGGTAAAATTCTCAGTAACTTCTCCCTTGGCGCAAGAGAAGCTGCAATAGTACCAAGTGATAAGGATGAAACGTGCCATAATGCCTTCTATTATGCTATACGATCTTGTAATGTGAAACTTCTTGACACACTCATTGAAAAATGGCCTGGAAATTACTTTGCTGTTCATTTGAGTGAATTAGATGAAATTCTTTCACGAGCTTACGAGGAATTAAGACTTCAAAATGTTTTGTTGTCAGAAGAGATAGAAACTTTTGTTGAAAATAAGTTAATAGACCTCCGTTTTTTATCTAGTTTTTCTGAACAAGACAAGAGTGTCGAGAGTAGTCTAAATAACACAAGAGAGCGGATTGAATTAGTACTTCAAAATATTATCTTGTTAACAGCTGAATACTATCAAAGAGAAGAAATAGATGAAAAGTTTTTATTTGTAGCAAAGTTTATTGCTCAGAATATTCAAATATTAAAGCGACAGTTGAAATGTACCTACGAAAGACTGCCTTGGGAAGAAATAGAATTTTGTTTAATCGGTTTTGTTGCATCTCACATAAAACGACATGAAATCAATTTATTCCTCAATGTCACTTTAAATAAAAACAAAATGCTTAACCACCTAGAAAATTTTGCTGAGAAGCTTAAAGAGGAAAAAGATCATTTGGCATCTGTGGACATAGAAACACTTGTTAAACTCCCAAACATAAATCGTGAGCGAGTTGTCGCAGGGATCCTTAGCAACTGTCCTCAATTCGGAGAACTGTATAGCGATTATAAACAAATTAGAGATACTCATTCCTTAAAGAAAATAAGTGATTACATAAAATTAACATTATCTGCTGATCTTAAACAAAAGGAAGGGAAATTGATTATTGCAAGGGCCTTACAATTTACGGGTGAACATTTAAAAAACACTCTAGAATCTCCAAAATTATCTGAGACTACATGTGAACTTCTTCTTCTGTCATTACCAAGGGACACAAGAAAAATCGTCATTGATTTACGTAATTGCTTATCACATGCATACTCGCTCTCAAAGAGAATAGAGATTGAGGATAATCCTAATGTCAACTTTTTTGTTGGGGTTCAAAATGATCTTAAAAGAATCAATGATGTAATTACTGACATTTTTCAAAGCAAAAAAATACAATTGATCAGAACGTTGCTAGTTAAAATTAAAGAAAGTGAAAGCCTGGAAGACATAAAAGAAGTTGCAAGAATTTTTACTAGAGTTGAATCTGATGAAACAGATGAACTATTTACAGAGTGTTTTAAGTCGATAGAACATAACAAGCTCGAAAAACTCATTCAAAAGCTTAGGAACACTATAAGTAACAAGACGGATCATGAAAAACGGCTATTTGATCAAATTGATAGCATTCGAAATTTGGTGGAAAATAAATCAAAGAATATCAGCACTGACCCATCTATGGCAATTATACATTTAAAGAGCCTATTTTCCATTTTCAACACAATTAAGATTGACCATAATGTTATTAGAGAAATGAAGGATTCCGCAAATAAAATACTAGAGAATATTCCTTTCCAATTAGAGTCTCAAAATCTGAAAGGCATTTCCGAACTATTAAGGGAAATTTATCTTAGTGTTTGGTCAAGAACACTAGAAGATAACATAAGTGAACTAAAATATTTGATTTATCAGATTTTTTCTACAGTCGAATTTGGACAAAGTGACCTTACATGGCTTGAAAAACTAAGAGATAGGTTGAATGATAAAGGTGTATTTGTTAAAAAATGTAAACAAAGGAAGGGTTATAATGTAACAGTCGAAAAATATAATAGCTTGCTTGAACATAAGTTGTTTGAACTAGAAGGTATTTTAAGAAGTAACACATTATTTCCTAGCTTAACAGAAAAGCTTCCTTCCTACAAAAAGAATAAAAAGTTGCAAGTAGCTGTAGAAATGCTTGTTCTCGATATACTGTCTATGTTAACTAAATCAGTGAAACATATGAAAAACAGTTTATCTTTTTTAGATGAAAACACTCCTTTGTTAACTGGAAAATGTTTGAGAAATCACTTGGCCCATCATAATGATATAGTTGATATTTTGTCATCTGATCCCTCAGTAGCAGTTATTTCAAACGCTAAAAATCTTATTAGAGAAAATGTAAGAAAAACTAACATAACATTTGGCAAGTCGGTAAAGCACAATCCTCCCAAACTGAAAAATAAATATGATCAGAGCCTTACTATAATATCTAATCAGCAAGCTATGTTTGCTGCATTGAAAATAGGAAATCTTAAAGACTTAAAAAGCTGTCTCAGAAAAGGAGCAGATATTAATGGAAGAAGTACTAATTCATCGACAGCACTACATTTTGCTGCTCAAGGACCCAGTCTCGAGGCTATAAAGTTTATCTCTGGTCAAAATATAGATATCAACATCAAAGATGTGCATGGACAAAGTGCACTTCATGTTGCTGCTGCACAAGGAAGGAAAAATATTGTTGAATTTCTCATAAGAAAAACAGGTTTATCATTTGATGATCCAGATAATTTTGGGAAAACAGCACTACATGTTGCAGCTATAAATGGTCACAAAGATGTTGTCGAAGCTCTGCTGAAAAATAATGCTAATACTAATGTCAAAGATTTCAGTGGTAGTTCCCCTTTACACTATGCAGTAGGAAACAATTTTATTGATGTTGCTAAGATTTTGCTGAAAAAAGAAGCGAGTTTTGACATCAACGAGATTCAGGGTGGCTTCACGTCATTGCACCTGTCCGCAGCAAGAGGTCATTTGGAGCTAGTGAATTTTTTCCTTCAAAATAGGGCAGACGTTAATGCCAGAACCGACAGAGATATAACACCGTTACATTTAGCAGCATTAAACGGTCACCTTGATGTAGTAAAGGCTTTAATACAAATGGGAGCAGATGTAAACGCTGCAGTTATTGAAGGTTGTACACCATTACATTATGCCACAAAAAAGGGTCACGAGCATATAGTTGATATTTTAATAGAGTATAGAACTAACATTGATGCTGTTGATAAAGGCTATAATAAATCTCCTTTACACTATGCAGCAGAAGATGGACATGACAAAATTGTATCAGCCTTACTAAGAAATAATGCAAATGCTAATATTGCCACTGTGGATGGTCTAACACCACTACATTTGGCAGTACTGAGTTGTCAAGTAAAAATAGTTGCGACTCTCCTTGAGCATGGGGCCACTCTTTTTGCTAAAGATAAACATAATGCTACGCCATTACACTACGCAGCAGCGAGTGGGTGCAAGGCAATTGCTGAGATTTTAATAAGCAAAGGAGCAGAAATTAATCATAAAACCGAAACAAAAGAAACCCCACTACATATAGCTGCTATGAATGGTCACAAAGATATTATTGAACTCTTATTAAGAAATAAAGCTCAAGTTAGAGCTCAGGACATTAATGGTAAAACAGCACTTCATGTAGCTGCTGTGAGCAGCACCAGAGATGTCATTGACCTTCTTTTACAGAAAAAAGCTGAAGTCAATGCTAGATCTAATAATGAAATGACACCGTTACATGTAGCAGCTAGCAATGGCAATTTAGATGCTATTGTTTCCTTGATAGAAAATAAAGCTGAAGTAAACGCTAAAGCAGAATTTGGTCTTACACCGTTAGATGCAGCTGTTCTAGGGGGCCACAAAGATGCAGTTAACCTTTTAATAAAAAATAAAGCTGAAGTTAATATGAATGCTATTGCAGATAGAATGTAATACACACCATTAAATATCGCTGTAGAAAGAGGTCACAAGGAAATAGTTGAAATTCTGGTTGCAAATGGGGCCAATGTTAACGTTAAATACAACAAGATAACACCATTGATCTCTGCTATTAAGAATAATAACAAGGAGATTGTCAAAGTTTTAATAGAAAATAGAGCTGAAGTTAATACAGAGGGTTGTATGGCTCTTTCATTGGCAGCCCTGTCTGGTTTTAAGGATATTGTAGAGATGTTGTTAAAAAATAAGGCCTGTATTAACATTAGGTGTACTGAAAATAATCCCACTGCTCCATTACACTCTGCTGCTATAGGAGGTCACACAGAGATAATAAATCTTCTAATAGCTTGTGGAGCTACTGTTGATGCTATTACTACTGATGGGTCAACACCATTACATATTACAGCACAATACGGCCATGAAGAAGCGACTGAAGTTTTAATATCAAACAATGCTAATGTCAATGTTCAAAATATCGAAGGAAGTGCTCCATTACATGAAGCCGCAGGAAATGGATATACTAATGTTGTTGAAATCTTACTAAGCAATGGAACAAAAATTAACATAAAGGACAATGAGAGAAGAACACCCTTAGAATTAGCAGTTGCACTTGGTCATTTGGAAGTAGTGAAATTATTGCTGCAACATGGAAAAATTTATATAGATACTAAAGGTACCGATGATTTTACAGTTTTGCATATTGCTTCACAGGAAAATAGATTAGAAATTGTAAGATATCTTGTAGGTGAAGGGTCAAGCATCAACGCTTTAAATAAATCTGGCTCAAAGCCTATTGACATTGCAGCTAGAGAAGGTCATAAAGATATCGTGCATTTTTTCCTTAGTAAAGGAATTAATATTAATGACACTGGTTTAGCCAATCAAACATTATTGCATTATGCTGCAATTAAGGGTCATTTAGAGGTTATAAAGTATTTGATATCTAAATGTGCTGACATCAACGCAAAAGATATCTCAGGCTCAAGTCCTTTGCATATAGCTGCTGAGTTTGGTTGTAAAGACGCTATTGAAGTTTTATTAAGAAATGGTGCAATTTATAATCTGGTTGATAAGCTTAATAGAAAACCTATCGAAATGAGTACCAACCAAGACACAATCGATTTACTAACATCAACTGAAATGTTATTTAAATCTGTTAAACAGAATAAGTCTTCAGAAGTTGAAAAATGTATCAAATCAGGATCCATTGTTGATGCAAGAAATATTAACGGTGGGACACCATTACATTATGCTGCATGGAAAGGCTATGAAGGAATTGTCAAGCTTCTTTTGCATAATAAAGCCAATCCCAGCGTGGTTGGTAGAAAGAAATATACACCTTTACATTATGCAGCAAAATTTTCTCATATAAAAATTGTAAAAGTTTTGTTGTCCTATGGTGCAGTATATAATGACGTTTCTGACAGTGAAAAAACACCATCAGATTTATGTGTAGATAATGATATAACTAGACTTTTCTACTTAATAAGTGAGTCATTTAGAAAAGTTAAAGAGTATGATGTTGAAGTTATTCGTGACCTAAACAAAATAAAGGATATTGATACAATAAAAGCAATTATGAGTGCTCGTAACAGAGAGAACCAAACATTAATAACTGCTGCAATACAAAGTAACTTTCCTGAAGTCCAACAGTTAAAGGAAATATTCCAAGAAGAAGTATCTGCTCAGATTAATACAGCCTCAAAGCTCGTTTGTAAAGGAAGCTACCAAAAGGCCTTAAGGATTTTGAAAAGTGTATTGGAAAGAAGAAAAGAAATTCTAGGACCAGACAATCCTGGTATATTAGATATTCAAACAGAAATAGCCAAAATGCTATATAAACAAGGAATGTATGAAGAAGCATCAAATATACTTGAAGGTGTTCTTCAGAAGCAAAGTGAAATTCTGGGTTCAGATAGTAAGGATACTTTAAGTACAAGAAGCGCCGTCGCTTTAGTGCTGCATAGACAGGGGAAGAATAAAAAATCTTTGGACATTTATGAAAAAGTTTATAAGAAACAAAAAGAGGCACTAGGGTTAAATCACTCAGATACCTTAAATACTATGTTTAGTATGGCTTTAGTATTGAATTGTCTGGGAAAATATGAGGAAGCGCTAAATATCAACATTATAGTTTTTGAAAAGCAGAAAGATAGACTAGGTGCAAATAATCCAAAGACTGTTAGTGCCAAAAACAATATAGCAATGGTATTAACTAAACAAGGTAAATTAGAAGAGTCCTTAAAAATCTATAAAGAGGTTTTTGAAAAGAGGAAAATATTTCTCGGTGTTAATCATACGGATACCTTGAGAACATTAAATAGCATTGCTGGAGTACTTTTCAAACAAAATAAACAGCATCAAGCCTTGGATACTTATCAAGAAGTTTTAAGGATCCAAAAAGAAGTTATGCAACCGAATCATCCAGAAACCTTAGGTACTCAGTACAACATTGGAAACATTCTATTTGCTCAATTTAAGTTGATCAGAGCACTTAAAGTCTACAGTGAATGTTTTGATCAAATCAAAGCTGTTTTTGGACCAAGTCATCCGAATACTTTAGATATTTTAAGGAAGTTAGAAGTAATTAAATTTAAATTGAAACTTGACGGTCAGGAAGCATCAGAGATTCTTCGTTATTTGCAGAAAGATATCAACATTGCTGCTAGTAAAGGTGATAGACAAACTGTTCAGCGTCTTTTAAAAGATGGGGTTGATCCCAATGACAAAGATATTGATGGAAGAACAACGTTGCATTTTGCTGTTGACTATGGAGACTTAGATATTGTCAATACCTTGATAAGAAACGGAGCTAATGTTAATCAAACAACTAATAAAGGTAATACACCCTTGCACACTGCTACTTCCAAATGTAACAAAGAAATTGTTGATGTTTTGTTAGAGAATATCGGTCGCGACAAATTAAATGACTTCATTAATGCTAAAACTACTGTTAGTGGTACCACATCTCTTCATATTGCCGCTAAAAACGGCTCCTTGGAAATTGTAAAATCTTTATTAAATCATGGTGCAACTTATAACATTGAGAACAAAGATGGGAAACTACCTATTGACCTTTCTAAGGACCAGAAAGTTATTAATTTGCTGAAATTAATCGAAGAACTGTTTAGAGATATAAAAAATGGTAATGTTGAATCGATCAGCCGACTTGAAGAAATAAAACCTAATGAGGTCTTAGCTATAACAAATGCTTGTAATAATCAAGGCGATAAATTATTGGTAGTTGCTATAGCTAATGGACAAAAAATTGTTGCAAGTAAATTGCTAGAAATGCTAAAAAGATTTCAAAAATAACAGAATGTAAATATAGAATGGAGTTGAATTTTTTAAGCTCTGAATAATATTGCTAGAGACTTTATGCCCAGCCATGGTTAATGATAATTTCTATTTAAGTACTTAAGATAGTAATAATAAAAGCCCACTTCATGTTTTATTACCTGTAAAATGCTCATAGACTCTATATTATCTTCTGAATTATAGGATCTATGTTAATAGGGTCATTCCTATGCTTGCAAAAGAGAGGAATACTTACAAAACTTAAACTTAACAAAACGCTTAAAAACGGAATAAAAATGAATATAAACCGAGTTCAGATGTGTTTTTCAATTTTTGTACCTTCCCCCCCCTACAGAAATTTTTTTTTCTGTATCGTTGTCTTTTAAGTCTCTATTCCAAAAAAGGCAGGACTACTCCTTGCGCTTGAAGATTAAATATTATGTAGTTCAAATGGCAAATATCAAACGTGTATGTACTTTGACGTGGGGAAAAGATTTTACCACTGCAAATGACAGCAAAAAAGGCAGGGGCTGAAGCTGTTACGGTGTTTTTAAATAAAAAACTGTTGCTATTTGTGCTAATATTGGGCTTACAGAGAACGTTAAGGGTCTAGTGCCGTCTTACTTTACATAGAACAAAGATTTGTCAAAGATAAGAAATTTGTTTTATATAAAAAATTTTAAGACATCAAGCTGACATTGAGAATTAGGATAAAATGGTAAAACGACTGATTTTATTGCACAATAATATTCTATTGGAATCGTAACATGTGGCTATGGTGAAAAAAATCAAACGATTTTTAAGGCGCATATATATATATATATATATATATATATATATATATATATATATATATATATATATATATATATATATATATATATATATATATATATATATATATATATATATATATATATATATGTATATATATATAATATTATACATAATATGTAATAAACATGAAATATTTATAAAATATTAAATATAAAATAAAATATAATATATAAAAATATTAAACAGTCGTTAACTCGCATTATAAAGAAATCAAACGATGGATAGGGCACATTTTAAAAATGTTAAACTATTTTTAAGGCACATTATAAAAATATTAAAGATTGTAATGATGTATTATAAAAACATTTAATGATTTCTAAGGCACATTACAAAAATATCAAACGGTGTTAGCGCGCATTAAAAAAAAATATTGGATAAATATTAAGACCCACTGTAAAAATTTCAAACGGTTTTTAAGGCACAATATTTACATTTAGAAATATGTTTGGCAATTTTTTTATATTACATGTGAATATTTGATGTTTTGTTTTTCCTTTTTTGTTTTCTTTTATATTTACTGTTTTTACCTTTCGTTTCCATTTTTATCTTGCCGGTTCTTCCAAATTTACAATTTTCCCGTTGTATTCTAATGACCTGGATTTTCGCTTTAGTTGAACTTGTGATTTTTGCAATTATCAATATGTTGTTTAACACTAATTAATGGCAAAAATACTGTCTTCTATCAAAGTAACTCTTTTGTGAAGTTTGGCCTTGTATGAGCCCTATTTATAGGGAAATTCAAAATTAAGGATATATAATGTGTTTCTGTTAGCATTTTAACACTATAATTACTACACTATATTCTACACTAAGTTTTAAAAACAATAGACTGACGTTTATTTGTAGTTTATTGTCTAAAGTAACATTGTTTACATTTTTTTAAACTTTTATTGTATGTTATTGTCAGTTTTTTATTGTCATTATTATGGTTAACTTTTTTATAAAGTGTTAATTTGTTTATAATGACCGTAAGAGAACTATCTTGAATAAAGCTGTCTGATGCAATGTTTTGTTGTTTTTTTTTACAGGAAATAAAGGGAAGAGGCTTCTAATCTGTTCTAATCTAATGTTTCTTCTCTGTCTTATGGACGAGTTTTATATCTGACAAAGCCCTATTTATGATATTTCTCGTTCAGTCGTGACACCAATGTGAAAAAATGACATTCTATACAACAGCGTATCTATTCTTATATTTTTATTCTTAATTTTAGCAAATGTTGAGTTTAAACAGTTCAATTTCAGGACTTGGTTTCCTAAAAAATATGACACTAGAACTTGCACCCTGTTGCAAGCACAGAACAACATTGTTTACTGAAATAATTAAAACATTACTATACATTATTGACATTGTCCATTGTTCATTGATTGATTGACATTGATTATGACATTGACATCATTATAACATTGTTATTGACATTATTATTGTATGAGCTATATTTTACATAAAGCTTTGGTTGATACAAGATATTCATTTTAAAAAATTAAGGAGAAATAGGAAGGGAAGTTTTATTTCATCAAATAATTACATTTTGTCTTTCTATTAGATTTTATATTGTGTATCCTATTTTGTATTCCGTTTTCGTTCAATCCTAGGCTGTGAACTGCCGCAAGATGTCAAAATTATAGTAGAAGCGGACTGTATTGTACGGAATATTAGACATTTTTTTAAATAACGTTTTCCAAAATACGTTACTTAGGAGTTCTTCAAACCTTTTAACTCCTTTCCTGAATTCGGGATTGAGCTAATAGTATGAAACAGCTTTAAGAGACGTAGGTTTCCTTTGAAGCTGTAATTGTCATTGGGATTAAAAGTTGTCTTCGGACTATTAACGCACAATTTTCCGCTAGTGAAAAGCAGGGTTAAATATAACTTATTAGTTCTGCTTATTTATTTTCACCGTTCAATGTGGCAACACTGAAGAAATGGAAATTGCTTTTAGAAGTGAATATGAACACATTGAAAAGTCTGATATGCATAATCCCTTTAATCATCGTATTTATAAGGTTCATATAGAAGGTCTATAAATTTGACCTTGAAGGTCTACATCAAGGTCACCTTGATGTAGTAAAGGCCTTAATACAAATGGGAGCAGATGTAAATGCTGCAGTTATTGAAGGTTGTACACCATTACATTATGCCACAGAAAATGGTCACGAACATATAGTTGATATTTTAATAGAGTATAGAACTAACATTGATGCTGTTGATAAAGGCTATAATAAGGCTCCTTTACATTATGCAGCAGAAGATGGACATGACAAAATTGTATCAGCCTTACTTAGAAATAATGCAAATGCTAATATTGCCACTGTGGATGGTCTAACACCACTACATTTGGCAGTACTGAGTTGTCAAGTAAAAATAGTTGCAACTCTCCTTGAGTATGGGGCCACACTTTGTGCTAAAGATAAACACAATGCTACGCCATTACACTACGCAGCAATGAATGGGTGCAAGGCAATTGCTGAGATTTTAATAAGCAAAGGAGCAGAAATTAATCATAAAACTGAAACAAAAGAAACCCCACTACATGTAGCTGCTCTGAATGGTCACAAAGACATTATTGAACTCTTATTAAGAAATAAAGCTCAAATTAGAGCTCAGGACATTAATGGTAATACAGCACTTCATGTAGCTGCTGTGAGCAGCACCAGCGATGTCATTGACCTTCTTTTGCAAAAAAAAGCTGAAGTCAGTGATAAATCTAATAATGAAATGACACCGTTACATTTAGCTGCTAGCAATGGCAATTTAGATGGCATTGTTTCCTTGATTGAAAACAAAGCTGAAGTAAACGCTAAAGCAGAATTTGGTCTTACACCATTAGATGCAGCTGTCCTAGGGGGCCACAAAGATGCAGTTAACCTTTTAATAAAAAATAAAGCTGAAGTTAATATGAATGCTATTGCAGATAGAACTGAATGCACACCATTAAATATCGCTGTAAAAAGAGGTCACAAGGAAATAGTTGAAATTCTGGTTGCAAATGGGGCCAATGTTAACGTTAAATGCAACAAGATAACACCATTGATCTCTGCTATTAAGAATAATAACAAGGAGATTGTCAAAGTTTTAATAGAAAATAGAGCTGAAGTTAATACAGAGGGTTGTATGGCCCTTTCATTGGCAGCCCTGTCTGGTTTTAAGGATATTGTAGAGATGTTGTTAAAAAATAAGGCCTGTATTAACATTAGGTGTACTGAAAATAATCCCACTGCTCCATTACACTCTGCTGCTATAGGAGGTCACACAGAGATAATAAATCTTCTAATAACTTGTGGAGCTACTGTTGATGCTATTACTACTGATGGGTCAACACCACTACATTTTACAGCACAATACGGCCATGAAGAAGCGACTGAAGTTTTAATATCAAACAATGCTAATGTCAATGTTCAAAATATCGAAGGAGGTACTCCATTACATGAAGCCGCAGGTAGCGGGTATACTAATGTTGTTGAAATCTTACTAAGCAATGGAACAAAAATTAACATAAAGGACAATAAGAGAAGAACACCCTTAGAATTAGCAGTTGCACTTGGTCATTTGGAAGTGGTGAAATTATTGCTGCAACATGTAAAAATTTATATAAATGCTAAAGGTACCGATGATTTTACAGTTTTGCATATTGCTTCACAGGAAAATAGATTAGAAATTGTAAGATATCTTGTAGGTGAAGGGTCAAGCATCAACGCTTTAAATAAATTTGGCTCAAAGCCTATACACATTGCAGCTAGAGAAGGTCATAAAGATATCGTGCATTTTTTCCTTAGTAAAGGAATTAATATTAATGACACTGGCTTAGCCAATCAAACATTATTGCATTATGCTGCAATTAAGGGTCATTTAGAGGTTATAAAGTATTTGATATCTAAAGATGCTAATATTAACGCCAAAGATAATAATGGTGCGAGTCCCATGCACATAGCTGCTATCTTTGATCATAAAGACGTTATTGAAGTCTTATTAAAAAATGGTGCAATTTATAATCTGGTTGATAAGCTTAATAGAAAACCTATCGAAATGAGTACCAACCAAGACACAATCGATTTACTAACATCAACTGAAATGTTATTTAAATCTGTTAAACAGAATAAGTCTTCAGAAGTTGAAAAACGTATCAAATCAGGATCCATTGTTGATGCAAGAAATATTGACGGTGGGACGTCATTACATCATACTGCATGGAAAGGCTATGAAGGAATTGTCAAGCTCCTTTTACATAATAAGGCCAATCCCAGCGTGGTTGGTAGTAAGAAATCTACACCTTTACATTATGCAGCAAAATTTTCTCATATAAAAATTTTAAAAGTTTTGTTGTCCTATGGTGCAGTATATAATGATGTTTCTGACAGTGAAAAAACACCATCAGATTTATGTGTAGATAATGATATAACTAGACTTTTCTACTTAATAAGTGAGTCATTTAGAAAAGTTAAAGAGTATGATGTTGAAGTTATTCGTGACCTAAACAAAATAAAGGATATTGATACAATAAAAGCCATTATGAGTGCTCGTAACAGAGAGAACCAAACATTAATAACTGCTGTAATATAAAGTAACTTTTCTGAAGTCCAACAGTTAAAGGAAATATTCCAAGAAGAAGTATCTGCTCAGATTAATACAGCCTCAAAGCTCTTTTGTAAAGGAAGCTACCAAAAGGCCTTAAGGATTTTGAAAAGTGTATTGGAAAGAAGAAAAGAAATTCTAGGACCAGACAATCCTGGTATATTAGATATTCAGACAGAAATAGCCAAAGTGCTATATAAACAAGGAATGTATGAAGAAGCATCAAATATACTTGAAGGTGTTTTTCAGAAGCAAAGTGAAATTCTGGGTTCAGATAGTAAGGATACTTTAAGTACAAGAAGCTTCGTCGCTTTAGTGCTGCATAGACAGGGGAAGAATAAAAAATCTTTGGACATTTATGAAAAAGTCAATAAGAAACAAAAAGAGGCACTAGGGTTAAATCACTCAGACACCTTAAATACTATGTCTAGTATGGCTTTAGTATTGAATTGTCTGGGAAAATATGAGGAAGCGCTAAATATCAACATTGCAGTTTTTGAAAAGTGGAAAGATACACTAGGTGCAAATTATCCAATCACTGTAAGTGCCGAAAACAATATAGCAATGGTACTATCTAACCAAGGTAAATTAGAGGAGTCCTTAAAAATCTATAAAGAGGTTTTT
This sequence comes from Artemia franciscana, assembly GCF_032884065.1. Lineage (NCBI taxonomy): Eukaryota > Metazoa > Arthropoda > Branchiopoda > Anostraca > Artemiidae > Artemia > Artemia franciscana. Next base: position 678,383 of record NC_088882.1, read on the forward strand.
GAAAAGAGGAAAATATTTCTCGGTGTTAATCATGCCGATACCTTGAGAACACTAAATAGCATTGCTGGAGTACTCTTCAGACAAAATAAGCTGCATCAAGCCATGAATACTTATCAAGAGGTTTTAAGCATTCAAAAAACAGTTATGCAACAGAATCATCCAGACGCCTTAGGTACTCAGTACGACATTGGAAACATTCTATTTGCTCAATATAAGTGGATCAGAGCCCTTAAAGTCTACAGTGAATGTTTTGATCGAATCAAATCTGTTTTTGGACCGAGTCATCCGAATACTTTAGATATTTTAAAAAAGTTAGAAGTAATTAATTCTAGATTAAAACTTGATGGTCAGGAAGCATCAGAGATTCTTCGTTATTTGCAGAAAGATATCATCATTGCTGCTAGTAAAGGTGACAGACAAACTGTTCAGCGTCTTTTAAAAGATGGGGTTGATCCCAATGAAAAAGATAGTGATGGAAGAACAACGTTGCATTTTGCTGTTGACTATGGAGACTTAGATATTGTCAAAACCTTAATAAAAAATGGAGCTAATATTAATCAAACAACTAATAAAGGCAATACACCCTTGCACACTGCTACTTCCAAATGTAACAAAGAAATTGTTGATGTTTTGTTAGAGAATATCAGTCGTGATAAATTAAACGACTTCATCAATGCTAAAACTACTCTTAATGGTACTACATCTCTTCATATAGCCGCTAAAAACGGCTCCTTCGAAATTGTAAAATCTTTATTAAAGCATGGTGCAACTTATAACATTGAGAACAAAGATGGGAAACTACCTATTGACCTTTCTAAGGATCAGAAAGTTATTAATTTACTGAAATTAATCGAAGAACTGTTTAGAGATATAAGAAATGGTAATGTTGAATCGATCAGCAAACTTGAAAGAGTAAAACTAAATGACATCCTAGCTATAACAAATGCTCGTAATAATAAAGGGGATAAGCTTTTGATAGTTGCCATAGCTAATGGACGAAAAAATGTTGCAAGTAAATTTCTAGAAATGCTAAAAATGTTTTAAGAAATGAATCCAAGTCATCTGAACACTTTAGATATGTTGAAGAAATTAGAGCTGATTAATACAATATTGAAGTTAGAATATAATACAATATTGAAATACAATAAAGAAGCATCAGAGACTCTCCAGTGTCTGCAGAAAGATATCAACATTGCTGCTAGTACATGTTATATACCAACTGTTTAGCGCCTTATAGGAGATGGCCCCAAATCCAATTTAATAGTTGATGGGATAACATTGTTGCGTTACAGTGTTGATTACGGAGACAGAGATATTGGAAAAATCTTGCTAAAAAATGGAGCTATTGTTAATTTGTCCATTGTCAATTTTCAAACTTAAACTATTGCACTATAGCTTCTAACTTGAAGATACTTCTTATGTAGTTTATTGTTTATTTATATTCTTGATAATTCGTTGTTGTATATTGTTTAATACCCTCTTAAACTGGTTATATTTGTGATTTATTTTTCATAATATAGTGCTTTGCTTATAGTGTGCAAATTTGTTTATAATGTAGTGTTTTGAACGTATGTGAAATGTCTCGAATAGAGATTTATTTCATGTAACATGTTTTTTTAAGTTCTCTGCTGGTAAAAGACGGAGGGGAATTTTGCTTATTGAGTAGGATTCCTCTATTTCTATTATCTTTTTCGAACACATCATTTATCTGACAAGCTCTTCTAAAATATATTTCATACAGTCGTATTTCATACAGTATATATATACATATATATATATATATATATATATATATATATATATATATATATATATATATATATATGTATTTAAATATATATATATATATATACATATATATATATATATATATATATATATATATATATATATATATATATATATATATACTAACATATATATATTAACAAAATCATTCAAGGTCATGTACCTCCCGTTAGTGTTGACCGAGTCAAAAGAAGTGTAGAGAGACTTAAATCAAAATCTTATGATGTAGACGGGATTAGTGCTTTTCACCTCAACACCGATGGAGGAATTAGTTTATCACTTGCAGCAACTTTTTCAGATGTGTTTATGCTCTTCTTTAGTCCCTGATTCTTTTTTAGTTGGTAACATTACGTCAATTTTGAAACGTTGTAAGGACCCAACTAGTTGCGCTTCGTATAGGCCTATTACGGTTGCTTGTACTTTAAGTAAAGTATTTGAATATGTTTTGCTCCCTGATCTCCTGTCTAATGTAGATTATATGTCTAATCAGTTTGGCTTTAAGCCGTTTATAGGATGCCAACATGCTCATCGTGCTATAGTTTCGCTATTACTTGAAGCGCATAAAAATGGTTTTGAGGTTCATTTTTGTGCACTCGATGTTTCAAAAGCCTTTGATTCAATTTGTCATAGCCAACTTTGGTATTCTTTAATCCAACTTGGTGCAAATGTGTCTATGATATCAACTCTTCGTTTTTGGTATGCTAATTCATATGTTCGACTCAAGTCAGGTGACACCTACGTTGGTAATATCCCCATCCGTTCTGGTTTTAGGCAAGGAGGAGTCTTATCCCCTTATCTTTTTAATGCTTGTCTTTATTCTGTTTTGCCACGTATTAATCCATCATGTTTTTTAGGTCTAACTAATCTTTCGTACATTGCATATGCAGATGATTTACTTTTGATCAGCCGCACTAAATCTAGCCTAATTAAGTCGACCCAGCTTGTTTCTAAGTCTTTTGAGGAAATCGGCCTCAAACTTAATACTGAAAAATGTGAATATTTAGTTTTTAATGCTAAGCATCAAAGTAGTGATCTTGATTGTGGTTATTTTTCAGTTAAGCTCGTTTCTTCGATTCGGTGGCTTGGTATTAGTATTTGTTCATCTTTATCGGCTTTTCGATCCTGTGGGCTAAATGATATTAAAAGTAAACTTAAAAAAGGGTACGCGAAAATTGTCCCGAACCGAGGCAGATTTTCACGAAAGGCTTTATCCAGACTTTATTCTACATATTGCGATCATTCTATATTGTTTCTTTCCGGTTTGCGCCCGTTGTTTAATAATCAAGATTTGCAGGGCATAAGAGTTATGTATTTTCGTTATTGTAAATATTTATTGTATCTGCCGCGTTCTTATAGAAATCAGAAGATTATCAGAAAGATTTGTGCCACTGATATTATTTTCGTTTATAAGAAACTCTATGCTAGATTAGGTGTTGAGGCCTGTCAACGCTTGGGCCCTTACCCACCTGTGAATAGAGATAGATATAAATATATGTTTTTAACTACGTAAAACATGCGAATATACAACATTCTTCGCTGTCCCATTGTCTGTGCATATAAATAGATTGTCAGGTTTACTGACTCTTGAACATGCAACATATAATTGTCCATGGGAAAAACAATCCGTATTCAGATCTATACCTCATTATTCTAATGACGTGTCCCTGTGTCCCGGTCGTCATTTATATTCCCTGTGTCCCGGTCGTCATTTGTGTCCCGGTGTCCCAGTTTGCAATTTCTCTTTGAGTGTCCCGGTCGTCATTTATATTCCCTGTGTCCCGGTGTCCCGGTCGTCATTTGTGTCCCGGTGTCCCGGTCTGTAATTTCTATTCGAACAATCCCTGTGTCCCGGTCGTCATTTATATATCCCGCCTGTGCCCCCGGCGTCCCCGTTGTAGTTGTGTCCCAGTGTCCCGGTCGTCATTTATATTCCCTGTGTCCCGGTCGTGATTTGTGTCCGGGTGTCCCAGTCTGTAATTTCTTTTTGAGGTTCCCGGTCGTCACTTATATTCCCTCTGTCTCGGTCGTCATTTGTGTCCCGGTCTGTAATTTCTCTTTGAGTGTTTTTTCTTTTTAGTTTTTTTTTAGTTTTTTACCTTTTTTCTTTTTTCAGTTTTCTTTTTCTTCTTTATTTTTCAGCGTCACTATGAAGTACATATCGACGAACCTTTGTTTTTTTAACTTAAATCTGGTAGGCATTGATGACCTTATCCAAGTCAAAATCCCAAACCCAATCATCATCGCTATCATTTTCAGTTTTGATATGTTTTGACTCTCGCTGTCCAGGTGGATTTTCATCTAACTGCGCGGTTTTGCGTTCTTTAGCCGCAAGCCTGTTTTCTTGCTGTTCTTGTGATTCCTCGGAACGCTTTCTTTTCTTACTTTCTCTATCAGCAGCAAGTTTTTTGGCATAAACTCTTTGAGCAGCTTCCTCGGCTGTTGCCATTGTAGGTTCTTCAGTCATTTTACAATTAAACATTTTTCCGTGAACAAATGTCTTAAATACCGTTAATGACGTCCCCGTCAAAGCAAAAATGACGACAACTAATTTCATGACGTCAGTCAACACAGAAACATGACGTCACCTGATCCACAGACAGACAGACAACTTATTTTTATATATATACTAGCTGTTGGGGTGGCGCTTCGCGCCACCCCAACACCTAGTTGGTGGGGAGCTTCGCGCCCCCCCAAGCCCCCCCGCGCGCGTAAGTCGTTACGCGCCATATTAGTTACGCGCCATTGTAGTTGTGTCCCTGTGTCCCACCTGTGAATATAGATAGATTTATATATGTGTTTCAAACTACGTAAAAATTGCGAATATACAACATTCTTGGCTTTCCCATTGTCTGTCCATATACAAAGCCGTATGTACTAATAATGACGTCATATGCAAACGCTCTTTTTACAAACAAACAAACATGCATACACACAACTCGTTTTTATATAGATAGATAGATAGATAGATACAATACAAATTAACTACGTAAAACTTGTGAATATACAACAGTCTTCGCTGTCCCATTGTCTGTGTTGCAATCTTTTAAATTGAAAAAGCAGATCCGTTGGAATCATGGGAATGCGAGGAATAAGAACAGCCTCACCCTCATAAGGCCCTGTCAAGATTGTGGCCTCTATTAGGTTTTCCATTGTTTTTTTTACGGCAAGTCGCGTGCCATTGCAAAGCTTTGGTGGGTTGATATTTCTTAAAAGTATTATTGGTACGCCTATTTTTAGTTGTAGCACGTGTGGTGGAAACCCTGAAGGATCTATGGAATTTAAAAATTCAGATGGATAATTAACCGCTTCATTTGGTTCCGAAATACAAATTAACTGCGTAAAACTTGCGAATATACAACATTCTTCGCTGTCCAATTCTCGCTGCATATAAATAGATTGTCAGGTTTACCGACCCTCGAACATGCAACGTACAATTGTCCATGGGAAAAACAATCAGTATTAAGATCAATACCACATTTTTTTAATGATTGACCTTGAGCTTTGTTAATGGTGATTGCAAATGCTAATCGAATTGGGAATTGCAATCTTTTAAATTGAAAAGGCAGATCCGTTGGAATCATGGGAATGCGAGGAATAAGAACAGCCTCACCCTCAAAAGGCCCTGTCAGGATTGTGGCCTCTATTAGGTTTTCCATTGTTTTTTTTACGGCAAGTCGAGTGCCATTGCAAAGCTTTGGTGGGTTTATATTTCTTAAAAGTATTATTGGTACGCCTATTTTTAGTTGTAGCACGTGTGGTGGAAACCCTGAAAGATCTATGGAATTTAAAAATTCAGATGGATAATTAACCGCTTCATTTGGTTCCAAAACTGTGTCGACTGACTTGTAAAGGACTGCCTGGTCTTGAATCTTGGTCAAAACAATATTGTTGATTTCGTAGACGTCTATATTTTTGGGTGCGAGAATCGCTCTTTCACTTAGCCATTTATTATTTTTATAATTTTTTAGAATATTCGGAAATACTTTTTCAATCAATTAATTTTTGGACGTCACTAAATTACAGAAATCAGCAGGTAGTTGTATACGTCCTGAAATTGAGTCTACTGGGAGCTTTCCGTTTCCCATTGCCAGCAATTGATCTGAAAATGTTTGACCAGAGTCATCGTTTTGCAATCGGACACGCATATTTGTAGTTAATTTTAATGTTTTTACGTGTGCCCATAGACTCTTTGAGCATCAGTCATTGTAAACTTAAACATTAATAGATTTCTACGCGAACATATGTCTTATATAACTTGAATGACGTCACCTTCAAAGCAAAAATGACGGCAACTAATTTCATGACGTCAGCCGAAACATGACGTCACCTGATCCACAGATCCACAGACAGACAGACAACTTATTTTTATATATATAGATAGATATATATATATATATATATATATATATATATATATATATATATATATATATATATATATCATGTCCCCAATATTTTTAAATTTGTTTCGAACTAAATGTTTTTTTGTTCAACTATTATTTAGTTTGAATTTATTTTAAATGTAAAGCGATGCATTCACCACGGTGGTTGTGCAAGCGTAGCATAGTGTTAATAAAGCTCTTTTTCTGTATAAACTCTGTATTTCCTCACCTTCATAAGACATAATAATGATCTGTTTTGAAATGTTTACGTAGCTACTTCACGGTTATTTATTACCTCTTGCATTCTATCATGAAAACATATTTATGTAAGGTTTCTAGGCCCTAGTTTTTTTTTACTTTTTTTGTGCTTCTTCCCTTTTAACCTTATAAGCCCCATAAGAAAAAGTCCCGAAGACGTTCCAAAACGAAGGGGATGAAATTTAGTTTTTTCTTTCGATTTTTTTCTTGCGAAAAAAAAATAAAGAAAATTTTCAAAACACTTTAAATACATATGGTTTTGCACAAGGCCGTATCCAGGTTTTATTCAGAAGGGGGTTATATTTTTTTAATGCATCAAAAATTCACTTATATTTTTTTGTTACAATTTTATGAGTTGGAGTGGGGGGGGGGGTCAGAGCCCCCTAACCATTCTCCTGGATACGGCCTTGGCTGTTTAACTTTCCACTTAGCCAATTCTAAACAGTTAGGTTTCGTTTCTTTTTCCTTAGCTCTTTAGTTAATCCTTGTATGACTATGGTTTCAGAAAAATGTAGTATGCCCGCATATCTACTTAAAAAATATATGTCCACGAACTCTGTTTTGAGTTAGATTTTAATTTAGCTAAAATACCTTCTTGTGAAACAAGTAGCGCGAAGTTCCTAAAAACATGTTCTACTAAAAAAAAAGAAAAAAGATTAATGAGTCTACTGCTCTTTAGGGGCGTCCTCCAGACCACTCAGCGTGTCCCCAGGTGGTGATGGGGGAATGCTTTACAGATATGTAGGGTGCCTCCATAGAAGGTACGAACAAAGGGGGGAACTTTTCCCTGGGGGGTTCATAATAGAAACGGGGGTACCCCTGCCCGGGGCCACAAATATAGGTGGAGGAGGAAGTTGGCCACTCAAATGTACACTCAACAGGGCCTACCGAGGTGCTCACACATGCCATAAATTACAAACCCTTTCCATGTAATGGGTTAAATTGAATGGTGACACAGAGCACCATCATGGGAGGATCCCATGTCTTTCCGACACGTTTTCCATTTAACGAATAGCCTACTGGCTTAGCAGAAAAATTTTCAAAACTCGAATTTCAATATTTTCAACAAACACGGATTTTCCTTCCTAAATTTTTTCCTTACCCTCCCTTGGAAAATCTATCCTCCAAGGTTATTAAACTCAAGGAGTTAAGCTGAAAACATTTAAAATACTATTCTTTCAGGAAAGTTTAAATTATGTCCTAGTCTTCAGAAGGCTTGATGGCTGTGTTATGCTCGTGTTGATTTCTAGACGTTTTTAGTTTGACTCGTTATTTATTATAATTCCTATTCGTTTCTAATTTCATTCATTTATTGATGGAGATATGTGGTGATTTGATTTAATTGATGGAGATTTAAGGCAGGGAAGAATATTTTACTTTATTTCAACTCATGTTCGGTGTATTAGAATTCTTTATTTTTCTTTGAAAAACGTGTTTTCTCAAAAAAGTTTTTAAATTGATTCTTCTAAACCTGTCATCTCTAACGTTGGGCGCAGGTCCCACCGGTCGGACATAGCAATTTATGGTGGGCAACAGGAAGGACTTCATTAACCTGGATATTATTCAGAGCCTTAATTTAGAAAAAAACATTTTATGCGAATGAAGTCACATTCATATGCATTTAAAAAGCAAAAAAGATACGTGATAGTACTGCAATGACATCATACATTGTCAATAAGATGTTATATTCTGACAGTATTTTTTATTAGTATAAAGTATGCCCGGAGTTCAACTCGAAAAAATTTATCTGATATAGCCTATTAAGAATCTTTCAGGCAATACACGAAAAATTTTCAATAACGAATTGTAAACATTTTTGAAACACCTAGGTAGGGTATGGCCCAAAATTAGCAGGGAACCACTGCTCTAAACTGTGGCCAGGGTTTGTCCTCCCAAAAATATTTCCCCTTAGAAAACACCCCCACTCATAAAAACTCCCCGGAAAATACCTCACGCTGCAAATACCCCCTCCCATGGAAAGTGCCCCCCCAACTTCAAAAATACAACCTGCGGAAAGTCCTTAATCGGAAAATACCTCCATGAAAACTTATCCCCGTCCCCCCATGACTGGCTGGTCTCCAATCACTTTTGAGCAATAAAAAAGGACTTTCGGTATCATTTTCAAACAGTTCGTGGTAACGAACTGTAGTAAGGAGCGACCCGGCTCAATAGTAACGAAACTCTGAAAAAGGGAATTTTTATGCTAAAAGATACATCAAAAGAATTGGAATTTCGTGCTGATTTTAAATATATAAATTTCATCAAATTTAGTCTTTGTCATCAAAAGTTACGAGCCTGAGAAAATTTGCCTTATTTTGGAAAATAGGGGGAAACATCCCCTAAAATTCATAGAATCTTAACGATTCACGTATTTAGCTTATCAGAGAACCCTATAGCAAAAATTTCAAGCTCCTATCTACAAAAATGTGGAATTTCGTATTTTTTGCCAGAAGACAGATGACGGGTGCGTGTTTATTTGTTTTCTTCTTTTATTTTCAGGGGTCATTGTATCGACCAAGTAGTCCTAGAATGTCACAAGAAGGCTCATTCCAACAGAAATGAAAAGTTCTAGTGCCCTTTTTAAGTGACCAAAAAATTGGAGGGCACCTAGGCCCTCTCCCACGCTCATTTTTTCCCAAAGTCAACGCATCAAAATTTTGAGATAGCCATTTTGTTCTGCATAGTCGAAAATCATCAGAACTATGTCTTTGGGGATGACTTACTCCCCCACAGTCCCTGGGGGAGGGGCTGCAAGTTTCAAATTTTGACCATTGTTTACATACAGTAATGGTTATTGGGAAGTGTACAGACATTTTCAGTGGGATTTGTTTGGTTTGTGGGTGGGGTTAAGGGGAGGTGGCAATGATCTTTCCTTGAAATAATGTGCCATGGGGGAAGAGAAATCCAATGAAAAGGGCGCGGGATTTTCTAGCCTTACTGTACAAAAAAAACAATGAAAAAATAAATATGAAAAAGTTTTTTTCAATTGAAAGTAAGGAGTAGCATTAAAACTTAAAACGAGCAGAGATTATTACGCATATAAGGGGCTCTAAGAATACCTAGCATGAAGAGCGAGGTATTTAGGAGAAGATAAATACCTCGTTCTTTATGCTAAAGTATTTTTAATAATTTAAACTATTTATTCTACGGCCTTTCTGATTCAGGGGTTATTCTTAAAGAATTGGGACAAAACTTAAGATTTAGTGTAAAGAGCGAGGTATTAACGAGGGGACAAACCACCTCATTTACATATTAAAAATATAAGAATATAAAAGTTTGTTACGTAAGTTAATTCTTATGTTACGTATACTTTTTACTAATAAAAACGTTCATTAAAAACTAAAAGTTCTAGTTGCCCTATTAAGTAACCAAAAAACTGGAGGGCAACAGGGTTCCTTCCCCACCCCTTATTTCTCAAAATCGTCTGATTAAAACTAAGAGAAAGCCATTTAGCCAAAAAAATAATTAATATGCAAATTTTCATTTTAATAATTTATGTGCGGAGAGCCAAAATCGAACATGCATTAATTCAAAAACGTTCAGAAATTAAATTAAAAAAAACTAGTTTTTTTAGCTAAAAGTAAGGAGCAACATTAAAACTTCAAACGAACAGAAAGTACTCCGTATATGAAATGGGTTGTCCCCTCCGCCATCCCCAGCTCTAAACGCTAAAGTTTGACTCTTTGCCATAGTTCTACTTTTTAAAACAATTAAAAACTTTAGCGTAAAAAGCGAGGGATTGCAGAGGGGACAACCCATTTCATATACGGAGTAATTTCTGTTCGTTTTAAGTTTTAATGTCGCTCCTTACTTTCAGCTAAAAAACTAGTTTTTTTAATTTAATTTGATCTAATGAGCACCCTAGGGAGCTAATGGGAACATGAGATGGAGGTTTGAATGAGAATGGAACACCGTAGGCCACAATTGTTCCATGGAATCATAAGTAAGTGCATATCAATTCCGGATTTTTGATGCAAAACAGAAATCCTTGTTAGGGGCGTGGTAATTATACATCAATTTCTACATTTAATTCCCTTTCATCTCTCCCTTAGAACTAATTCTGAATTTAAGTGATAGCTCAATGACAGCAGGAGCGTCTTGGTATTAAAATTCACATTTAGACGAAAAGCCCTCCCTTCCAAACTAGAAAACAGTCAGAGAATATAGTAGAAGTTTTAGTGTCTTCTTATGCTTTGTAATTTGTCCGATTTTCATTGCCTGAAAACCTGAAATCTCATAATAATTTTTACATCCATAGAAAACCATTAAAAAATTCCATGTTATAACATACGAAATCTAAAATCTCTTACTAATTGTTAAGCAAAACGCTGTCTATACAATCCATATACAGCATAAACAATATACCTGCTGTCTCTGCAAAGATTAACCATCAAAGCAATTAGCACAACAGAAAGCTCGAAAAGCTATAAATTCATTCAATAATACTTTTTTAAGCTGATTTTTAATGATTTGCAAGCATTTATACTAGAATATTTTATGGGAATGTCAATTATTGAACTTAAAAAAAATTCTACTCAATTCAAGAAAAAAAAACAAATTTACGCTTTTTTATATTGTAAGTTTTAATAAATCTGAATACTTATGTCTGAAATAAAACTGGAGACATTGAATGTTTTTTTACAAGATTTTTGGGATATTAAGTGTTAGTTTTCTGGGTTTTTTATTGCATCTCTTATCTATGCTTTACAAATTATGATATGGTCCAATAAATTCTGATTAGTTTAGTCACGCAAATTAAAAAAAAAAATCTAATGGACGAGATAGGATGATCGTTTAAGGTATTGAACGACCTTCACCAACCTACTTCACTATGTAAGGGAAGAAACTTTTGATTATGTCTTGTTTTCTTCTATTTATAAGCCCTGAATGGCTTTCAATTCGAGGAACCTTTAAATATTTAGTATTCTGGACCAATCAACCATAAAAAAGGAAGATAAGCCATAAAGAACTATATAAGAAGAGGTAAGCCATAGAAGACAAAAGCTTCATAAATAGTAAATTTTATATACAATTTTGCAACAGCTGTATTTAAATATAATTTCACAGTATTTGATTTTTTGAAGGTCTGCAGCACTACAGGAGAACAGCACTACAGGAAAAATGTAAGGATAACAAATTTTAAAAAAGCCTCTATCAATTGTCAATGGTCTTGGATCCACTTGTAGGAGACTATATAACAATGGCTCGCATAAAAAATGTTAGTAGTTGACTCAAAAGTGAATCGTATAAGTATTATCAGCAACCAAAAAAAAAAAATATTGCATTGAAATAAGAAATGGCTCGGTACAAAAAGTAGCCATCAGTAATAAATTAATAGAGATTCATATTTGAGAAAAATTAGAAAGGGCTCTATAGTCAAACTGTTAGTGTCAAGTGCCTGCTGTTTCATTTAAAATTCACAAAATAAGTAAATGTTTATCATTTACAATCTTGCTTTAAAAGTATTAACAAATTCACGCAAAATAAAATAAACAGTGTTATCTTTTATCCAAAAATATGCTTATCACTTACAATCTTGCACTGAAATTACTTCAGAAAATAAACAGTTTTATTTTTGCTCTCTTTCCTGTAATCTAGTAGAAGTTCTTTCGTCCAGCAATTTGTATTTTAGAAGGAAGTATCCGGCAACATTAACTAGTCAAACTGTAAGTTCAATTTTTCCTATTTGGGTTTTAATATAAAAGAAAAGGATCAAGCGACATGCACATGAAAATTGCTCCTTCCTTAGAAAACTATAGTCAGACACAAGTGTTACCTTTTTTTGGTTATTTTATTTTTTTGGAAATGTTATTTTTTTGGTGCAGCAATACTGATAGAAGTTTACTGCCCAAGCAAAGAAATTATAGCTTTACTAGTTGCTAGTGTCACTATACTAGCCGTTTTTTTAGATCCCAACCTTTCTGCTAGGAACAATCATGACGCTTAGTTTTTATTGTGTGTAAACAAAATCTTATATCTTCTAACCATTAACCTAAGAGCCAATTCGAATTTTAACATAAGTGAACATAGTCTCCTGAAACGTATTTGTTTATGAGTTTGTAAAATTAATCCTTAGACAAATCATTTTGAAGCATACATACTACTGTTTTAATAATAAAGAGCTCTAATAATAAGTTTGTCTATTAATGAATATGCTTGTACAAAAAAGTTTTTCCTAGCTTGTTGCTATGTCAATACTAGCCGTTTTGGCTATAGCAAGATCGATACTTACGAGCAAAATTGTATAATTACGAGGGAATTACGAGGAAAATTGGATCCCAGTCTACTTTTCAGGAGGCTATTCTATACCAGGCGTAATATCCTTTTTAACTCTCAATCTTACTTTTTCGGCAACAATCCATTCCGGGTTACTTATCAGGTGTTTACTTTCTGTATGGCGTAAAATTATTTTTCACTCTTAACCATATTTTTTCATTAGTACCCAGGGCTTCTTTTCAGGGGGTTACTTTGTGCATGGTGTAAACTATTTTTCAAACTCAACCTTCCTTTCTTGGCAAGATTGCTTCCAAGGCAACTTTCCAGAGGGTTACTCTCTGCATGGTGTAAACTCCCATTGTACTCTTAAGCTTACTTTGCAGCAGTATCCCGGGCTGCTTTTCTGGCATAAACTCCTTTAACACTCTCAACCTTACCTTATTCGACAGGCTTGCATTCAATACTCTTTTTAGGTAGGTTGCTATCTGAATAGCGTGAACACTCTTTTTTTCAACCTTAATTTTTCGGCATGATTGCATCCTAAGCCGTTGTTCAGGGGGTTACTCCCTGGATGGTGTAAATTCCTTTTCACTCTCATATTTAATTTTTGGCCGAATTACATCCCTGGAGCTTTTGCCCCCGGCTTGTGACGTCACAAGTCAGCCGCTCAATGCATGCGATTTTGATAAGACGTTTGTGTCAGAGACAAGAATTTTGCATATAATTCGATATTATTCTTTGCTCTTGATTAAATAAAAAAAAACTAATTTTTTTAGCTGAAAGTAAGGAGCGACATTAAAACTTAAAACGAACAGAAATTACTCCGTATATGAAATGAGTTGTCCCCTCCCTCGCTCTTTACGCTAAAGCTTTTAATTGTCTTAAAAAGTAGAATTGTGGCAAAGAGTCAAACTTTAGCGTAAAGAGCGAGGGATTGTGGAGGGGACAACTCATTTCATATACGGAGTAATTTCTGTTCGTTTTAAGTTTTAATGTCGCTCCTTACTCTCAGCTAAAAAAATTAGTTTTTTTTTATTTAATTTCTGAACGTTTTTGAATTAATGCATGTTTGGTTTTGGCTCTCCGCACATAAATTATTAAAATGAAATTTGTATATTAATTCTTTTTTTGGCTAAATGGCTTTCTCTTAGTTTTGATCAGACGATTTTGAGAAATAAGGGGTGGAGAAGGAGGCCTAGTTGCCCTCCAATTTTTCTGTTACTTAAAAAGGCAACTAGAACTTTTAATTTTTAATGAACGTTTTTATTAGTAAAAAATATACGTAACTTAAGAATTAACTTACGTAACAAACTTTCATAACCTTTTATTTTTATTATGTATACGAGGGGGTTTGTACCCTCGTTAATACCTCGCTCTTTTCACTAAATCGTAAGTTTTGTCCCAATTCTTTAAGAATGACCCCTGAATCAGAAAGGACGTAGAATAAATAGTTGAAATTACTAAAAATATTTTAGCATAAAGAGCAAGGTATTTATCTCCTCCTAAATACCTCGCTCTTTATGCTAAAGTATTTTTAGAACCCCTCATATGCGTAATAATCTCTGTTCGTTTTAAGTTTCAATGCTACTTCTTCCTTTCATTTGAAAAAACGTTTTCATGTTTATTTTTCATTGTTTTCTTATAGTAATGCTAGAGAATCCTGCGCCCTTGTCATTGAATTTTTCTTCCCCCATGACAGATTCCTCCAAGGAAAGATCCTCCAACATAGCCCACCCCCCTCTGCCCCACCCCCAAACAAAATAAAATCCCCCTAAAAACGTCTGTATACTATATGTAAACACTGGTCAAAGTTTGTAACTTGCAGCCCCTCCCCCAGGGACTGTGGGGGAGTAAGTCATCCCCAAAGACATAGTTATTATGATTTTCGACTATGCTGAACAAAATGGCTATCTCAAAATTTTGATCCGTTGACTTTGGGAAAAAAATGAGCGTGGGAGGGGGCCTAGATGCCCACCAATTTTTTTGGTCACTTAAAAAGGGCACTAGAACTTTTCATTTCCGTTAGAATGAGCTCTCTTGCGACATTCTAGGACCACTCGGTCGATACGATGACCCCTGGGGAAAAGAAAAAAAAAACAAAAAAAAAACAAACAAATAAACACGCACCCGTGATTTGTCCTCTGGCAAAAAATACAAAATTCCACATTTTTGTAGGTAGGAGCTTGAAACTTCTACAGTAGGGTTCTCTGATACGCTGAATCTGATGGTGTCATTTTCGTTCAGATCCTACCACTATTAGAGGGTGTTTCCCCCTATTTTCCTAAATAAGGCAAATTTTCTCAGGCTCGTAACTTTTGATAGGTAAGACTAAACTTGATGAAACTTATATATTTAAAATCAGCATTAAAATGCGATTCTTTTGATGTAGCTATTGATATCAAAGTTCAATTTTTTAGAGTTTTGGTTACTATTGAGCCGGGTCGCTCCTTACTACAGTTCGTTACCACGAACTGTTTGATTCACTGAAAGCCAGAATAAGCGTTGATGAAATATCTATTTCAAGTCGTGCAATGGCAGGATTCTATCGCTTAGAAGAGTTGAATGTAGCAAAAATGCTGCTCGCAAGTCTCTGTCGTAAAGCTGGTAGATTGCAAGAAAGGAGAGGAAAGCAGCTGAAAAGACTACCGCCTCGGACATAATGCGTGTTATAGTAGAACTTGATTTATATATTGATTATATATAATATATATTGATTATATATATTGATGCTATGGCCTGTAATCGTCCCACGGAGCTTCAAAAAATCTCCAGTATTAAAGCCTGACATCAGTGTCCGGCTTGATAAACTTGTTTACGAAGCTTGAAAAAACTCTGTCTTCTTTCGAGTGTATTGAATCTAATTTGGAGAAAAAAATAACGCCTGGTAATGATCTTGATCTCAATCCCCCCACTGTGGCCCTCCAAGAATGGCCACTTCTCCCACTAAAGACTGTTCCATTAAAGACCATAATTATAAAAAAAAAAACACCCGCTCTCCTACTGAAGGATCCTGTCTGCCGCAAGACAGGGTGTGCAAATATTCACTATGTTCAAGCAACTAAGGATAGTGTTATAGCATTGGTACCTTGTCAAGATGCATCGAAGTTCAGTTCTGATCTAAAGGTAACTGTGACTCAAATATAGCGAATGAACGGGGTGCAATTTTATCATCTTGCCTTCCTAATTTTTCTGTTTTCCTGAAGTCCCAGAATTTTGCTTATATTCATTGAAGTGGTAGTACAATTAATTTTGATCGTGTTTTTTCTTCTAACCCAAGTGATCCTTTGCCTGTGTAATCGAAGATTTCCCCGTTTGTGACCACATGCTGCTTCAGTTCCTTTTACCCCCTTTGCCTTCTCGTCCTTCCCCAGTTCGTATTTCAGGTAATAAGCTTCCTAAATTTTTGATCGGGTTGATTGCAATCCAAATTTTAAACCGCTTTACCAAGAAAGAGTTGAGACTTTAATTGATAAAGTTGGTATTCCTGATAGTTTGGACGCGATGAACAGTAATCTATCTTTGACTATTAATTGTATTTATTTTGAATTAATCCATTCCTTAAAGTACGGTGCTGCAGCAGCTTCTCTTACTAATAAGATAAGATTGGGCGCGCAAAAACCTTTTTGGAGCCTCAATCCTTTTTGGGTAAATTCTAATAAAGCGGCAAAACAAGCGTATGGGGAATGGTAGGCGCTAGGTAAACCTAAAGACTCACATCTAGCTTTTTTGCTAATGAAAAAGAGAAAGGCCGAATTCCAAGCGGAGTTCCGCCTTCATAATAAACTGATCATGGAAGACGCTTCTTCATACATTGATAACGAAAAGGACAAGAATCTCCTTTGGAAAACTCCCCGAGTCAATAGGCGGACTAACACGCCTGATATTTATTAATTCCACACCATCGCTAAAAGAGTGGGAAAAGTATTTTTCTAAGTTATTGACTTCTCATGATTCTAATAGTGTTGCGTCGCAATTAGATGAAAGGTTGAAGAATTGTTCAACTGAGTACAGGATATATGAGAATATGTTACGTAAAGCTATCAAAACGTTTAAGGCGCAGTCGACTATGGATCATGATGGCGTATTTTCTGATCACCTGAAACTTACTTTTCTTCTTTTCTTATTACTCTACTGGCATTTTTCAACCTTTTACTTACTACTTGTTTAGTATCATTGTCATTCTATATTGGCATAGTTACGTCTATTCCTAAGAGCGGGAAGAAAGACTTGTCATCTTGTAGTTCCTTGAGGTCAATTACTAGGGGTTCTACGATTGGGAAAGTGTTTGAGTTGTGTTTGAAGGATCCTTTTGAAATTCTGGACATTGGTTCTAATCAATTTGGTTTCAAGAGACGTTTGTGATGTGACCACACCCATGCATCTTTCAGCAAAGTTATTGAAGAAGCGGGAATTTCTAATCAACCACTATACACCCTCTTGGTTGATATTAAAGGAGCCTTTGATAACAATTCTGATGCATCTTCACTGCTCGCTTTAATCCTTGCCGGATTGCCCCTAGCTGTCATTCGAGTCCTTCCCTCCTGGTATTCTGGATTAAAGATCCGTATTTGTCTGAGTTCGTCTTTAGCTCAGTCCAAATTAATTCAAGTGGGTAGAGGAGTTAGACAAGGAGGAATAATTTCTCCTTTTATATTCAATTCATGTTAAGCTAATGCCCTTAATTTTCTTCCTCGCTCTTTTGTTTCATTATCTTGAAATGTGACTTACGTTGCATATGCTGAGGACATTATCCTTCTAAGCCGATCCAAGTCTAGTCTTGTTTCTAATTTTAATATTTTAATTATTTATTTAGAATATTTGGGCCTTTCTATCAGTTTTGAAAAATGTCAATTTCTTGTTGTAAATTGCTTAGAGGATAATGTCAGGGCGACTTTCGATTGTGGCAATGGTGTTATTTTCCAGTCTTCGCCAATAGTGACTTATTTGGGATTACCTTATGCTGCTTTGAAAAGAGATTTTACATTTTCAGGGTCTTTACCGTCGGGACGTCCTTGGTTGTATGTATAAGAGATACAAACCTTAAAACAAACACAGAACTAAAATAAGATGACCCTTTCACAATAAAAGTAAATGGGTAATTGAATAAAATACAAGACTAAATGACATTTCGCAGTTTCATCTTACATAAAGTACATTTAAAGGCTGATAGCTTGCCAGGATGGGTATTATAAAGGATTCAATTTGATTGCGAAACATAATTTTGTGGATGGATATAAAAACGATCGGAGTTAATTATTTCATCATGAATGGAGCTTAGAAAAGTATCTCCAGTATCTCTATTGAGGGCGACTTCTACGTGAATGTGCTTCTTTATTTCAACTGCCTTCCTGAAATCTTGGATGAGCCCTTCAACAGGAATAATAATGGAGGTATTATCAAACACAATGAAATGTTTTAGGATGTCATAGACACGTTGAGCCAAGGTGGAATCAAAAGTCTCCGGCCTTTGGCGTAACCCCATTTCAATTTGATTAACGACCTGCCTTCCAATAGCCTCTCCACTAATTGCTGTTGGTATCTACTAACATAAAAATAACCACAAGAACAGGGAATTCTGTAAACACCGCTACCCAGAATGGGGCTGGTTTTATTTTTGTCGCAGTCGAAAAATCTCTGTATTGTATTTATATTTTTAAATGTGACATTAAAGTTAAGATTCTTAAGGATTCTTCCCAGTTTGTCACTCAATTTTGGAACATATTATTGAACAGTGAAAAGTTTTTTGTCATCTACCAAGGGATCACTGGCTGTTAATGTTAGTTTTTAGTTTTGTCACTAATTGTTATTGTCCTCGGTTTTTTACTTCTTCGCATTTTTATGTTTTGTCAAAATTAGCCAGTTTTGTCTTTACGATTTTTCATAGGGAAATAGTGGAGTCCTCGTGACATTTTAAGGGAAACTAGTGGAATCCTCACGATATCGTTAGAAAAAAAGGGAAGTGTTCAGAACATTGCATTGCGCCATAGCAGAGTCCTCAACTCACTAGATTAAATCATATTAATATTCTTGATACATTGTATTGGAGCATTTTGATACAGTGTATTGGATTATATGGGAAATATACACATTGCATTAGAGCATAGTGGATTTATTGACTTTGCATTCAGAGATAGGGGGCATACTGAGACACTTCGTTAACAGATAGAGGACACACTAGCACACTCTATTGAGAGATGGGAGGCATATGTAAACACTCAATTGAGAGATATGGGGTGTACTGAGACATTGTATAGTGTCTAGTTCAGAACATACTAATAATTCATAAATAACATTCAAAAAGGTTTATGATATTAATTCAGAATAAATTCGTTTCTTGATATTCTTCCTAAATCCGCTTTTTCAAGTTGGATTACACATCTTTACACTCCCAAAATTACTTTTCATATTTATTTATACCACAATACTATTCAAAAGGCTTTATTTTATTAATTCAGAAAAAATTGGTATTTTTTTTCCTCCGAGATCCTGCACTAAAAATTGGGGAACACATCTTTTTTACTTCCAACATTATTTTCGACTATTTATGCCCCAAGGCCAAGCATTATGAATTAAAGAACAAAGCATGTAAATTATATAAAGTGTTCGGTACCCATTTATAGTCCTTAATTATAGAGTTCTTAAAGAGGCAGCGATTCAATGAGTATATATAATGGTAAACCATCAACAGCACTAGAACAAGAATTCAATCATTCTTCCCTTACAAACTATACAAGAACATGAACGAGAAAAAATTAAAACTAAAATTATATTAAACAAAAAATGAAACATCAAACTTTGAAAAAAATCAATATTCAAAACACTGAATTAAAAAAAAATACACTAAATCATTACAAAATAAATTAAATAGCTATTTCTTTAAAAAGACATCTTTTTCACTCTCAACATTACATTTCGATTTTATGAATACCCAAATACAATTCAAAAGAATTTATTTTGTTAATCCAGACCAAGCTCGATTCTTGATATTCCCCTTAAATCTGTTTTTTTTTTTTAATTGGAGCACACATATTTCTAACTCACAACATTACTTTTCGGCTTCATATATAACCCAAAAAACTCACCAAATCACACTAAAAAGACACTAAGAAGATTCAACACACTAAATCTTAAAACAATGAAACATTTATTTCTTTGAAATGCCTCTTTTGACCTTTCTACTGAGTGTCCCGCTGCAGAGAGTCCCCAACCTTTGTCAAACTGCTTCTCAAATCCAACCCTTTCTCTGACCACTCAAGGGGACCCCAGTCTTTGACCATCCTCTTCATAAGTGCCCAGAATTTCAACAAGCCGATAGGCTGGAGAGGAGTTAAAACGGAATTTTTCAGGAAGCAATTGTCTCATTATTTTAATTGGGTGTTTGAATTTTGTTTTGTTTTCAATTTTGGTGTTTAATTTTTTTGAATTTCTGGTATTATTTCTAAGGCAATTATTATTTATGTCCTACTCTAGGGCTAATGATTATATACCATTAAAAATACTCATTGAATCTCCACCTCTCTAAGGAATCGATAATCGAGAACTTCAAACGGGTAACGGGAGTAAGTAGAGTTTTTGAATAGTATTTCATTGTGTTGAGGTATACATAATGTGAAAAATCAAATTTAGCAGGAATTCAAGAAAGAAAATTTAACACTCTCTTAACACCACAATACAAATAAATATTTTTTTTAACAACGCCTGTTCTTCTTTGATATATTCCTATGATTGTAGGATTATAGAAAACTAGTGATTTACTGAAAACACAAGGAATATAGAAGTTTTGGTACAGTAAAAGTGAACCATTTAAAGACTATACTAACACAAAAAATATAGGACTTTCGGTACAGTAAAAGTGAACCATTTAAGGACATTATTAACAGCATGAAAATAATACATTTTTGTATTGTTCTTTGATTTCCTTTTCCGTTGAATTTAGCATCACTTCTGCACGATGACCTCAGTCCAATGATTGACTTTCATTTTTGGTCTGAAAAGGATACTATATAGTGCTTTTGTTGACAAAATTGAAGTGAGCCAATCTTGAAAGTATTAGGACTACAGATTCACTTAGGAATTTGTAACATAACTTAAGATGCTCCATTATTATGTATTAAATAAAAAAAACAAGTTTTTTTAACTGAAAGTAAGGAGCGACATTAAAACTTAAAACGCACAGAAATTACTTCGTATATGAAAGAGGCTGCTTCCTTATCAACGCCCCGCTCTTTATGCTAAAGTTTGACTCTTTCTCTCAATTCTTCTTTTTAAAACAGTAAAAAACTTTAGCGTAAAGAGCGGGGCGTTGATGAGGAAGCAGCCTCTTTCATATACGAAGTAATTTCTGTGCGTTTTAAGTTTTAATGTCGCTCCTTACTTTCAGTTAAAAAACTTGTTTTTTTTATTTGATTTCTGAACGTTTTTGAATCAAATGCATGTTTTGATTTTGGCTCTCCGCAGAGGAATAATCAAAACGAAATTTGCATATTTTTTTTTTGGCTCAATGGCTTTCTCATAATTTTGATCGAATGATTTTGAGAAAAAAAGAGCGGGGGACGAAGCCTAGTTGCCCCCCGATTTTTTGGTTAATTAAAAAGGCAACTAGAACTTTTAATTTTTTACGAATTTTTTTATTGGTAAAAGATTTACGTAACTTATAAATTAGCTTACGTAAATAACTTTTGTATTCTCATGTTTTTATTACATATATGAGGGGATTCGCCCCATCGTCAGTACCTCGCTCTTTACACTAAAGCTTAAATTTTATCCCAATTCATTAAGAATGACCCACTGAATCACAAAAGCCGTAGAATAAGTAGTTGAAATTACTGGAAATACTTTAGCGTAAAGAGCGAGGTATTAGAAGGAGGTGAGACCCTCATATGGGTAATAATTTCTGTTTGTTTTAAGTTTTATTGCTGCTCCTTACTTCCAGCTGAAAAAGCTTTTTCACTTTTATTTTCTAATTGTTTTTTTTTTTAAATAATGCTAGAAAATCCTGCTCTCCCTTCATGGAAATTTTCTTCTCCCATTACAAATTCTCGAAGGAAAGTTCCCCCAGCATATCCCCCTCTTCTCAACCCCTCCCCCAAACCAAAAAAATCCTCCTGAAAACGCCTGTATACTTCCCAATAACCATTACTATATGTAAGCACAGGTCAAAGTTTGTAACTTGTTGCCCCTCCCACGGGGACTGCGGGGGAGTAAGTCGTCCCCAAAGACATAGTTATAAGGTTTTTCGACTACGCTGAATAAAATGGTTATCTCAGAATTTTGATCCGTTGACTTTGGGAAAATAATTAGCGTGGGAGGGGGCCTATGTGCCCTCCAATTTTTTTGGTTACTTAAAAAGGGCACTAGAACTTTTCATTTCCGTTAGAATGAGCCCTCTTACAACATTCTAGGACAACTGGGTCGATACGATCACCCCTGGGAAAAAAAGAAAAAAAAAAAAAAAAAAAAAAAAAAAACAAATAAACACGCATCCGTGATCTGCCTTCTGGCAAAAAATACAAAATTCCACATTTTTGTAGATAGGAGCTCGAAACTTCTACATTAGGGCTCTCCGATACGCTGAATCTGATGGTGTGATTTTCGTTAAGATTCTATGACTTTTAGGGGGCGTTTCCCCCTATTTTCTAAAATAACGCAAATTTTCTCAGGCTCGTAACTTTTGATGGGTAAGACTAAACTTGATGAAACTTATATATCTAAAACCAGCATTAAAATGCAATTCTTTTGATGTAGCTATTGGTATCAAAATTCCATTTTTTAGAGTTTTGGTTACTATTGAGCCGGGTCGCTCCTTACTACAGTTCGTTACCACGAACTGTTTGATAAAGAGAAATAACCAGATTTCCAGAGTTTATAATTTGGCTCATTTGTTCTTTATTTCGATTAATAATAGGTGGAACCAAGATAATACCTGACAAATCAGTAAAATATCTTTGTATGCTGTTTAATGACTTAACTATTCTGAAGATAATATTTATTTTTATGCCTTGCCTTTTAAGATAATTTTAATGGTACACTGAAATTTACTAATATCACAGCTCGTGAAAGACTCTGAAAAGCTTTATAAGTTAGCTTGCTGTTGTAAGGTTACGTATTTACTTTTGACTTCATTCTTGTTTTTATACTTGTTTTTTTTTTGTTTAACAGACTTATAATTTAAGACCTCAGCTGCTATACATCCAGTGGAAGACGAAAAAAATAAAGAAGAAAAAAACACTAAAGGACCAGCAAATATTTTGGGAAAAATCTTTCGTCAAGTCATTTTTGACGCTCAAAAAAGAGAAGGACAAAAATAACCTTTTAAAGTAAATTAATTTTCAATAGATACATGAATTATGAAAACAAAATATACGCAAGAACAAAATTAAAAAGCCAAAACATGGATGATTTTTGACAAGTTGAAAAACAGTCACAAAAAAAGAGAAAGCAAATATTTTGCAAAATCTTTGCTAGGTCATCTTCGTTGCTGAAGAAAGAAATGGAAATAAAGTATATATAAGTAAATGCTAAGCTTTTAAATTTGATCAATTTTTTAAAAAGAAATTGAAAAAGAAGTGAGATTTGAGTCGTTTAAAGCTTAAGCCATTCACTATTGAAGTTTTTCAAGAATTCAAACTTCAGCCGACCATAAATACTGCCAGAGATTAATTCGAACCCAAAGCAAATAGAAAATAAAATAAATAATTACATCAAAGATTAAAGTACCAGGTTATGATATAAATTAATAATTAGATCCTAAAACGAAGAAAAATTTAAACGATTGCTCGAATCAATTCTAAAACGAACAGAAATAAGTATTAACAAGATTATGGTTACTACCCTTTTCCTAAGTGCAAATCCTTAAAAAAACTGTGTCATTTGCGTTCATTGAAAAACATTTGTCTTTTTCACAAAAGGCTTCATTTTTCAAAATTATTGCATAAACAAGAAATCAAACATTTAGCATAATTAAACCGGAAGAAATTAAAGAAACTGAATTGAATATTTAGCAAATGATAGATATTTATTCCTTGAAATCTCGTTAATTCTTGATTCAAATTAATATATCTTGTTTTTAATAAAGTGTAAAGAACACTAGACTTTGGAAGGTTTACAATTGGGTGGGGTCCAAACTCTTGTATGCAGCAATTTGTTTACGTTTTAAGTTTCACTTGATTTTTTTTAGTATTTTCCATTTATTTGAAAATGCAAGTAATCATGTTATTATTTTTTTCATGGCCACACTGCCTTTTCTATGACGAAATAAATAATAATTATAAATTCGGACATGTCCTTTTATTGGACAGTAATAATAATAATAATATTAATTTATTTATAACCCAAAAAATACATAAAACTGTGGAGTAAATATACGAAAAAAGAAAAACAGGAAAAAACAATCAAAAACATACGGTTCTACTACATATATAAATTACCTCAATTCAAAAAATGGCCAAAGAGGGTCAAAAACACCAATCATTTGCTGAGTTTTATGAGATATATCTGTAGATAATTGTTTCAGTCGCGAGGGCATATCAACGGTGTCAAACTTAGAAACGACTGTGTGGGTCCGATACCACCAAAGCAGACATAGCAAATACTTACAATACTTAAAATATCCTTAGCAAATTTTCTTTGTATCCTTCTTGCGAAGGAGGAAAGCAAAACCAGAAATTTGGTGAAATTTTTCTGTAACCAACCCGCATACTTTTCAGCACGCTGGACGTATTAGCGGAGCAAGTAGACGACAGTGACGCGGAAAAAGAGTGAAAGTAAGGAAAAACAGAGAAAGAAAAAAAAACAGAGAACAGTGAAACTAAAATATAAAGAAAGGCTCTAAATATTTCGATATCAAAGTCGGCAATCATCATCAGTACAGTCACTAATGTATCAAAATGAAAACGAATTATATTTATACTAAAAAAATGATAACTTCATGTTTAAAGCAAGTTACCGGTCCATTGACTTAGAAACTTCACTAACTGCTCTTGAATTCTGTTATACTACGTTGAATATTCATCTAATAAAAATGAAATAGTGCTGAATTTATAGGTACTAAATTCATCATCTTGCTGTTTTGATAGCAAATAAAATGTTGCTGATTCTAAAATTGGTCTGTTATCTACATTAATACGAAGTTTTTACCAACGTTTCATATGTTGCTAACCTCAATTTATGATTAAAAAAAAAATACATTTTTCAGTAAGCTTCTTAATCTGTTTCTCGTCGTTCTGTATTGCCAAAGCCTATTACTGATAATAATAATTATTATTTCTCCAGTGTTCAATTTTTTTAATAATGAAACAAAAACATACTAAAGAAATTCTATTTTAATTTCTTACTATGCATAAGATTATCTTAATATTGTCTCTGGCTTTATTCAATATAATTACTATTGGAATTTCTACAAATTGACATCACAATTGAAAGAAAAAAAAATATACAACAGAGAAATCATTTAGCACTCTCTATATCTGAATCTGTAAACCCTTTAATTTGCGATTTTCACATAAGCGTTAGTTATTCTTGAAAAAGTTCAACTTCGTTCTTTTTATGACTTGGATGCAAGGAGTATCTGTTAATTAATCCTAATCCCTCTCTTAACATCCCCTGAAGAGCTCTATTTAGAGTGCTTTGCCTTTCATGGAATGTTGTAGATACACATTTTTGACAACCGGGGTACCCATGGTGTCCTTGAAATGGAGAGTATCTTTTAATTTAATTTATGTATCTTTATTTATTGATACAATCCTGTTACTCATTAGTTGTTGCAACATTATCAAAATTGTATTTAATTTTTCGAGCTAAGAGTGTAAAGTTAATAATGGTTATAACTTTAATTTTATGTAAATTTTCAATAATTATTCGCCATTTTAAATCAGCCAGAAGATTTATGGCTGATTTGAAAAGCTAAATGATTTTAAATGACAGATTTCGTTGTTCACTAGCTATTTAAACAGTGATAAATTTTCTATTTGGAAAATTTGGAATAATCAGTCTACATTTTAAATGTTAAACCCTTAAGAACTTTTTCGCATGTTGATCAATGGTTGGCGTTACTTGATTCACTGCCTTTGGCTGGGAGTGCAATTGCTGATTTCAAAACAGCAATGAAAGATATGGCTTTTTTTAAATGCAAAATGATTTGATAAAATGCATTAGCAAACCATGATTTAATGCAAAATTGCATGCATTAAATGTATGCATTGGAATTATTGTGGTATTTCAATGTGTTCATATATTATGCACTGTTTTTTTCTTTCTAGAGGATATCATACGGCATTAATTGTGAAAAGAAGATTCAATTCAAGGACAGCATTCTTATTAAATTAATGGAAGCAAATATTCTGAAAGCTTAAGTCACGGACTAAAGTAACAATGCTTAGCAATCTGGATATAAACTACCGTTTCATTGAAGCTGCTGGTCAAGGAGACCTAAAAAGTACGAGGGAGTTAATCAATGATAATAGCTCTGTTGAGAGTAGCAATAAAATTATTTTAGCTTGTGAACATAATAAGGTGAACATTTTAGAACATCTACTTAGTAGTAATGGTAACATTTACCGTAATTCCTTTTTATTCATAAGAGAAACCGCTATATTGCCGTATTTGTTAAGTTCAGTATTCGTTCAGAACGTATAGAACGTTCAGTTCAAGGAGAGTATTCCTAACAAACTAGTTACCAGTGAACAACGGAAGTCAAAGACGAAAGTAATTATAATGATCAATGAAGATATAAATTACTGTTTACTTGGTGCGGTTCGGGAAGGAAACCTAGAAAGAACGAGGGAGCTACTCAGTTTTCATAACCCTTTGGAGAGTACCAATTTAGTTATTTTAGCTTGTGAACATAATAAGGTGAATATTTTAGAATACCTACTTTGCAGTAATGGTAAAATTCCGAGTAGCTTCTCTCTTGGCGCAACAAAAACTGCGATTTCATATGAAAGGAAAACAGGGGAAAATCTATTTCCCGTTATTTTTACGTAATAGAATCGACAGGGTTCCAAAAATGACCTATAAAACAGGAGTTTTGATAATCATTTAGTTTTACAATGAAAAGTAAAGTTGATACGAGTATATTTTGTTTCTCAGAGAAACAATATTAACACAATAGCCTTGTGTAAGTTGGATTGGACGGCAACTCTATTCTCACTTGTCTTTTTTTGGTTCTTTATAGGTAATATTATTTTAATCATAGTTTTATCTCTTCTTTTTAAGTTTAAGTAATTAGTGTAACTATTAGTTTGTCTTTAAGTTAATTTAATTTTTATTAAAGTTAATTTTGTAGGTTTAACTATTAAGTTTTTTTTTTCAATTTCTGTGCATTTTAGGTTCTACTTATTCAGTCATAGTAATTTCCGCTCGTTTTTAATTTCTCTTTTTACATTGCTTATGTATCTAATCATCTTACACTTTATTATTGCTTCTTTTCGTTATTTATTTTTAAATAGAAGAAACAAATAAACAATATATAGCACCAACATTGCTCGTTAATTATCCTATGAAGACATAGTCTGAAAAATATTTTATTAAATCCAGCTATTTTGCTTGTCATTACAATTCTGTTGCTCGTTAGTTGATGAAATGTTGATTACTTTGGTTTTTATTTTGAAACAAAATTCCTAAGCTATAATTTAAATTTTAGGTAACTCTAAACAATCAGCCTTCCTTTTAGTTCATCCATTGTTGTGTGCAATATTAAAGTATTGCAATATGTGTGGTATTAGATGTGTTTGTATATAATGCAGTTGTTTTTTCTTTCTTTCTAGAGGATAACAGACGAAATCCATATTTCAAAGAAAGTTCAGTTCAAGGACAGTATTCCTAACAAATTAGATAACAGTGAATAACTGATGTCAAAGCTGAAAGTAACTATGATGATCAATGAAGATATAAATTACTGTTTAATTAATGCGGTTCGGGAAGGAAACCTGGAAAAAACAAGGGAGCTACTCAGTTTTAACAACCCTTTTGGGAGTACCAATTTAGTTATTTTGGCTTGTGAACATAATAAGGTGAATATTTTAGAATATCTACTTAGCAGTAATGGTAAAATTCTCAGTAGCTTCTCTCTTGGCGCAAGAGAAGCTGCAATAGTACCAAGTGATAAGGATGAAACGTGCCATAATGCCTTCTATTATGCTATACGATCTTGTAATGTGAAACTTCTTGACACACTCATTGAAAAATGGCCTGGAAATTACTTTGCTGTTCATTTGAGTGAATTAGATGAAATTCTTTCACGAGCTTACGAGGAATTAAGACTTCAAAATGTTTTGTTGTCAGAAGAGATAGAAACTTTTGTTGAAAATAAGTTAATAGACCTCCGTTTTTTATCTAGTTTTTCTGAACAAGATAAGAGTGTCGAGAGTAGTCTAAATAACACAAGAGAGCGGATTGAATTAGTACTTCAAAATATTATCTTGTTAACAGCTGAATACTATCAAAGAGAAGAAATAGATGAAAAGTTTTTATTTGTAGCAAAGTTTATTGCTCAGAATATTCAAATATTAAAGCGACAGTTGAAATGTACCTACGAAAGACTGCCTTGGGAAGAAATAGAATTTTGTTTAATCGGTTTTGTTGCATCTCACATAAAACGACATGAAATCAATTTATTCCTCAATGTCACTTTAAATAAAAACAAAATGCTTAACCACCTAGAAAATTTTGCTGAGAAGCTTAAAGAGGAAAAAGATCATCTGGCATCTGTGGACATAGAAACACTTGTTAAACTCCCAAACATAAATCGTGAGCGAGTTGTCGCAGGGATCCTTAGCAACTGTCCTCAATTCGGAGAACTGTATAGCGATTATAAACAAATTAGAGATACTCATTCCTTAAAGAAAATAAGTGATTACATAAAATTAACATTATCTGCTGATCTTAACCAAAAGGAAGGGAAATTGATTATTGCAAGGGCCTTACAATTTACGGGTGAACATTTAAAAAACACTCTAGAATCTCCAAAATTATCTGAGACTACATGTGAACTTCTTCTTCTGTCATTACCAAGGGACACAAGAAAAATCGTCATTGATTTACGTAATTGCTTATCACATGCATACTCACTCTCAAAGAGAATAGAGATTGAGGATAATCCTAATGTCAACTTTTTTGTTGGGGTTCAAAATGATCTTAAAAGAATCAATGATGTAATTACTGACATTTTTCAAAGCAAAAAAATACAATTGATCAGAACGTTGCTAGTTAAAATTAAAGAAAGTGAAAGCCTGGAAGACATAAAAGAAGTTGCAAGAATTTTTACTAGAGTTGAATTTGATGAAACAGATGAACTATTTACAGAGTGTTTTAAGTCGATAGAACATGACAAGCTCGAAAAACTCATTCAAAAATTTAGGAACACTATAAGTAACAAGACGGATCATGAAAAACGGCTATTTGATCAAATTGATAGCATTCGAAATTTGGTGGAAAATAAATCAAAGAATATCAGCACTGACCCATCTATGGCAATTATACGTTTAAAGAGCCTATTTTCCATTTTGAACACAATTAAGATTGACCATAATGTTATTAGAGGAATGAAGTTTTCCGCAAATAAAATACTAGAGAATATTCCTTTCCAATTAGAGTCTCAAAATCTGAAAGGCATTTCCGAACTATTCAGGGAAATTTATCTTAGTGTTCGGTCAAGAACACCAGAAGATAACATAAGTGAACTAAAATATTTGATTTATCAGATTTTTTCTACAGTCGAATTTGGACAAAGTGACCTTACATGGCTTGAAAAACTAAGAGATAGGTTGAATGATAAAGGTGTATTTGTTAAAAAATGTAAACAAAGGAAGGGTTATAATGTAACAGTCGAAAAATATAATAGCTTGCTTGAACATAAGTTGTCTGAACTAGAAGGTATTTTAAGAAGTAACGCATTATTTCCTAGCTTAACAGAAAAGCTTCCTTCCTACAGAAAGAATAAAAAGTTGCAAGTAGTTGTAGAAATGCTTGTTCTCGATATACTGTCTATGTTAACTAAATCAGTGAAACATATGGAAAACAGTTTATTTTTTTTAGATGAAAACACTCCTTTGTTAACTGGAAAATGTTTGAGAAATCACTTGGCCCATCATAATGATATAGTTGATATTTTGTCATCTGATCCCTCAGTAGCAGTTATTTCAAACGCTAAAAATCTTATTAGAGAAAATGTAAGAAAAACTAACATAACATTTGGCAAGTCGGTAAAGCACAATCCTCCCAAACTGAAAAATAAATATGATCAGAGCCTTACTATAATATCTAATCAGCAAGCTATGTTTGCTGCATTGAAAATAGGAAATCTTAAAGACTTAAAAAGCTGTCTCAGAAAAGGAGCAGATATCAATGGTAGAAGTACTAATTCATTGACAGCACTACATTTTGCTGCTCAAGGACCCAGTCTTGAGGCTATAAAGTTTATCTCTGGTCAAAATATAGATGTCCACATCAAAGATGTGGATGGACAAAGTGCTCTTCATGTTGCTGCTGTACATGGAAAGAAAAATATTGTTGAACTTCTCATAAGAAAAATAGGTTTATCAGTTGACAATCCAGATAACTATGGCAAAACTGCACTACATGTTTCAGCTAAAAATGGTCACAAAGATGTTGTTGAAGTTCTACTGAAAAATAATGCTAGTACTAATATCAAAGATTATAGTGGTAATCCACCTTTACACTATGCAGTAGGAAACGATTATATTGATGTTGCTAAGATTTTGCTAGAAAAAGAAGCGAGTGTTGACATTAACGAGATTCAGGGTGGCTTCACGTCATTGCACTGGTCTGCACAAAGAGGTCATTTTGAGCTAGTGAATTTTTTCCTTCAAAATAGGGCAGACGTTAATGCCAGAACCGACAGAGATGCAACACCGTTACATTTAGCAGCATTAAACGGTCACATTGATGTAGTAAAGGCCTTAATACAAATGGGAGCAGATGTAAATGCTGCAAATATTGAAGGTTGTACACCATTACATTATGCCACAGAAAATGGTCACGAACATATAGTTGATATTTTAATAGAGTATAGAACTAACATTGATGCTGTTGATAAAGGCTATAATAAGGCTCCTTTACACTATGCAGCAGAAGATGGACATGACAAAATTGTATCAGCCTTACTAAGAAATAATGCAAATGCTAATATTGCCACTGTGGATGGTCTAACACCACTACATTTGGCAGTACTGAGTTGTCAAGTAAAAATAGTTGCAACTCTCCTTGAGTATGGGGCCACACTTTGTGCTAAAGATAAACATAATTCTACGCCATTACACTACGCAGCAATGAGTGGGTGCAAGGCAATTGCTGAGATTTTAATAAGCAAAGGAGCAGAAATTAATCATAAAACCGAAACAAAAGAAACCCCACTACATATAGCTGCTCTGAATGGTCACAAAGATATTATTGAACTCTTATTAAGAAATAAAGCTCAAGTTAGAGCTCAGGACATTAATGGTAATACAGCACTTCATGTAGCTGCTGTGAGCAGCACCAGAGATGTCATTGACCTTCTTTTACAAAAAAAAGCTGAAGTCAGTGATAAATCTAATAATGAAATGACACCGTTACATGTAGCTGCTAGCAATGGCAATTTAGATGGCATTGTTTCCTTGATTGAAAACAAGGCTGAAGTAAACGCTAAAGCAGAATTTGGTCTTACACCATTATATGCAGCTGTCCTAGGGGGCCACAAAGATGCAGTTAACCTTTTAATAAAAAATAAAGCTGAAGTTAATATGAATACTATTACAGATAGAAGTGAATACACACCTTTAACTATTGCTGTAGAAAGAGGTCACAAGGAAATAGTTGAAATTCTGGTTGCAAATGGGGCCAATGTTAACGTTAAATGCAACAAGATAACACCATTGATCTCTGCTATTAAGAATAATAATAAGGAGATTGTCAAAGTTTTAATAGAAAATAGAGCTGAAGTTAATACAGAGGGTTGTATGGCCCTTTCATTGGCAGCCCTGTCTGGTTTTAAGGATACTGTAGAGATGTTGTTAAAAAATAAGGCCTGTATTAACATTAGGTGTACTGAAAATAATCCCACTGCTCCATTACACTCTGCTGCTATAGGAGGTCACACAGAGATAATAAATCTTCTAATAACTTGTGGAGCTACTGTTGATGCTATTACTACTGATGGGTCAACACCATTACATTTTACAGCACATCGGCCATGAAGAAGCGACTGAAGTTTTAATATCAAACAATGCTAATGTCAATGTTCAAAATATCGAAGGAGGTACTCCATTACATGAAGCCGCAGGAAATGGTATACTAATGTTGTTGAAATCTTACTAAGCAGCGGAGCGAAAATTAACATAAAGGACAATAAGAGAAGAACACCCTTAGAATTAGCAGTTGCACATGGTCATTTGGAAGTGGTGAAATTATTACTGCAAAATGAAAAAATTGACATAAATGCTAAAGGCCCCGATGATTTTACTGTTTTGCATATTGCTTCACAGGAAAATAGATTAGAGATTGTCAGATATCTTGTAAGTAAAGGTTCAAATATCAATGCTAAAAATATTTCTGGCTCAAAGTCTATACATATTGCAGCTAGAGAGGGTCATAAAGATATCGTGCATTTTTTTCTTTGTAAAGGAATTAATATTAATGACACTGGCTTAGCCAATCAAACATTATTGCATTATGCTGCAATTAACGGTCATTTAGAGGTTATAAAGTATTTGATATCTAAAGGTGCTAATATTAACGCCAAAGATAATAATGGTGCGAGTCCCATGCACATAGCTGCTGGCTTTGATCATAAAGACGTTATTGAAGTCTTATTAAAAAATGGTGCAATTTATAATCTGGTTGATAAGCTTAATAGAAAACCTATCGAAATGAGTACCAACCAAGACACAATCGATTTACTAACATCAACTGAAATGTTATTTAAATCTGTTAAACAGAATAAGTCTTCAGAAGTTGAAAAATGTATCAAATCAGGATCCATTGTTGATGCAAGAAATATTGACGGTGGGACACCATTACATTATGCTGCATGGAAAGGCTATGAAGGAATTGTCAAGCTTCTTTTGCATAATAAAGCCAATCCCAGCGTGGTTGGTAGAAAGAAATCTACACCTTTACATTATGCAGCAAAATTTTCTCATATAAAAATTGTAAAAGTTTTGTTGTCCTATGGTGCAGTATATAATGATGTTTCTGACAGTGAAAAAACACCATCAGATTTATGTGTAGATAATGATATAACTAGACTTTTCTACTTAATAAGTGAGTCATTTAGAAAAGTTAAAGAGTATGATGTTGAAGTTATTCGTGACCTAAACAAAATAAAGGATATTGATACAATAAAAGCAATTATGAGTGCTCGTAACAGAGAGAACCAAACATTAATAACTGCTGCAATACAAAGTAACTTTCCTGAAGTCCAACAGTTAAAGGAAATATTCCAAGAAGAAGTATCTGCTCAGATTAATACAGCCTCAAAGCTCTTTTGTAAAGGAAGCTACCAAAAGGCCTTAAGGATTTTGAAAAGTGTATTGGAAAGAAGAAAAGAAATTCTAGGACCAGACAATCCTGGTATATTAGATATTCAGACAGAAATAGCCAAAGTGCTATATAAACAAGGAATGTATGAAGAAGCATCAAATATACTTGAAGGTGTTCTTCAGAAGCAAATTGAAATTCTGGGTTCAGATAGTAAGGATACTTTAAGTACAAGAAGCGCCGTCGCTTTAGTGCTGCATAGACAGGGGAAAAATGAAAAATCTTTGGATATTTTTGAAAAAGTCTATAAGAAACAAAAAGAGGCACTAGGGTTAAATCACTCAGATACCTTAAATACTATGTTTCATATGGCTTTAGTATTGAATGTCTGGGAAAATATGAGGAAGCGCTAAATATCAACATTGCAGTTTTTGAAAAGCGGAAAGATACACTTGGTGAAAACAATCCAATCACTGTTAGTGCCAAAAACAATATAGCAATGGTATTAACTAAACAAGGTAAATTAGAAGAGTCCTTAAAAATATATAAAGAAGTTTTTGAAAAGAAAAAAATAATTCTCGGTGTTAATCATACGGATACCTTGAGAACATTAAATAGCATTGCTGGAGTACTTTTCAAACAAAATAAACAGCATCAAGCCTTGGATACTTATCAAGAAGTTTTAAGGATCCAAAAAGAAGTTATGCAACCGAATCATCCAGAAACCTTAGGTACTCAGTACAACATTGGAAACATTCTATTTGCTCAATTTAAGTTGATCAGAGCCTTAAAGTCTACAGTGAATGTTTTGATCAAATCAAAGCTGTTTTTGGACCAAGTCATCCGAATACTTTAGATATTTTAAGGAAGTTAACAGTAATTAAATTTAAATTGAAACTTGACGGTCAGGAAGCATCAGAGATTCTTCGTTATTTGCAGAAAGATATCAACATTGCTGCTAGTAAAGGTGATAGACAAACTGTTCAGCGTCTTTTAAAAGATGGGGTTGATCCCAATGACAAAGATATTGATGGAAGAACAACGTTGCATTTTGCTGTTGACTATGGAGACTTAGATATTGTCAATACCTTGATAAGAAATGGAGCTAATGTTAATCAAACAACTAATAAAGGTAATACACCCTTGCACACTGCTACTTCCAAATGTAACAAAGAAATTGTTGATGTTTTGTTAGAGAATATTGGTCGCGACAAATTAAATGACTTCATTAATGCTAAAACTACTGTTAGTGGTACTACATCTCTTCATATTGCCGCTAAAAACGGCTCCTTGGAAATTGTAAAATCTTTATTAAATCATGGTGCAACTTATAACATTGAGAACAAAGATGGGAAACTACCTATTGACCTTTCTAAGGACCAGAAAGTTATTAGTTTGCTGAAATTAATCGAAGAACTGTTTAGAGATATAAAAAATGGTAATGTTGAATCGATCAGCCGACTTGAAGAAATAAAACCTAATGAGGTCTTAGCTATAACAAATGCTTGTAATAATCAAGGCAATAAATTATTGGTAGTTGCTATAGCTAATGGACAAAAAATTGTTGCAAGTAAATTGCTAGAAATGCTAAAAAGATTTCAAAAATAACAGAATGTAAATATAGAATGGAGTTGAATTTTTTAAGCTCTGAATAATATTGCTAGAGACCTTATGCCCAGCCATGGTTAATGATAATTTCTATTTAAGTACTTAAGATAGTAATAATAAAAGCCCACTTCATGTTTTATTACCTGTAAAATGCTCATAGACTCTATATTATCTTCTGAAGTATAGAATCTATGTTAATAGGGTCATTCCTATGCTTGCAAAAGAGAGGAATACTTACAAAACTTAAACTTAACAAAACGCTTAAAAACGGAATAAAAATGAATATAAACCGAGTTCAGATGTGTTTTTCAATTTTTGTACCTTCCCCCCCCCCACCGAAATTTTTTTTTCTGTATCGTTGTCTTTTAAGTCTCTATTCCAAAAAAGGCAGGACTACTCCTTGCGCTTGAAGATTAAATATTATGTAGTTCAAATGGCAAATATCAAACGTGTATGTACTTTGACGTGGGGAAAAGATTTTACCACTGCAAATGACAGCAAGAAAGGCAGG
Organism: Artemia franciscana; assembly: GCF_032884065.1. Lineage (NCBI taxonomy): Eukaryota > Metazoa > Arthropoda > Branchiopoda > Anostraca > Artemiidae > Artemia > Artemia franciscana. The sequence goes on from NC_088882.1 coordinate 713,618, forward strand.
GGCTGAAGCTGTTACGGTGTTTTTAAATAAAAAACTGTTGCTATTTGTGCTAATATTGGGCTTACAGAGAACGTTAAGGGTCTAGTGCCGTCTTACTTTACACAGAACAAAGATTTGTCAAAGATAAGAAATTTGTTTTATGTAAAAAATTTTAAGACATCAAGCTGACATTGAGAATCAGGATAAAATGGTAAAACGACAGATTTTATTGCATAATAATATTCTATTGGAATCGTAACATGTGGCTATGGTGAAAAAAATCAAACGATTTTTAAGGCGATATATATATATATATATATATATATATATATATATATATATATATATATATATATATATATATATATATATATATATATATATATATATATATATACATATATGTATATATATATATATAATATTATACATAATATATAATAAATATGAAATATTTATAAAATATTAAATATAAAATAAAATATAATATATAAAAATATTAAACAGTCGTTAACTCGCATTATAAAGAGATCAAACGATGGATAGGGCATATTTTAAAAATGTTAAACTATTTTTAAGGCACATTATAAAAATATTAAAGATTGTAATGATGCATTATAAAAACATTTAATGATTTCTAAGGCACATTACAAAAATATCAAACGGTGTTAGCGCGCATTAAAAAAAAATATTGGATAAATATTAAGACCCACTGTAAAAATTTCAAACGGTTTTTAAGGCACAATATTTACATTTAGAAATATGTTTGGCAATTTTTTTATATTACATGTGAATATTTGATGTTTTGTTTTTCCTTTTTTGTTTTCTTTTATATTTACTGTTTTTACCTTTCGTTTCCATTTTTATCTTGCCGGTTCTTCCAAATTTACAATTTTCCCGTTGTATTCTAATGACCTGGCTTTTCGCTTTAGTTGAACTTGTGATTTTTGCAATTATCAATATGTTGTTTAACACTAATTAATGGCAAAAATACTGTCTTCTATCAAAGTAACTCTTTTGTGAAGTTTGGCCTTGTATGAGCCCTATTTATAGGGAAATTCAAAATTAAGGATATATAATGTGTTTCTGTTAGCATTTTAACACTATAATTACTACACTATATTCTACACTAAGTTTTAAAGACAATTTCTAAATTGTCTAATTTTATTGTCTAAAGTAACATTGTTTACATTTTTTTAAACTTTTATTGTATGTTATTGTCAGTTTTTTATTGTCATTATTATGTTTAACTTTTTTATAAAGTGTTAATTTGTTTATAATGACCGTAAGAGAACTATCTTGAATAAAGCTGTCTGATGCAATGTTTTGTTGTTTTTTTTACAGGAAATAAAGGGAAGAGGATTCTAATCTGTTCTAATCTAATGTTTCTTCTCTGTCTTATGGACGAGTTTTATATCTGACAAAGCCCTATTTATGATATTTCTCGTTCAGTCGTGACACCAATGTGAAAAAATGACATTCTATACAACAGCGTATCTATTCTTATATTTTTATTCTTAATTTTAGCAAATGTTGAGTTTAAACAGTTCAATTTCAGGACTTGGTTTCCTAAAAAATATGACACTAGAACTTGCACCCTGTTGCAAGCGCAGAACAACATTGTTTACTGAAATAATTAAAACATTACTATACATTATTGACATTGTCCATTGTTCATTGATTGATTGACATTGATTATGACATTGACATCATTATAACATTGTTATTGACATTATTATTGTATGAGCTATATTTTACATAAAGCTTTGGTTGATACAAGATATTCATTTTAAAAAATTAAGGAGAAATAGGAAGGGAAGTTTTATTTCATCAAATAATTACATTTTGTCTTTCTATTAGCTTTTATATTGTGTATCCTATTTTGTATTCCGTTTTCGTTCAATCCTAGGCTGTGAACTGCCGCAAGATGTCAAAATTATAGTAGAAGCGGACTGTATTGTACGGAATATTAGACATTTTTTTTAATAACGTTTTCCAAAATACGTTACTTAGGAGTTCTTCAAACCTTTTAACTCCTTTCCTGAATTCGGGATTGAGCTAATGGTATGAAACAGCTTTAAGAGACGTAGGTTTCCTTTGAAGCTGTAATTGTCATTGGGATTAAAAGTTGTCTTCGGACTATTAACGCACAATTTTCCGCTAGTGAAAAGCAGGGTTAAATCTAACTTATTAGTTCCGCTTGTTTATTTTCACCGTTTAATGTGGCAACACTGAAGAAATGGAACTTGCTTTTAGAAGTGAATATGAACACATTGAAAAGTCTGATATGCATAATCCCTTTAATCATCGTATTTATAAGGTTCATATAGAAGGTCTATAAATTTGACCTTGAAGGTCTACATCAAGGTCACCTTGATGTAGTAAAGGCCTTAATACAAATGGGAGCAGATGTAAATGCTGCAGTTATTGAAGGCTGTACACCATTACATTATGCCACAGAAAATGGTCACGAACATATAGTTGATATTTTAATAGAGTATAGAACTAACATTGATGCTGTTGATAAAGGCTATAATAAGGCTCCTTTACACTATGCAGCAGAAGATGGACATGACAAAATTGTATCAGCCTTACTTAGAAATAATGCAAATGCTAATATTGCCACTGTGGATGGTCTAACACCACTACATTTGGCAGTACTGAGTTGTCAAGTAAAAATAGTTGCAACTCTCCTTGAGTATGGGGCCACACTTTGTGCTAAAGATAAACATAATGCTACGCCATTACACTACGCAGCAATGAATGGGTGAAAGGCAATTGCTGAGATTTTAATAAGCAAAGGAGCAGAAATTAATCATAAAACCGAAACAAAAGAAACCCCACTACATGTAGCTGCTCTGAATGGTCACAAAGATATTATTGAACTCTTATTAAGAAATAAAGCTCAAGTTAGAGCTCAGGACATTAATGGTAATACAGCACTTCATGTAGCTGCTGTGAGCAGCACCAGCGATGTCATTGACCTTCTTTTACAAAAAAAAGCTGAAGTCAGTGATAAATCTAATAATGAAATGACACCGTTACATGTAGCTGCTAGCAATGGCAATTTAGATGACATTGTTTCCTTGATTGAAAACAAAGCTGAAGTAAACGCTAAAGCAGAATTTGGTCTTACACCATTAGATGCAGCTGTCCTAGGGGGCCACAAAGATGCAGTTAACCTTTTAATAAAAAATAAAGCTGAAGTTAATATGAATGCTATTGCAGATAGAACTGAATGCACACCATTAAATATCGCTGTAAAAAGAGGTCACAAGGAAATAGTTGAAATTCTGGTTGCAAATGGGGCCAATGTTAACGTTAAATGCAACAAGATAACACCATTGATCTCTGCTATTAAGAATAATAACAAGGAGATTGTCAAAGTTTTAATAGAAAATAGAGCTGAAGTTAATACAGAGGGTTGTATGGCCCTTTCATTGGCAGCCCTGTCTGGTTTTAAGGATATTGTAGAGATGTTGTTAAAAAATAAGGCCTGTATTAACATTAGGTGTACTGAAAATAATCCCACTGCTCCATTACACTCTGCTGCTATAGGAGGTCACACAGAGATAATAAATCTTCTAATAACTTGTGGAGCTACTGTTGATGCTATTACTACTGATGGGTCAACACCATTACATTTTACAGCACAATACGGCCATGAAGAAGCGACTGAAGTTTTAATATCAAACAATGCTAATGTCAATGTTCAAAATATCGAAGGAGGTACTCCATTACATGAAGCCGCAGGAAATGGATATACTAATGTTGTTGAAATCTTACTAAGCAATGGAACAAAAATTAACATAAAGGACAATAAGAGAAGAACACCCTTAGAATTAGCAGTTGCACTTGGTCATTTGGAAGTGGTGAAATTATTGCTGCAACATGGAAAAATTTATATAAATGCTAAAGGTACCGATGATTTTACAGTTTTGCATATTGCTTCACAGGAAAATAGATTAGAAATTGTAAGATATCTTGTAGGTGAAGGGTCAAGCATCAACGCTTTAAATAAATCTGGCTCAAAGCCTATACACATTGCAGCTAGAGAAGGTCATAAAGATATCGTGCATTTTTTCCGTAGTAAAGGAATTAATATTAATGACACTGGCTTAGCCAATCAAACATTATTGCATTATGCTGCAATTAAGGGTCATTTAGAGGTTATAAAGTATTTGATATCTAAAGGTGCTAATATTAACGCCAAAGATAATAATGGTGCGAGTCCCATGCACATAGCTGCTGGCTTTGATCATAAGGACGTTATTGAAGTCTTATTAAAAAATGGTGCAATTTATAATCTGGTTGATAAGCTTAATAGAAAACCTATCGAAATGAGTACCAACCAAGACACAATCGATTTACTAACATCAACTGAAATGTTATTTAAATCTGTTAAACAGAATAAGTCTTCAGAAGTTGAAAAATGTATCAAATCAGGATCCATTGTTGATGCAAGAAATATTGACGGTGGGACACCGTTACATTATGCTGCATGGAAAGGCTATGAAGGAATTGTCAAGCTTCTTTTGCATAATAAAGCCAATCCCAGTGTGGTTGGTAGAAAGAAATCTACACCTTTACATTATGCAGCAAAATTTTCTCATAAAAAAATTGTAAAAGTTTTGTTGTCCTATGGTGCAGTATATAATGATGTTTCTGACAGTGAAAAAACACCATCAGATTTATGTGTAGATAATGATATAACTAGACTTTTCTACTTAATAAGTGAGTCATTTAGAAAAGTTAAAGAGTATGATGTTGAAGTTATTCGTGACCTAAACAAAATAAAGGATATTGATACAATAAAAGCAATTATGAGTGCTCGTAACAGAGAGAACCAAACATTAATAACTGCTGCAATACAAAGTAACTTTCCTGAAGTCCAACAGTTAAAGGAAATATTCCAAGAAGAAGTATCTGCTCAGATTAATACAGCCTCAAAGCTCTTTTGTAAAGGAAGCTACCAAAAGGCCTTAAGGATTTTGAAAAGTGTATTGGAAAGAAGAAAAGAAATTCTAGGACCAGACAATCCTGGTATATTAGATATTCAGACAGAAATAGCCAAAGTGCTATATAAACAAGGAATGTATGAAGAAGCATCAAATATACTTGAAGGTGTTCTTCAGAAGCAAATTGAAATTCTGGGTTCAGATAGTAAGGATACTTTAAGTACAAGAAGCGCCGTCGCTTTAGTGCTGCATAGACAGGGGAAGAATAAAAAATCTTTGGACATTTATGAAAAAGTCTATAAGAAACAAAAAGAGGCACTAGGGTTAAATCACTCAGATACCTTAAATACTATGTTTAGTATGGCTTTAGTATTGAATAGTCTGGGAAAATATGAGGAAGCGCTAAATATCAACATTGCAGTTTTTGAAAAGTGGAAAGATACACTAGGTGCAAATTATCCAATCACTGTAAGTGCCAAAAACAATATAGCAATGGTACTATCTAAACAAGGTAAATTAGAAGAGTCCTTAAAAATCTATAAAGAGGTTTTTGAAAAGAGGAAAATATTTCTTGGTGTTAATCATCCCGATACCTTGAGAACATTAAATAGCATTGCTGGAGTACTTTTCAAACAAAATAAACAGCATCAAGCCTTGGATACTTATCAAGAAGTTTTAAGGATCCAAAAAGAAGTTATGCAACCGAATCATCCAGAAACCTTAGGTACTCAGTACAACATTGGAAACATTCTATTTGCTCAATTTAAGTTGATCAGAGCGCTTAAAGTCTACAGTGAATGTTTTGATCAAATCAAAGCTGTTTTTGGACCAAGTCATCCGAATACTTTAGATATTTTAAGGAAGTTAGAAGTAATTAAATTTAAATTGAAACTTGACGGTCAGGAAGCATCAGAGATTCTTCGTTATTTGCAGAAAGATATCAACATTGCTGCTAGTAAAGGTGATAGACAAACTGTTCAGCGTCTTTTAAAAGATGGGGTTGATCCCAATGACAAAGATATTGATGGATGAACAACGTTGCATTTTGCTGTTGACTATGGAGACTTGGATATTGGGCAATACCTTGATAAGCAATGGAGCTAATGTTAATCAAACAACTAATAAAGGTAATACACCCTTGCACACTGCTACTTCCAAATGTAACAAAGAAATTGTTGATGTTTTGTCAGAGAATATTGGTCGCGACAAATTAAATGACTTCATTAATGCTAAAACTACTGTTAGTGGTACTACATCTCTTCATATTGCCGCTAAAAACGGCTCCTTGGAAATTGTAAAATCTTTATTAAATCATGGTGCAACTTATAACATTGAGAACAAAGATGGGAAACTGCCTATTGACCTTTCTAAGGACCAGAAAGTTATTAGTTTGCTGAAATTAATCGAAGAACTGTTTAGAGATATAAAAAATTGTAATGTTGAATCGATCAGCCGACTTGAAGAAATAAAACCTAATGAGGTCTTAGCTATAACCAATGCTTGTAATAATCAAGGCAATAAATTATTGGTAGTTGCTATAGCTAATGGACAAAAAAATGTTGCAAGTAAATTGCTAGAAATGCTAAAAAGATATCAAAAATAACAGAATGTAAACATAGAATGGAGTTGAATTTTTTAAGCTCTGAATAATATTGCTAGAGACCTTATGCCAAGCCATGGTTAATGATAATTTCTATTTAAGTACTTAAGATAGTAATAATAAAAGCCTACTTCATGTTTTATTACCTGTAAAATGCTCATAGACTCTATATTATCTTCTGAAGTATAGAATCTATGTTAATAGGGTCATTCCTATGCTTGCAAAAGAGAATTACTTACAAAACTTAAATTTAACAAAACGCTTAAAAACGGAATAAAAATGAATATAAACCGATTTCAGATGTGTTTTTCAATTTGTGTACCTTCCCCCCCCACCGAAAATTTTTTTTCTGTATCGTTGTCATTTCAGTCTCTATTCCAAAAAAGGCAGGACAACTCCTTGCGCTTGAAGATTAAATATTATGTAGTTCAAATGGCAAATATCAAACGTGTATGTACTTTGACGTGGGGAAAAGATTTTACCACTGCAAATGACAGCAAGAAAGGCAGGGGCTGAAGCTGTTACGGTGTTTTTAAATAAAAAAACTGTTGCTATTTGTGAAAAAAAATCAAACGATTTTTAAGGCGCATATATATATATATATATATATATATATATATATATATATATATATATATATATATATATATATATATATATATATATATATATATATATATATATATATATATATACATATATTTATATATATATATATATATATATATATATATATATATATATATATATATATATATATATATATATATATATATATATATATATATATATATATATATATATATATATATATAATATACATAATATATAATAAATATGAAATATTTATAAAATATTTAATATTTTATAAAATATTTATAAAATATTAAATATATAATAAAATATAATATATAAAAATATTAAACAATCGTTAACTCGCAATGTAAAGAGATCAAACGATGGCTAGGGCATATTTAAAAATATTAAACTATTTTTAAGGCACATTATAAAAATATTAAAGATGTATTATAAAAACATTTAATGATTTCTAAGGCACATTACAAAAATATCAAACGGTGTTAGCGCGCATTAAAAAAAAATATTGGATAAATATTAAGACCCACTGTAAAAATTTCAAACGGTTTTTAAGGCACAATATTTATATTTAGAAATATGTTTGGCAATTTTTTTATATTACATGTGAATATTTGATGTTTCGTTTTTCCTTTTTTGTTTTCTTTTATATTTACTGTTTTTACCTTTCCTTTCCATTTTTATTTTGCCGGTTCTTTCAAATTTACAATTTTCCCGTTGTATTCTAATGACCTGGCTTTTCGCTTTAGTTGAACCTGTGATTTTTGCAATTATCAATATGTTGTTTAACACTAATTAATGGCAAAAATACTGTCTTCTATCAAAGTAACTCTTTTGTGAAGTTTGGCCTTGTATGAGCCCTTTTTATAGGGAAATTCCAAATTAAGGATATATAATGTGTTTCTGTTAGCATTTTTATTCTTAATTTTAGCAAATGTTGAGTTTAAACAGTTCAATTTCAGGACTTGGTTTCCTAAAAAATATGACACTAGAACTTGCACCCTGTTGCAAGCGCAGAACAACATTGTTTACTGAAATAATTATAACATTACTATACATTATTGACATTGTCCATTGTTCATTGATTGATTGACATTGATTATGACATTGACATCATTATAACATTGTTATTGACATTATTATTGTATGAGCTATAGTTTACATAAAGCTTTGGTTGATACAAGATATTCATTTTAAAAAATTATGGAGAAATAGGAAGGGAAGTTTTATTTCATCAAATTTTTACATTTTGTCTTTCTATTAGCTTTTATATTGTGTATCGTATTGTGTATTCAGTTTTCGTTCAATCCTAGGCTGTGAACTACCGCAAGATGTCAAAATTATAGTAGAAGCGGACTGTATCGTACGGAATATTAGACATTTTTTTTAATAACGTTTTCCAAAATACGTTACTTAGGAGTTCTTCAAACCTTTTAACTCCTTTCCTGTATTCGGGATTGAGCTAATGGTATGAAACAGCTTTAAGAGACGTAGGTTTCCTTTGAAGCTGTAATTGTCTTTGGGATTAAAAGTTGTCTTCGGACTATTAACGCACAATTTTCCGCTAGTGAAAAGCAGGGTTAAATCTAACTTATTAGTTCCGCTTGTTTATTTTCACCGTTCAATGTGGCAACACTGAAGAAATGGAACTTGCTTTTACAAGTGAATATGAACACATTGAAAAGTCTGATATGCATAATCCCTTTAATCATTCAATCGTATTTATAAGGTTCATATAGAAGGTCTATAAATTTTTGTAGTTACAGTCCATTCGCTTGTAAGGTTTAAACGAGTAAAATTAAGTGAGAAAATCACAAAAAAGTTGAGCCTGGTAGGTGATGAGAAACAATTATAGGCAGTGCACTAACGCTGCCTAAGCAAAGAGTGGTATAAACACATTCTGTTATTTTTTTTCTGACTTCGGTATTCCGTATAGAAGGAAATATCGTAGAAACCTATCGTAGAAATATCGATAATATCGTACATAAAGCTTTGGTTGAAACAAGATGCTTATTTAAAAAAATCAAGGAAAAATGGGAAGGGAGATAGTTCATCAAATAATTGTATTTCTATTTTATTATTGGCTTTTATTTTGTGTATCCGTTTTCTTTCAATCCTAAGCTTTGAATTGCAGCAAGATTTCAAAAACTTCAGTAGAAGAGGACTGCATTGTGCGGAATTTTGGACATTCTTTTTTAATAAAATTTCCCAAAAAGCCCTACTTAGGAGTTCTTCAAACCTTTTAACTCCTTTCCTGAATTCGGGATTGAGCTAATGGTATGAAACAGCTTTAAGAGACATAGGTTTCCTTTGATGCTGCAATTGTCTTTGGGATTAAAAGTTGTCTTTGGACTGTTAACGCACAATTTTTCGCTAGTGAAAAGCAGCGTTAAATTTAACTTATTAGTTCCGCTTGTTTATTTTCACCATTCAATATGACAATACTGAAGAAATGAAACCTGCGTTTAGTAATGAATATTACTTTCTATGACACTTTCTCTCAATTCTACTTTATAAAACAGTAAAAAACTTTAGCGTAAAGAGCAGGGCCTTGAGGAGGGAGCAGCCCCTTTCATATACGAAGTAATTTCTGTTCGTTTTAAGTTTTAATGTTGCTCCTTATTTTCAGTTTAAAAAAACTTGTTTCTTTGTTTAATCTATGAACGTTTTTAAATTAATGCATGTTTTGGTTTTGGCTCTCCACAGATAAATAATTAAAACGAAATTTGAATGTTTATTTTTTTTGGCTAAATGGCTTTCTCATAGTTTTGATCGAATGATTTTGAGAAATAAAAGGAGTGGGGGAGGAGGCTTAGTTGCCCCCTAAATTTTTTGGTTACTTAAAAAGGCATCTAGAATTTTTATAGTTCTAGATGCATCTAGAATCTAAACGCATCTAGAAGTTTTATACGAATGTTTTTATTAGTAGAAAATATGCGTAACTTAAGAACTAACTTACGTAACGAACTTCTATGTTCGTATATTTTATTATGTACTAGCTGTTGGGGTGGCGCTTCGCGCCACCCCAACACCTAGTTGGTGGGGCGCTTCGCGCCCCCCCAAGCCCCCCCGCGCGCGTAAGTCGTTACGCGCCATATTAGTTACGCGCCATTGTAGTTGTGTCCCTGTGTCCCACCTGTGAATATAGATAGATTTATATATGTGTTTCAAACTACGTAAAAATTGCGAATATACAGCATTCTTGGCTTTCCCATTGTCTGTCCATATACAAAGCCGTATGTACTAATAATGACGTCATATGCAAACGCTCTTTTTACAAACAAACAAACATGCATACACACAACTCGTTTTTATATAGATAGATAGATAGATAGATACAATACAAATTAACTACGTAAAACTTGTGAATATACAACAGTCTTCCCTGTCCCATTGTCTGTGCGTATAAATAGATTGTCAGGTTTACCGACCCTCAAAGATGCAACATACAATTGTACATTGGTAAAGCAATCTGTATTAAGATCTATACCGCATTTTTCTAGTGATTGACCTTGAGCTTTGTTGATGGTGGTTGCAAATGCTAATCGAATTGGGAATTGCAATCTTTTAAATTGAAAAAGCAGATCCGTTGGAATCATGGGAATGCGAGGAATAAGAACAGCCTCACCCTCATAAGGCCCTGTCAAGATTGTGGCCTCTATTAGGTTTTCCATTGTTTTTTTTTTACGGCAAGTCGCGTGCCATTGCAAAGCTTTGGTGGGTTGATATTTCTTAAAAGTATTATTGGTACGCCTATTTTTAGTTGTAGCACGTGTGGTGGAAACCCTGAAGGATCTATGGAATTTAAAAATTCAGATGGATAATTAACCGCTTCATTTGGTTCCAAAATACAAATTAACTGCGTAAAACTTGCGAATATACAACATTCTTCGCTGTCCAATTGTCGCTGCATATAAATAGATTGTCAGGCTTACCGACCCTCGAACATGCAACGTACAATTGTCCATGGGAAAAACAATCAGTATTAAGATCTATACCACATTTTTCTAATGATTGACCTTGAGCTTTGTTAATGGTGATTGCAAATGCTAATCGAATTGGGAATTGCAATCTTTTAAATTGAAAAGGCAGATCCGTTGGAATCATGGGAATGCGAGGAATAAGAACAGCCTCACCCTCAAAAGGCCCTGTCAAGATTGTGGCCTCTATTAGGTTTTCCATTGTTTTTTTTACGGCAAGTCGAGTGCCATTGCAAAGCTTTGGTGGGTTTATATTTCTTAAAAGTATTATTGGTACGCCTATTTTTAGTTGTAGCACGTGTGGTGGAAACCCTGAAGGATCTATGGAATTTAAAAATTCAGATGGATAATTAACCGCTTCATTTGGTTCCAAAACTGTGTCGACTGACTTGTAAAGGACTGCCTGGTCTCGAATCTTGGTCAAAACAATATTGTTGATTTCGTGGACGTCTATATTTTTGGGTGCGAGAATCGCTCTTTCACTTAGCCATTTATTATTTTTGTAATTTTTTAGAATATTCAGAAATACTTTTTCAATCAATTCATTTTTGGACGTCACTAAATTACAGAAATCAGCAGGTAGTTGTATACGTCCTGAAATTGAGTCTACTGGGAGCTTTCCGTTTCCCATTGCCAGCAATTGATCTGAAAATGTTTGACCAGAGTCATCGTTTTGCAATCGGACACGCATATTTTTAGTTAATTTTAATGTTTTTACGTGTGCCCATAAATTAGAATTTTTCAGGCAAGCCAAACAGCTTCATTACTGCTTATGTATCTTCCAGCCTGATATTGTACGATTTCATCGAAATCTTTGATTTCGGGCTGCAAGCCAAAAACTGCCATGTCACTGCCTTTGTTGACGTATTTACATATGTATTTGATTGCCTTTACGGAGTTACAGTACTCAACGTTTATGTGTGCATTAAATGTTTTTGATAATAATGGGGAATATGGAACAACCCACTGGTTATCTACTTCGATGGTGGTACCGTTACGCTTCTTTATTATTGCTCTTTACCGCCATCTTCAGTAGATCTTCTTCTATATTGTGGGTAACCATCATTGCCAGTAATTGTGTTTGATGCTAAAAGTCGAGGATATTGCTTTGTGCACCTTCCTTTGGCCATGCATGGTGAATTTTCGTTCAGTGCACCGCAAGGTCCATGTATCATATTTTTTACAATAATATCATGTAACCCCTTATCGACATTTTTATCAGGTATTTCAGCGGAAATCACATCATCAATTTCGTTCGAAGTAATTTTTTTATGTAGCCAGATTAGTATATGTGCGTGTGGCAAACCTCGTTTTTGCCATTCCACTGAGTACATCCAGCATCGCACTGACCCAAACACTTCAAGTTTTACAATGTAGTTTATCAGTGATTTCAACTTTTGCCGGAAGACACGGGCCGTAATGTCATGCCTATGAACCACCGATTGTCCTTGAAGTAAAAGCTGCAGTATCTCGTCCCAAGATTGATTACATGTAAATGTAATAAATAAACCTGGACGACCATAGAGACGAACATACGCAATAGCATCTTGAGTATATTCATGCATATGACGGGGACTGCCAGCATATGACGAAGGTAAAATTGTTAATCTTCCAACGTTTGTGGTATTACCGTCATTTATAACTGCATCTCGCAAATGAATGTATTGTTCAGAGCGGAGCTTGGTCTGATTCAGGCGGATGTATAGCAAACGTTCTGATTCAATTTTAGCATACATATCAACGACGAATTGGTGAAACAATTCACGGCATTTTAAAATATAATTTTCTTCATCCTGCCGAATCATTAGTCTATAGGAATAATAATGCATTGCACTGCATTTATTATTCATTTCTTTGTTAGTGGCTGGATTCATCAATTTAATATTAAAGTGATAGCCGTCGACTCCATCCCAAAAAAATGATAGGATATTGTAGGGCATCGTAGCATCGATGAGTTTCAGCAATTCTTAACAACTGAGCGTTTCGCTTATGAAGAATAATATCTCGAGGTAAAAACTGATCACCGACCATAACAATTGCCACTTCGTCGATAGTTGGAGCATTGTATCTACGCACATGTTGGCCAGGAGGCGTTTTGTCAGCGGAAATAACAATTTTATGCGTATCAGTAGGTATCAAATCGATGGCTGTTTTGAACAGACGCACTAAATTATTATTTTCGTGGAAAAGATGTTGCAATTGGGAAACGATTGTCCTTTCAACGTTGGGAGAAATTTCGCAACGTGCATTCAATTCAGAATTTCTATCACTGATGAAGTACAATTGTAAAAATTTATGATTCTCGCCTGAGAATGGTAGAAGGGACCCTGCTCTATGATAAATTTGCCCTTTTACTTTGAAAGTAGACATAAATTGATCTGGATTTTCGATTTGGGCTCCAAACGACGTCATTTGGAAACATGAGTTGTATTTTCTGATTTTTGACAAAAACGCTTAGATTCTGACGTAGTTCCAGTAAGGAAAGTCTTCAATGGCTCTGGTGGTGCAGCCAATAGAGGAAGTTTAACGTTTCCTGAGGCACAACACATTCCCATTGTTTCACCATTGAATTTCAAGGCCTTGCAATAGGGACAAATTTTAGACATTGTCCCGATTTGAACACATCTACTCAAGCTATAATCATCGACTGGGTTGTACCTGAATGCCAGGTGATAACTTTCAGGTTGCTCTGATTCCTCGGCACGCTTTCTTTTCTTACTTTCTCTATCAGCAGCAAGCCTGATTTCTTGCTGTTCTTGTGATTCCTCGGCACGTTTTCTTTTCTTACTTTCTCTATCAGCAGCAAGCCTGATTTCTTGCTGTTCTTGTAATTCCTCGGCACGCCTTCTTTTTTCACTTTCTATTTTAGCAGCAAGTCTGCTTCCGCGTTGCTCTGGTAGTTCCTCGGCACGCTTTCTGTTCTTTCTTTCTCTATCAGCCTCAAGCCTGTTTCCTTGCTGTTCTTTTGATTCCTCGGCACGCTTTCTGTTCTTTCTTTCTCTATCAGCCTCAAGCCTGTTTCCTTGCTGTTCTTTTGATTCCTCGGCACGCCTTCTTTTTTCACTTTCTCTTTTAGCAGCAAGTCTGCTTTCGCGTTGCTCTGGTATTTCCTCGGCACGCTTTCTTTTCTGACTTTCTCTATCAGCAGCAAGTTTTTTGGCATAGACTCTTTGAGCATCTTCATCGGCTTTTGCCATGGCAAGTTCATCAGTCATTGTAAACTTAAACATTAATAGATTTCTACGTGAACATATGTCTTAAATATCTTGAATGACGTCACCGTCAAAGCAAAAATGACGACAACTAATTTCACGACGTCAGTCAACACAGAAACATGACGTCACCTGATCCACAGACAGACACACAGACAGACAACTTATTTTTATATATATAGATATGAGGGGGTTTGTCCCATCATCAATACCTCTCTCTTTACCCTAAACTTTAAATTTTGTCCCAATTCTTTAAGAGTGACCCCTGAATCAGCAAGGCTGCAGAATAAATAGTTGAAATTACTAAAACTACTTTAGCGTAAAGAGCGAGGTATTTAAGAGGAGATGAACCCTCATATGCGTAATAATTGCTGTTCGTTTTAAGTTTTAATACTGTTCCATACTTTCCCCAATCCAAAACCTCTTCATATTTATTTCTTCATTGTTCTTTTTTTTAATAATGCTAGAAAATCCTGCGCTCCCTTTATGGAAATTTTCTTCCCCCATGAGAAATTCCTCCATGGGAAAGATCCCTTCTTCTCAAGAACTCCCCCAACCAAAACATCCCCCTGAAAACGTCTGTGCCAATAACCATTACTATATATAAGCACTGGTCAAAGTTTGTGACTTGTACCCCCTCCCACGAGGACTGTGGGGAAGTAAGTCGTCCCCGAAGACATAGTTATAGGTATTTAGACTATGCTGAATAAAATGGCTGTCTCAGTATTTTATCTGGCGACTTTGGGAAAATATTTGGCGTGGGAGGGGGCCAAGGTGTCCTCCAATATTATGGTCACCTAAAACGGGCACTAGAACTTTTCATTTCAGTTAGAGTGAGCCCTCTTGCAATATTCTAGGACTACTGGGTCGATACGATCAACCCTGGAAAAAAAAAACAAATAAACACGCATCCGTGATCTGCCTTCTGGCAAAAAATTCAAAATTCCACATTTTTGTAGATAGGAGCATGAAACTTCTAAGGTTGGGTTCACTGATACGCTGAATGTAATCGTGTGATTTTCGATAAGATTCTATGACTTTTGGATGGTGTTTTCCCCTATTTTCTAAAATAAGGCAAATTTTCTCAGGCTCGTAACTTATGATGAGTAGGACTAAACTTGATGAAACTTATATATTTAAAATCAGCATTAAAATCAGCGTTAAAAGGTTAAATTAAATCAGCATTAAAAGGTGCAAATTATCCAATCACTGTAAGTGCCGAAAACAATATAGCAATGGTACTATCTAACCAAGGTAAATTAGAGGAGTCCTTAAAAATCTATAAAGAGGTTTTTGAAAAGAGGAAAATATTTCTCGGTGTTAATCATACCGATACCTTGAGAACACTAAATAGCATTGCTGGAGTACTCTTCAGACAAAATGAGCTGCATCAAGCCATGAATACTTATCAAGAGGTTTTAAGCATTCAAAAAACAGTTATGGAACAGAATCATCCAGACACCTTAGGTACTCAGTACGACATTGGAAACATTCTATTTGCTCAATATAAGTGGATCAGAGCCCTTAAAGTCTACAGTGAATGTTTTGATCGAATCAAATCTGTTTTTCGACCGAGTCATCCGAATATTTTAGATATTTTAAAAAAGTTAGAAGTAATTAATTCTAGATTAAAACTTGATGGTCATAAGCATCAGAGATTCTCCGTTATTTGACGAAAGATATCAACATTGGTGCTAGTAAAGGTGATAGACAAACTGTTCAGCGTCTTTTAAAAGATGGGGTTGGTCCCAATGACAAAGATATTGATGGAAGAACAACGTTGCATTTTGCTGTTGACTATGGAGACTTAGATATTGTCAATACCTTGATAAGAAATGGAGCTAATGTTAATCAAACAACTAATAAAGGTAATACACCCTTGCACACTGCTACTTCCAAATGTAACAAAGAAATTGTTGATGTTTTGTTAGAGAATATCGGTCGCGACAAATTAAATGACTTCATTAATGCTAAAACTACTGTTAGTGGTACTACATCTCTTCATATTGCCGCTAAAAACGGCTCCTTGGAAATTGTAAAATCTTTATTAAATCATGGTGCAACTTATAACATTGAGAACAAAGATGGGAAACTACCTATTGACCTTTCTAAGGACCAGAAAGTTATTAATTTGCTGAAAATAATCGAAGAACTGTTTAGAGATATAAAAAATGGTAATGTTGAATCGATCAGCCGACTTGAAGAAATAAAACCTAATGAGGTCTTAGCTATAACAAATGCTTGTAATAATCAAGGCAATAAATTATTGGTAGTTGCTATAGCTAATGGACAAAAAAATGTTGCAAGTAAATTGCTAGAAATGCTAAAAAGATTTCAAAAATAACAGAATGTAAACATAGAATGGAGTTGAATTTTTTAAGCTCTGAATAATATTGCTAGAGACCTTATGCCCAGCCATGGTTAATGATAATTTCTATTTAAGTACTTAAGATAGTAATAATAAAAGCCTACTTCATGTTTTATTACCTGTAAAATGCTCATAGACTCAATATTATCTTCTAAAGTATAGAATCTATGTTAATAGGGTCATTCCTATGCTTGCAAAAGAGAGGAATACTTACAAAACTTAAACTTAACAAAACGCTTAAAAACGGAATAAAAATGAATATAAACCGATTTTAGATGTGTTTTTCAATTTGTGTACCTTCCCCCCCCCCCCACTGAAATTTTTTTTTTTCTGTATCGTTGTCATTTCAGTCTCTATTCCAAAAAAGGCAGGACAACTCCTTGCGCTTGAAGATTAAATATTATGTAGTTCAAATGGCAAATATCAAACGTGTATGTACTTTGACGTGGGGAAAAGATTTTACCACTGCAAATGACAGCAAGAAAGGCAGGGGCTGAAACTGTTACGGTGTTTTAAATAAACAACTGTTGCTATTTGTGCTAATATTGGGCTTACAGAGAACGTTAAGGGTCCAGTGCCGTCTTACTTTACACAGAACAAAGATTTGTCAAAGATAAGAAAGTTGTTTTATGCAAAAAATTTTAAGACATCAAGCTGACATTGAGAATCAGGATAAAATGGTAAAACGATAGATTTTATTGCATAATAATATTCTATTGGAATCGTAACATGTGGCTATGGTGAAAAAAAAATCAAACGATTTTTAAGGCGCATATATATATATATATATATATATATATATATATATATATATATATATATATATATATATATATATATATATATATATATATATATATATATATATAGATATATATATATATATATATACATATATATATATATATATATATATGTATATATATATATATATATATATATATATATACATATATATATATATATATTATATATATATATATATATATATATATATATATATATATATATATATATATATATATAATATAATATACATAATATATAATAAATATGAAATATTTATAAAATATTTAATATTTTATAAAATATTTATAAAATATTAAATATATAATAAAATTTAATATATAAAAATATTAAACAATCGTTAACTCGCATTATAAAAAGATCAAACGATGGCTAGGGCATATTTAAAAATATTAAACTATTTTTAAGGCACATTATAAAAATATTAAAGATGCATTATAAAAACATTTAATGATTTCTAAGGCACATTACAAAAATATCAAACGGTGTTAGCGCGCATTAAAAAAAAATATTGGATAAATATTAAGACCCACTGTAAAAATTTCAAACGGTTTTTAAGGCACAATATTTACATTTAGAAATATGTTTGGCAATTTTTTTTTATTACATGTGAATATTTGATGTTTCGTTTTTCCTTTTTTGTTTTCTTTTATATTTACTGTTTTTACCTTTCGTTTCCATTTTTATTTTGCCGGTTCTTCCAAATTTACAATTTTCCCGTTGTATTCTAATGACCTGGCTTTTCGCTTTAGTTGAACCTGTGATTTTTGCAATTATCAATATGTTGTTTAACACTAATTAATGGCAAAAATACTGTCTTCTATCAAAGTAACTCTTTTGTGAAGTTTGGCCTTGTATGAGCCCTATTTATAGGGAAATTCAAAATTAAGGATATATAATGTGTTTCTGTTAGCATTTTTATTCTTAATTTTAGCAAATGTTGAGTTTAAACAGTTCAATTTCAGGACTTGGTTTCCTAAAAAATATGACACTAGAACTTGCACCCTGTTGCAAGCGCAGAACAACATTGTTTACTGAAATAATTATAACATTACTATACATTATTGACATTGTCCATTGTTCATTGATTGATTGACATTGATAATGACATTGACATCATTATAACATTGTTATTGACATTATTATTGTATGAGCTATATTTTACATAAAGCTTTGGTTGATACAAGATATTCATTTTAAAAAATTATGGAGAAATAGGAAGGGAAGTTTTATTTCATCAAATAATTACATTTTGTCTTTCTATTAGCTTTTATATTGTGTATCCTATTGTGTATTCAGTTTTCGTTCAATCCTAGGCTGTGAACTGCCGCAAGATGTCAAAATTATAGTAGAAGCGGACTGTATTGTACGGAATATTAGACATTTTTTTTAATAACGTTTTTCAAAATACGTTACTTAGGAGTTCTTCAAACCTTTTAACTCCTTTCCTGAATTCGGGATTGAGCTAATGGTATGAAACAGCTTTAAGAGACGTAGGTTTCCTTTGAAGCTGTAATTGTCTTTGGGATTAAAAGTTGTCTTCGCACTATTAACGCACAATTTTCCGCTAGTGAAAAGCAGGGTTAAATCTAACTTATTAGTTCCACTTGTTTATTTTCACCGTTCAATGTGGCAACACTGAAGATATGGAACTTGCTTTTACAAGTGAATATGAACACATTGAAAAGTCTGATATGCATAATCCCTTTAATCATCGTATTTATAAGGTTCATAGAGAAGGTCTATAAATTTTTGTAGTTATAGTCCGTTCGCCTGTAAGGTTTAAACGAGTAAAATTAAGTGAGAAAATCACAAAAAAGTTGAGCCTTGTAGGTGATGAGAAACAATTATAGGCAGTGCACTAACGCTGCCTAAGCAAAGAGTGGTATAAACGCAATCTGTTATTTTTTTTTCTGACTTCGGTATTCCGTATAGAAGGAAATATCGTAGAAACCTATCGTAGAAATATCGATAATATCGTACATAAAGCTTTGGTTGAAACAAGATGCTTATTTAAAAAAATCAAGGAAAAATGGGAAGGGAGATAGTTCATCAAATAATTGTATTTCTATTTTTTTTTATTGGCTTTTATTTTGTGTATCCGTTTTCTTTCAATCCTAAGCTTTGAATTGCAGCAAGATGTCAAAAACTTCAGTAGAAGAGGATTGCATTGTGCGGAATTTTAGACATTCTTTTTTAATAAAGTTTTCCAAAAAGCCCTACTTAGGAGTTCTTCAAACCTTTTAACTCCTTTCCTGAATTCGGGATTGAGCTAATGGTATGAAACAGCTTTAACAGACGTAGGTTTCCTTTGATGCTGCAATTGTCTTTGGGATTAAAAGTTGTCTTTGGACTGTTAACGCACAATTTTTCGCTAGTGAAAAGCAGCGTTAAATTTAACTTATTAGTTCCGCTTGTTTATTTTCACCATTCAATATGACAATACTGAAGAAATGAAACCTGCGTTTAGTAATGAATATTACTTTCTATGACACTTTCTCTCAATTCTACTTTATAAAACAGTAAAAAACTTTAGCGTAAAGAGCAGGGCCTCGAGGAGGGAGCAGCCCCTTTCATATACGAAGTAATTTCTGTTCGTTTTAAGTTTTAATGTTGCTCCTTATTTTCAGTTTAAAAAAACTTGTTTCTTTGTTTAATCTATGAACGTTTTTAAATTAATGCATGTTTTGGTTTTGGCTCTCCACAGATAAATAATTAAAACGAAATTTGAATGTTTATTTTTTGTTGGCTAAATGGCTTTCTCATAGTTTTGGTCAAATGATTTTGAGAAATAAAAGGAGTGGGGGAGGAGGCTTAGTTGCCCCCTAAATTTTTTGGTTACTTAAAAAGGCATCTAGAACTTTTATAGTTCTAGATGCATCTAGAATCTAAACGCATCTAGAAGTTTTATACGAACGTTTTTATTAGTAGAAAATATGCGTAACTTAAGAACTAACTTACGTAACGAACTTCTATGTTCGTATATTTTATTATGTATATGAGGGGGTTTGTCCCATCATTAATACCTCTCTCTTTACCCTAAACTTTAAATTTTGTCCCAATTCTTTAAGAGTGACCCCTGAATCAGCAAGGCTGTAGAATAAATAGTTAAAATTACTAAAACTACTTTAGCGTAAAGAGCGAGGTATTTAAGAGGAGATGAACCCTCATATGCGTAATAATTGCTGTTCGTTTTAAGTTTTAATGCTGTTCCATACTTTTCCCAATCCAAAACCTCTTCATATTTATTTCTTCATTGTTCTTTTTTTTAATAATGCTAGAAAATCCTGCGCTCCCTTTATGGAAATTTTCTTCCCCCATGACAAATTCCTCCATGGGAAAGATCCCTTCTTCTCAAGAACTCCCCCAACTAAAACATCCCCCTGAAAACGTCTGTGCCAATAACCATTACTATATATAAGCACTGGTCAAAGTTTGTGACTTGTACCCCCTCCCACGGGGACTGTGGGGAAGTAAGTCGTCTCCGAAGACATAGTTATAGGTTTTTAGACTATGCTGAATAAAATGGCTGTCTCAGTATTTTATCCGGCGACTTTGGGAAAATATTTGGCGTGGGAGGGGGCCAAGGTGCCCTCCAATATTTTGGTCACCTAAAACAGGCACTAGAACTTTTCATTTCAGTTAGAGTGAGCCCTCTTGCAATATTCTAGGACTACTGGGTCGATACGATCAACCCTGAAAAAAACAACAAATAAACACGCATCCGTGATCTGCCTTCTGGCAAAAAATTCAAAATTCCACATTTTTGTAGATAGGAGCATGAAACTTCTAAGGTTGGGTTCACTGATACACTGAATGTAATCGTGTGATTTTCGATAAGATTCTATGACTTTTGGATGGTGTTTTCCCCTATTTTCTAAAATAAGGCAAATTTTCTCAGGCTCGTAACTTATGATGAGTAGGACTAAACTTGATGAAACTTATATATTTAAAATCAGCATTAAAAGGTTAAATTAAATCAGCATTAAAAGTTGCAAATTATCCAATCACTGTAAGTGCCGAAAACAATATAGCAATGGTACTATCTAACCAAGGTAAATTAGAGGAGTCCTTAAAAATCTATAAAGAGGTTTTTGAAAAGAGGAAAATATTTCTCGGTGTTAATCATACCGATACCTTGAGAACACTAAATAGCATTGCTGGAGTACTCTTCAGACAAAATAAGCTGCATCAAGCCATGAATACTTATCAAGAGGTTTTAAGCATTCAAAAAACAGTTATGGAACAGAATCATCCAGACACCTTAGGTACTCAGTACGACATTGGAAACATTCTATTTGTTCAATATAAGTGGATCAGAGCCCTTAAAGTCTACAGTGAATGTTTTGATCGAATCAAATCTGTTTTTGGACCGAGTCATCCGAATACTTTAGATATTTTAAAAAAGTTAGAAGTAATTAATTCTAGATTAAAACTTGATGGTCAGGAAGCATCAGAGATTCTCCGTTATTTGACGAAAGATATCAACATTGGTGCTAGTAAAGGTGATAGACAAACTGTTCAGCGTCTTTTAAAAGATGGGGTTGGTCCCAATGACAAAGATATTGATGGAAGAACAACGTTGCATTTTGCTGTTGACTATGGAGACTTAGATATTGTCAATACCTTGATAAGAAATGGAGCTAATGTTAATCAAACAACTAATAAAGGTAATACACCCTTGCACGCTGCTACTTCCAAATGTAACCAAGAAATTGTTGATGTTTTGTTAGAGAATATCGGTCGCGACAAATTAAATGACTTTATTAATGCTAAAACTACTGTTAGTGGTACTACATCTCTTCATATTGCCGCTAAAAACGGCTCCTTGGAAATTGTAAAATCTTTATTAAATCATGGTGCAACTTATAACATTGAGAACAAAGATGGGAAACTACCTATTGACCTTTCTAAGGATCAGAAAGTTATTAATTTACTGAAATTAATCGAAGAACTGTTTAGAGATATAAAAAATGGTAATGTTGAATCGATCAGCCGACTTGAAGAAATAAAACCTAATGAGGTCTTAGCTATAACAAACGCTTGTAATAATCAAGGGGATAAATTATTGGTAATTGCTATGGCTAATGGACAAAAAAAAGTTGCGAGTAAATTAATAGAAATGCTAAAAATGTTTTAAGAAATGAATCCAAGTCATCTGAACACTTTAGATATGTTGAAGAAATTAGAGCTGATTAATACAATATTGAAGTTAGAATATAATACAATATTGAAATACAATAAAGAAGCATCAGAGACTCTCCGGTGTCTGCAGAAAGATATCAACATTGCTGCTAGTACATGTTATATACCAACTGTTTAGCGCCTTATAGGAGATGGCCCCAAATCCAATTTAATAGCCCCAAATCCAATGGGATAACATTGTTGCGTTACAGTGTTGATTATGGAGACAGAGATATTGTGAGAATCTTCCTAAAAAATGGAAGATTTTCAATTTTCAATTTTCAATTTTCAAACTTAAACTATTGCACTATAGCTTATAACTTGAAGATACATCTTATGTAGTTTATTGTTTATTTATATTCTTGATAATTCGTTGTTGTATATTGTTTAATACCCTCGTAAACTGGTTATATTTGTGATTTATTTTTCATAATATAGTGCTTTGCTTATAGTGTGCGAATTTGTTTATAATGTAGTGTTTTGACCGTATGTGAAATGTCTCGAATAGAGATTTATTTCATGTAACATGTTTTTTTAAGTTCTTTGCTGGTAAAAGAGGGAGGGGAATTTTGCTTATTGAGTAGGATTCCTCTATTTCTATTATCTTTTTCGAACACATCAGTTATCTGACAAGCTCTTCTAAAATATATTTCATACAGTCGTATTTCATACAGTATATATATACATATATATATATATATATATATATATATATATATATATATATATATATATATATATATATATATATATATATATAAATATGTATATATATATATATATATATATGACGGGGGCCCGGTGGAGGAGCCGCCGAGCCTCATAATATATATATATATATATATATATATATATATATATATATATATATATATATATATATATATATATATATATATATATATATATATATATATATATATATATATATATATTCATATATATACTAACATATATATACTAACAAAATCATTCAAGGTCATGTACCTCCCGTTAGTGTTGACCGTGTCAAAAGAAGTGTAGAGAGACTTAAATCAAAATCTTATGATATAGACGGGATTAGTGCTTTTCACCTCAACACCGATTCGGAGGAATTAGTTTATCACTTGCAGCTACTTTTTCAGATGTGTTTATGCTCTTCTTTAGTCCCTGATTCTTTTTTAGTTGGTAACATTACGTCAATTTTTAAACGTTGTAAGGACCCAACTAGTTGCGCTTCGTATAGGCCTATTACGGTTGCTTGTACTTTAAGTAAAGTATTTGAATATGTTTTGCTCCCTGATCTCCTGTCTAATGTAGATTATATGTCTAATCAGTTTGGCTTTAAGCCGTATATAGGATGCCAACATGCTCATCGTCCTATAGTTTCGCTATTACTTGAAGCGCATAAAAATGGTTTTGAGGTTCATTTTTGTGTACTCGATGTTTCAAAAGCCTTTGATTCAATTTGTCATAGCCAACTTTGGTATTCTTTAATCCAACTTGGTGCAAATGTGTCTATTATATCAACTCTTCGTTTTTGGTATGCTAATTCATATGTTCGACTCAAGTTAGGTGACACCTACGTTGGTAATATCCCCATCCGTTCTGGTCTTAGGCAAGGAGGAGTCTTATCCCCTTATCTTTTTATGCTTGTCTTTATTCTGTTTTGCCACGTATTAATCCATCATGTTTTTTAGGTCTAACTAATCTTTCGTACATTTTATATGCAGATGATTTACTTTTGATCAGCCGCACTAAATCTAGCCTAATTAAGTCGACCCAGCTTGTTTCTAAGTCTTTTGAGGAAATCGGCCTCAAACTTAATACTGAAAAATGTGAATATTTAGTTTTTAATGCTAAGCATCAAAGTAGTGATCTTGATTGTGGTTATTTTTCAGTTAAGCTCGTTTCTTCGATTCGGTGGCTTGGTATTAGTATTTGTTCATCTTTATCGGCTTTTCGATCCTGTGGGCTAAATGATATTAAAAGTAAACTTAAAAAAGGGTACGCGAAAATTGTCCCGAACCGAGGCAGATTTTCACGAAAGGCTTTATCCAGACTTTTATTCTACATATTGCGATCATTCTATATTGTTTCTTTCCGGTTTGCGCCCGTTGTTTAATAATCAAGATTTGCAGGGCATAAGAGTTATGTATTTTCGTTATTGTAAATATTTATTGTATCTGCCGCGTTCTTATAGAAATCAGAAGATTATCAGAAAGATTTGTGCCACTGATATTATTTTCGTTTATAAAAAACTCTATGCTAGATTAGGTGCTGAGGCCTGTCAACGCTTGGGCCCTTACCACCCTTTGATTAGACTGTATTAATTGTATTGTTTGTGTTATTTCGTTTTTCTTTCCTTAATGTTTTTACTCCGCTTAATTTGTCAAAACAAGCGGGTAACAAATAAATTATTATTATTATTATTATTATTATTATTATTATTATATATATATATATATATATATATATATATATATATATATATATATATATATATATATATATATATATATATATACTAGCTGTTGGGGTGGCGCTTCGCGCCACCCCAACACCTAGTTGGTGGGGCGCTTCGCGCCCCCCCAAGCCCCCCCGCGCGCGTAAGTCGTTACGCGCCATATTAGTTACGCGCCATTGTAGTTGTGTCCCTGTGTCCCACCTGTGAATAGAGATAGATATAAATATATGTTTTTAACTACGTAAAACATGCGAATATACAACATTCTTCGCTGTCCCAGTGTCTGTGCATATAAATAGATTGTCAGGTTTACTGACTCTTGAACATGCAACATATAATTGTCCATGGGAAAAACAATCCGTATTCAGATCTATACCTCATTATTCTAATGACGTGTCCCTGTGTCCCGGTCGTCATTTATATTCCCTGTGTCCCGGTCGTCATTTGTGTCCCGGTGTCCCAGTTTGTAATTTCTCTTTGAGTGTCCCGGTCGTCATTTATATTCCCTGTGTCCCGGTGTCCCGGTCGTCATTTGTGTCCCGGTGTCCCGGTCTGTAATTTCTATTCGAACAATCCCTGTGTCCCGGTCGTCATTTATATATCCCGCCTGTGCCCCCGGCGTCCCCGTTGTAGTTGTGTCCCTGTGTCCCGGTCGTCATTTATATTCCCTGTGTCCCGGTCGTGATTTGTGTCCGGGTGTCCCAGTCTGTAATTTCTCTTTGAGGTTCCCGGTCGTCACTTATATTCCCTCTGTCTCGGTCGTCATTTGTGTCCCGGTCTGTAATTTCTCTTTTGAGTGTTTTTTCTTTTTAGTTTTTTTTTAGTTTTTTACCTTTTTTCTTTTTTCAGTTTTCTTTTTCTTCTTTATTTTTCAGCGTCACTATGAAGTACATATCGACGAACCTTTGTTTTTTTAACTTAAATCTGGTAGGCATTGATGACCTTATCCAAGTCAAAATCCCAAACCCAATCATCATCGCTATCATTTTCAGTTTTGATATGTTTTGACTCTCGCTGTCCAGGTGGATTTTCATCTAACTGCGCGGTTTTGCGTTCTTTAGCCGCAAGCCTGTTTTCTTGCTGTTCTTGTGATTCCCCGGCACGCTTTCTTTTCTTACTTTCTCTATCAGCAGCAAGTTTTTTGGCATAAACTCTTTGAGCAGCTTCCTCGGCTGTTGCCATTGTAGGTTCTTCAGTCATTTTACAATTAAACATTTTTCCGTGAACAAATGTCTTAAATACCGTTAATGACGTCACCGTCAAAGCAAAAATGACGACAACTAATTTCATGACGTCAGTCAACACAGAAACATGACGTCACTTGATCCACAGACAGACAGACAACTTATTTTTATATATATAGATATATATATATATATATATATATATCATGTCCCCAATATTTTTAAATTTGTTTCGAACTAAATGTTTTTTTCTTCAACCATTATTTAGTTTGAATTTATTTTAAATGTAAAGCGATGCATTCACCACGGTGGTTGCGCAAGCGTAGCATAGTGTTAATAAAGCTCTTTTTCTGTATAAACTCTGTATTTCCTCACCGTCATAAGACATAATAATGATCTGTTTTGAAATGTTTACGTAGCTACTTCACGGTTATTTATTACCTCTTGCATTCTATCATGAAAACATATTTATGTAAGGTTTCTAGGCCCTAGTTTTTTTTTACTTTTTTTGTGCTTCTTCCCTTTTAACCTTATAAGCCCCATAAGAAAAAGTCTCGAAGACGTTCCAAAACGAAGGGGATGAAATTTAGTTTTTTCTTTCGATTTTTTTCTTGCGAAAAAAAATAAAGAAAATTTTCAAAACACTTTAAATACATATGGTTTTGCACAAGGCCGTATCCAGGTTTTATTCAGAAGGGGATTATATTTTTTTAATGCATCAAAAATTCACTTATTTTTTTTTGTTACAATTTTATGAGTTGGAGTGGGGGGGGGTCAGAGCCCCCTAACTATTCTCCTGGATACGGCCTTGGCTGTTTAACTTTCCACTTAGCCAATTCTAAACAGTTAGGTTTCGTTTCTTTTTCCTTAGCTCTTTAGTTAATCCTTGTATGACTATGCTTTCAGAAAAATGTAGTATGCCCGCATATCTACTTAAAAAATATATGTCCACGAACTCTGTTTTGAGTTAGATTTTAATTTAGCTAAAATACCTTCTTGTGAAACAAGTAGCGCGAAGTTCCTAAAAACATGTTCTACTAAAAAAAAAGAAAAAAGATTAATGAGTCTACTGCTCTTTAGGGGCGTCCTCCAGACCACTCAGCGTGTCCCCAGGTGGTGATGGGGGAATGCTCTACAGATATGTAGGGTGCCTCCATAGAAGGTACGAACCAAGGGGGGAACTTTTCCCTGGGGGGTTCATAATAGAAACGGGGGTACCCCTGCCCGGGGCCACAAATATAGGTGGAGGAGGAAGTTGGCCACTCAAATGTACACTCAACAGGGCCTACCGAGGTGCTCACACATGCCATAAATTACAAACCCTTTCCATGTAATGGGTTAAATTGAATGGTGACACAGAGCACCATCATGGGAGGATCCTCCCATCATGGGAGGTCATCGTGGGATGCGTCATGTATAGCCAGTTTGGTCTTATATCGTATTTACGTCAAGCTTACGGGGAGCATTCGACCAATATTGTTTTTATTTTTTAAATTGTGTTAAAAAACAAGCAAATCTTTAGTACTTTGAGGTACTGAAAGGACACAATCTGTACCACATATTTTTATGCAGCCCAAAATATTCACCAGATTTTCACCAAATTTTAAATATCTCACAAAGGTCTTTCCGACACGTTTTCCATTTAACGAATAGCCTACTGGCTTAGCAGAAAAATTTTCAAAACTCGAATTTCAATATTTTCAACAAACACGGATTTTCCTTCCTAAATTTTTTCCTTACCCTCCCTTGGAAAATCTATCCTCCAAGGTTATTAAACTCAAGGAGCTAAGTATTCTATCAAAAGGTCCTAAATTTACAATGGCTCAGATACACATAAATATACCAGAAAGTATTACGGGTGTGGTATTTTTAGCTCTCAAGGTGAGGTTGAAAATCAAGACCTACTCAGAGGAGAAATAGTAAAGAGTATTCTTGATTATAAGTCATTATTATCGCTTTCAACTCAATCAAAGGAAGAAACGAAAATCCTCTAAGATTTGAAAAGAGATAAAATACAGTAATAACAAGAGCAGACAAAGGAAACCAAATTGTGACTATGGATTCTGCAGATTATCAAAATAAAATAAATACGCTTTTAATGAATAAGAAGACCTAAAAAGATATAAAACTTATCCCGTAGATAAACAAACACAGCAGTTGATAAAATAATTAGAAATTTTAAAAGACAATAGACCAATCGCCCCCCAAATGTACAGAAAATTCTATTCCACAGTTTGTTCAGCCCCGAAATTTTATGATCTACCTAAAGTCCATAAGATGGATACTCCGTTATGTCCTATGGTAGCATTTTGTGATTCTCCAGCTACTGGTGTAGAAAAGTTCTAAGCCACAATTTTCAAGCCTCTTCTGATCACACAAAAATCTTAAATAAGAAATTCTATAGATCTTGTTGACAAGTTAAAAAATCAAAGTATAACAGAAAAAACAATCTTATCTACTTTTGATGCAGTTTCCATGTACAGTTCATGCGATGTCCATAAATGTCAACAGGCCTTACAAAGAAAATTAGAGGAAAATTTTGCTTGGTCAGATTATAAAACCTTGGAAATTGACATAATAATGACGCTTGTCCGACTTTGCAACAGGTTTTCTTTGTATTTTATGTTCCGAAGATTTTTTTTTTGTTCAGATCAAGGGCCTACCCATGGGCACTGTTTTTTCTCCTTTTATGGCAAATTTTTACATGGATGTCATAAAACAATCTGCTTTGAATATTTTCCCCTCGAAACATTTTCCCTGGTTGGACCAAAAGACTTTTTGGCACATTTTCTTGCTGATTGGGACCAAAAGACTTTTTGGCACATTTGAACAGGTTTTGTCGGCGCAAATAGCAACTGATATTGAGCTTTGTATGAACCAAGTTAGATTTAAACAGTTGAGAAACAGTGTTTATGTTCAATGTTTGCAAGTTTATGTGCCTGGAATTGCCACCTAACCCCGTGTTATGAGGATGTGTTGCAATTTCTCTCTGATTCTCAAGGTAAAGTTTGTTTTATTGGTATATGTGAAAGTTTTTTGAGTCAGGAACACTCTGTCTCATTGTATTCGTTTCCAGATTATAATTTGGAGATTAAAAACCGGACGTCACTTTATAGTGGGGGAATTGCGTGTTTGATTTCTAAGTCGTTGACATACCATGTTAGAAATGATATTGATGTTTGGATAGAGGGTAAATTCGAAAGTTTTAGTCTGGATTTAGATATGGGAAGTAAATTTTTGATTAGTGTTGTGTATAAACCACCAAGTGCTAGCTGGGAAGAATTTGAACGTGGGTTTGATCAACTTGCACGTGCGGTGTCTCGGACAGGTTTAGATTTTATTTGTATGGGTGATTTCAACTTTGATCTGCTTACATTGAATGGAGCAAATTTTAATTTTTTTAATTTGATGGTCGCTTATGATCTTTTCCCCATAGTAAATATTCCAATCCCTCGCTCTTTACGCTGAAGTTTTTAATTGTTTAAAAAATTAGAATTGTGGCAAAGAGTCAAACTTTAGCGTTATGAGCGAGGGATTGCGGAGGTGACAACCCATTTCATATACGGAGTAATTTCTCTTCGTTTTAAGTTTTAATGTCGCTCCTTACTTTCAGTTAAAAAAAATTTATTTAATTTCTTTAATTTTTTTAATTTTTTTAGTTTAATTTTTTTAGTTTTATTTTTTTAGTTTTAATTTTTTAGTTTTTTATTTAATTTCTGGACGTTTTTGAAATAAGGCATGTTTGATTTTGGCTCTCCGCACATAAATTATTAAAATGAAATTTGCACATTAATTCTTTTTTTGGCTGTATGGCTTTCTCTCAGTTTTGATCAGACGATTTTGAGTAAAAAGGGGTGGGAAGGAGGTGTAGTTGCCCTCAAATTTTTCGGTTACTTAAAAAGGCAACTAGAACTTTTAATTTTTAATGAGTGATTTTGTTAGTAAAAAATATACGTAACTTAAGAATTAACGTACGTAACAAAGTTTTACATTCTTATATTTTTATTATGTATATGAGGGGGTTTGCCCCCTCGTTAATACCTGGCTCTTTACACTAAATCTTAAGTTTTGTCCCAATTCTTTAAGAATGACCCTTGAATCAGAAAGGCCGTAGAATAAATAGTCGAAATTACTAAAAATACTTTAGCATAAAGAGCGAGGTATTTATTCCTCCTAAATACTTCGCTCTTTATGCTCCGATCCACTTACCTTGAGCAAATAAAATGTTTCTGATACTGTGCAGAGTATTTAAAACTTCTGGATCATTCTGTTGTAAAACTTGTTTTTGGATGCTCAAAACCTCTTGATAAATACTCAAGGCTTGATGCTGCTTATTTTGTTTGAAGAGTACTCCAGCAATGCTATTCAGTGTTCTCAAGTTATCGGGTTAATTAACACCGAAAATTATTTTATTCGTTTCATAAGCCTCTTTATAGATTTTTAAGGACTCTTCTAATCTACCTCGGTTAGATAGTACACTTGCTATATTATTTTTGGCACTAACAATAAGAGGACTATCTTCACCTAGTGTATCTGTCCACTTTTCAAAAACTGCAATGTTGATATTTAACGCTTCCTCATATTTTCCCAGACTAATCAATGCTAAAGCCATATAAAACATAGTTGCTAAGGTGTATGAGTGATTTAACCCTAGTGCTTCTTCTTGTTTTTTATACACTTCCTGACAAATATCCAAAGCCTTTTCGCTTTCTCCCTGTTTATGCAGCAACAAGGTGACGAAGCTTCTTGTATTTAAAGTATCCTTATTATCCGAGCCGAGCATTACACCTTGCATCTGAACAACATCTTCAAGCATATTAAAAGCTTCTTGGTACACTCCTTGTTTACATAACATTTCGGTTATTTCTGACTGTATATCTAATGTGCCAGGATTGTCTGGCCCTAGAATTTCTTTTCTCTTTTCAAATATACTTTTAAAAATGCATAAAGCTTTTTGGTAGCTTCCTTGTAAAACAAGCCTCAAGGCTTTGTCATTCTGAGCAGATACTTCTTCTTGGAATATTTCCTTTAACTGTTGGACTTCGGGAAAGTTACTTTCCATTGCAGCAAATACTAACGTTTGGTTCCCTCTATTACGAGCATTCATAATTGCTTTTATTGTATCAATATCCTTTGTCTGGTTTAGTTCATGAATAACTTTAATATCACAATCCTTTACTTTTTTAAATGATTCGCTTATTAAATTGAATAGGCAAAATTTGCCTAGTTATATCTTCATTGACAAAGAACTCTGTCGGAGTTATGCCGCTGTCAGTAGCAGCAGTATATACTGCACCACGGGACAGTAAAGCTTTCGAGCTTTCAAGTTTGGCTTATTGATTCACTATAAATTCTGTTCGTTTACGGTTCGATTAGTCCATTAATGGCAATTTTGCCCATTTAAAATTTATTTCATTTATGAGTTGATTTCATCTTAAGTTTGAATATTGCAATATGCTTTTGCTTAAGAACCCCAACTTTTTTTTATTCATTTTCAATAACAGTCGACATTGCATATACTGAAAAATATCTGTTGACACTCAACCTTTACTTGCTCTTAAAAAGTGTCTAAGCCAAGCCTTAAAATGAAGCAATCATAGGTAACCCTTACTTAGTTTACAAAAGAAATCAATTAGGAAACTAAATAAAAGAAGTTCGTTTGATCATGATTATTTTCAGTTTAGTGCATAATCAAAGGGTGGAAAAAACGTCTAGATTTTCTTCATGTTCCCTTTTGTGCTTCGTAAGTGTATTTTAAAAGAAGCTGGGTTCTAGAGAGAGAAAGATGGGCTTATTAATATAAATAAACACAACAAAACAAGTAAATAGCCCGAAGCAAAACTTGTTTGGGCTAACTAACCTAATACATATACAAATAACAACAAATCGAAAAAGGAGAGGACAAAAAGAAAAAAGAAAAGAAAAGGAAAACAAAGAAGAAAAAGAAAAGAAAAGGAAAAGGAAAAAATATTCAATTACCCTGCATTTCGATCGATACGGGATTACACTTCAAAAATACAAAACAAAAAGAAACTAAAACCACTTGTCCAGTATCGCCTAGAACCAAACCAATATGTTTGCTTATGTGCTTCTTAATTGTATTTAAAACTGGCTAGGTTTTAGGGTGTTAAATAGTCTGATTGCATTTATTCTATAATATTTTTAGTATAATAAGCTGAGTGACTGATTAATATTACGTTGATTGACCAAAATCAGTGACTGATTTGGTATTAATTATTATTTTTATGGCACTTGGTATTTACCAAGTGACATATATCGATTGCAATATCTGTCCGTCGGTCTGTCTGTCTGTCTTTCTTTCGGTCCCGGTTTTGCTAGTTAGGGCACTTCCAGATAAACCAGGACGATGAAAGCTGGCAGGCATATCAGGGACCAGACCAGGTTAAATTAGAAATAATCGCTTGCCAGATTCGACCATTTGGGGGGGGCAAGCAAACGAGATGGTTGAGAAGAATTTTTATTTTCGGAAAA
This sequence comes from Artemia franciscana, assembly GCF_032884065.1. NCBI lineage: Eukaryota > Metazoa > Arthropoda > Branchiopoda > Anostraca > Artemiidae > Artemia > Artemia franciscana. The sequence goes on from NC_088882.1 coordinate 746,422, forward strand.
AAAATGATTCTTATTCTTATGTGTGTCTGGTTGGTCTAGCGGTATGATTCTTGCTTTGAGTGAGATGAGATTCTGGGTTCAAATCTTAGACAATTTCTATTTTTACATGAAGAAGATCTGAAACTAGATACGTGATCGATATAGCAGTCGCTAAAAGTTGGCAGGAGTATCAGGGACCGGACCAGATTAAATAAGAAATAGTCCTATCTCTGATTCGACCATCTGGGGGGAGTGAAGGGACGGTTAATTCGGAAAAATTTAAAAAAAATGAGGTGTTTTTAACTTTCGAATGGGTGATCGGATCTTCATGAAATTTGATATTTAGAAAGATCTCCTGTCACAGATGCTCCATTTTCAATTCGGGGACATTGATTCGACCTATCCCTGATTCGACCATCTGGGGGGAGTGAAGGGACGGTTAATTCGGAAAAATTTTAAAAAAAATGAGGTGTTTTTAACTTTTGAATGGGTGATCGGATCTTCATGAAATTTGATATTTAGAAAGATCTCCTGTCACAGATGCTCCATTTTCAATTCGGGGACATTGATTCGACCTATCCCTGATTCGACCATCTGGGGGGAGTGAAGGGACGGATAATTCGGAAAAATTTTAAAAAAAATGAGGTGTTTTTAACTTTCGAATGGGTGATCGGATCTTCATGAAATTTGATATTTAGAAAGATCTCCTGTCTCAGATGCTCCATTTTCAATTCGGGGACATTGAGGGTGGAGGGGGGAAGTGGAAATCTTGGAAACACGAAGTCTTGGAAAACATGTGGAGAGATTGGGATGAAACTTGATGGGAAGAATAAGTACAAGTTCTAAATACGTGATTGACATAACCAGAACGGATTCGATCTCTTTGGGGGAGTTGGTGGGGAGATTTCCTGTGCTTTGGCGAGTTCAGTGCTTCTAAGCGAACAGCAAAGTAGATAACTCTAATACCGAGTCTAACTTTAGGTTCCGACTTCTTCACAAGTGCCATATGATCTATTGACTCTTGTTTTAAGAGTATTCTTGTAAACGTACAACGTTAAACCAACAAATTTTGTGACTCAAAAAAACCAACGGACAAAATTGACACAGTTAGATCGACATCTGAATAAATCAATTGACTCAATAGGTTAACCTTTCAGAAAGCTTTTAATTCAAGTTTTTGTGATTTTTTGCATCATCTATTACAGATAATGCTAGTATTCCATTTGTCAACACATTTTGTTCCCCTGGAGAAAACATATTACCAAAGGATATATTTATTCTTGGGAACCCACTTCGAATAAAAGATTGAAAGCTGGGAAAAGACAAGTGGACTTGCTCATATACTAAGCCCTTATCTGTAAGCAATCGCTTGTTTGTTTTGTATGTACTCCATACCAACTGAACTTTGTTGTAATTAACTCTTTGCTTCTGTAAAGACTTTTTTTTTATTACAGCGCCTATTTTTATGACTATTTGTTGCTATTCTATTGGATGTACTCTAGTGGAGTATTGTTCCAAATGAAAAACCGATGTTGAAACTCAATTTTTTAACTAGGTTCAATTGAATTAGGATTTGTAGATGTTGGCAGTTTAGGGGGTGGAGGGTCTGGAGGGACCATGGCCCTGATTTGCATGTCCAATCATAAATTTTAAATTTCTTACGTGATTCTTGTTTTATAAAGGTGCAACTTATCCCGATTTTCTATTAAATATACGTTGGAAAGATAGGCCAACCGTATGAGCTAGGACTCCCATCCCTGGGGCTATATGTCCCTTGAGATGTTTTTCTGGACCGCTTGATTATTGTCTGTGTAAGAGCTTTCACGAAATTTTGAGTCGATGCCAGTAGTGGTTAAGGGAATGTCTTGGGGTAAAAAATGATATGAGAGGAGGGGCGATTGCCCTCCGATCTCTTTTGACCCTTAAAAGGGGTACCATATTAATAGGGGTAAAATAATTAATATTTTAATTTTCCAATCAAGTGAGTCTCCATACCAAACTTATACAATCTATATATTTGGCTATAGGAAAATTATATGCTATATGCAATTTATTTTAATACTATAGGTTGTTATATTTTATAGATCATGATATGTATATGGATGTAGACTATTTTAAATTGTAAAAGATTCAATAAGCTAAATCTTTAAGTGTGAATTGCAACAATTGCTGTAAATTGTTCGAGTTCTTTGAAAGACATTAGCATTGAAAACCCTATTAAAAAGGATATAAGACGAGATAATGTCCCGCGACCTGTTGCTTCCACTGCTCAGGCTCCATAGCTCACTGAATCTACCGCCCACTTCTCTTCCACCAAATTCCGCTCGAGGTATCAACATTTTTTTCCTCCAGTGGAATCCCACTACCTTTTGTTAAACTCCTTCTGTCCCATTTGAGCATGTTATGTTTTCGCTTAACCCTAGCTGGATTGCCACTAAGCACACTGTTTGCCATTTTATTAGTCAATAAATTAGTCATTTTATTAGTCTGAATTAGTCAATTTATTAGAAATTAGGATGGGCCAATTTTTTTTAATTTTGTCAGTAAGAATATCGAAAAGAGGCATTTTAAATGAAAATAGCCTCAAAAAAAGTATTTTTTTTTAATCTAGGTGAGTACTTGCCCCCCCCCCCTCCTGCCTTCCCACGCCTAATTGACGACAGTTTCTATCATGCTTCATCCGTAAAATGTAACCTATTTATCTTAGTTTTTCTGTCGCTATACGCCTAATGTAACAGTTTATCGTAGCTCAAAGCAGCTATGGTCAACAGTGCAAAGAGTAGCCAGTTTATTTGCTGTACCTACCATAAGGGTTGTTTCTCCTCGACAAGAAAGCTTTGCAATAGGCAAGTGAACCACAGTTCCCAGAGGCCCTAGCCGCTTCTTTATCCACTGCAATGTATACAGAAGCTGTTTAGCGTAATTAAGTGGAATGTTGTGGAGTTTAGTCCGTCAATTCATCTTGGTTTTGTCGATATTTCATGACAGATATGAGTATCATTAGCATTTTTCCATTTCCTGAAAACAGGAGTAACAAACTAGGTAATTCCCTTTTAGTCATTTTCAAAGTTAGATAGAAATCCCTTTGTTTTCTTATCTCATTTTCAAAAATTATTTTTAACAACAGGAGAAATATTGGTAAATATCCATAATCCACCGTCAGATATTGGCGTTCTAGCTTTGAAGAATGAGATAATAAATGTGCGTTGTAAAATTTTTCTGGAGAACGTTTTTTGGATAAAAGGTTTAGACTGGGAAACAACTTTGGGTTTATGGTACCCTTTCCAGTATGATTTCATTGGAGTCTTAGGACTTGGGTGGCTCTTTTAAGAATTTTCTGATGAGCTGGTATTGAAATAGGAGTGGATACATTATTTTATTTTTAGATTTATCTGGAGGGGCTTGGACCTTCATTTGAAAGTGCAGGATGAATGAGTTTTACGATAAAATGTGCTAAAAGCTTATAACATTTTCAACTTGATCCAAGTCACTTTGGCTTTTGTTTTCGGTATTTTACCTTTGGCTATAAGTTTCCAATAGTATGATACTTGGCTATTTTTGTTTTTAGTGCATGTTCAAGAAACAGAAATTGTATAAGCTTCTTTTAAATATAATTTGATTTGTTTCAATCTGATCTGTCAAATATTAAAATTCCAAAACAAATCTAAATTTTACTTGAATTCTACTCCAAAGTGAAGCACCTTAGCTACACTTTCGAGTTAAACTGAGATAGACGTCCGTAATCACTTGGATTTACCATGAGAAATACCACTTGATGCTTGCTTTTGCCTGGATTAACACCAAACTAACTAATGAGTAATTGTATTGCACAGTGTAAGTATATATGTTGTTTCTACTGTGTTATGATAAAATAGTGATTGACTTGTTGGACAATTTCATGGATGACGATTATGATCCTGAGAAAGATAATATCGCCCTCGTCCAGGGAGGGCCAGAACCCTCAAGAAAGGCTCAAACTCCAGAGTTTCTAGAAATGGGATCGCAAATAGCAGGTATGCACTTTTTAGCATACCCTGCCCTTAATTTTAAGGATTTTGCTGTAAATTTCACTTGCCAGTTACAAAATTTGGCTGATAACTGTAAAACAGGGAGAATTAGTACGTTTGTCTCAAAAAGGCAGTCAATAATCAGTGATTTGAATATTTTAAATATTGTATCTTCAGGCTATAGGATGGAATTGAAGAAAACACCATTGAAAGCTTTGAAAACAAAGAACAAAAGTTTTACTTTTGAAGAATTACACGTAATAAGGAAAGAAGTATTGCATAAGGATGCTATTGTTGCAGTTCCAAGGAAATACCTCGTATTTCTCCTGTTTTTACGGTCCCGATGAAAAATCGTTCTTCTTGATTGATTGATCTATTCTGAATCTTAAAGAGTTAAACAAAAGCGTTAAATACCGCCATTTTAAAACGGAAACTTTCAGTCTGTGGTTCCCTTAATGACAAAAATTATTATATGACCTCTGTTGATATTGTCAATTTTACTATCCATGTCTTGTTGATATTGATGATCAAATGTGGCTTTGTTTGAAGAAGATTGTTGCTAGGATTTAATGCCAAATTGGTTTTCAGAAACCCCAAGGGTTCTTACAAGACACATGCAACCAGTTTTCTTCCTATTTTGACAAAGGGTATTTGTCTGTTATTTACTTGGACGATTCAGCCTTTCTGGGAAGGTTATTTTCAGATTGTCAAAACAAAATTCATGAGACAGTGAAATTACTGTCAGAATTGGTGGTTTGTCATTCAACTGAAAATTCAAGTCAACTAATAGAATTTCTGTGTTTTCTGTTAGATTCGCAATCAATGCGTCTTTTCCTGCCGAAAAGAAAAATGCAAAATATTTCAAATGTGGTTTCAAAACTTCTTAGTCAAGAATTTTCTACAATCCAAGAATTGGCCAAAACTCTAAGTGTTCTTATCTCAACCTTTCCAACAGTGGATAGTGATCAAAGAACAAATCATTTCTCTAGGAGCCTCGAGTTTCAAACTCGTGCTTGATATCGCTCTCGGAGCCCTGAAATTAGTTTTAGGAACGCAGGATCTAGCTTTCGAAGCCCACAAATAGGCTCTAAGCCCCTGTAACTGGCATGGCGTGCCCCATAAGGAATTCATGACCAAAGAAATGAAAGAAATTGGAAGACTTCTTCGGAAAGCACAAAGACAAAAGGTTAAAACAAAACACGTCAAATGACGCTCTATTTCAAAAGGTTTCTGAAGAACATTCTAATACTAAGGAAGGTTCTGAGATCCATAAGAAATTGCCAGATTTACAAACAGAGCTATCTCTGAGCCTCTGAAAATACGGAAGCTAGAGGATTTATTTGAGTGCCATACTAGGCCTGCGAATACCGACAGAATTGTTGTTCCCTAGGTTAACAGTTAAATTTGGGCTACTCTCTCATCACGGGCTAAGCAGAGGGAGGCTAAGGCACTTCAAGTAAGTTATTACAGCTAGTTCCCTCGCTAAAATTTTAAGATAACAGGTATCTCCAAATATGTCTATATTTATCTAGAAAAGTAGTAAGGGTAGTTGTATTTACGTCTAGTAGCTGGTAGACAATTGCGCTATATTGGACACTAACACTCATTGACTTGTTATTTAAGCCTCATGTAGTAAGTTTGACTGACATAGAATGGACATTTTCACTTCGAAATGCAAAAGATAGATAAAATATAGGTTGTTTTAGAGCTCTAAGACTTTATTTTCTATAACACTATTTAACTTATTATCCAAGCTACATTTAGTAAGTTTGCCAGAAATAGAATGCACATTTTCACTTCGAAATGCAAAAGATGAATAAAGTTTAGTTTGTTTTAGAGTTGTAAGTTTATTTTAAAAATTCTTCGATTACATGGCTGGCTTGAGGGATGAAAGACTTAAAAATCAGATAACCAAAGATTTTGTGACATTTTGTGAGCAGGATTGCCACGGCAGGCGAGAAAAATTACATTTTCCCTTATAAAAAAAGAACCAAAAAACAAATTAGCGATGAATAACTTTAGTAAACCAAATACGTCCATATTTAACAAATAAAGCAATTAGGATGAAATAATCAGACATACACAATAATTTCAGGTATTTCAAAATTTAAATTTTCAAAAAAAAAATCTTATTTTCTCCATACAGCAAAATTATTTAACTCTACATTCTTTGTCTTAGGTTACGTATATGTTCGCCCATATATCAAACAAAAATACTCAAGAGATTAAGTCTTCCTCCCTGTCCTACCCACATTCCCAGAGGATATGGATAACCCCCAGCTGAAACCCCTGTTCTAGGACACATTAACCATGACACCATAGCCTTAAACATGAGGCTGGTAACCTCAAACGTACGGTAGTGAAATCAGTGTAACAAAAAAAAAGAAACAAACAGCAAAAGAAAAGAAAAACAAAAGAAACAAAACAAAAACAAAAGAAAAGGCATGAACAATGTTACTCACTTCTGTATCTAACTAAGAAGTAATGGATATTATGATCCGTTTCCGGGTCTCGAGCTTGAAGTGTAAAAACTGGAGTATTAGGAGGAGCGCTGAGTTGCACCACTGCTTGCATCGGTAGAGGTCGGTTAACAAAATAAGGGGTTTCGTCATTCACATCTCGAACTTGAATCACGACTCTTTGTATATCAGTATCTAAAATGAAAAATAATTTATTAAAAATAAAAACAACAGGATGTAAATAAAATGGAATATAACAAATTCGGTTAATAACAGTAAATTAAAAATAAGAATAACAGGATACAACTTAAATGTAAAATAAAACAAAAAACACATCAGAAAACATTATCCGATAAATGAAGATAAATTAAAGTAAGAAAAACAAGCTATAAATAAAATGTAAGACAAAAAATATTTGGAAAATTTTTGGTAAATATAAAACTAACTTTTAGAATAGATGAGTAATGAACACAATAAACACAATGAACACAATGTAAAGAACACAAGAAAAATTAAAATTATAGAATGATTCGTAGCTAAAATAAATGATAAGTTAAAAATAAACATGATAGCATATATATAAATAAAAATATATAGTAGAAAATCGAGTAAATAAAAGAATACACACGTAAAAAACAGAAGCAAACCCCCACCATGGATTTTGATTTTTGCCTCATTATGTGAGCCTCGTCTAATAAGTTTAACTGGAATTGAATACATATTTTTACTTCGACATACGAAAGATAGAATTTTGAAAAGGTAGAACTTGCCTGTTGCCATTTTATACATTTAGGAGTAGACGTTTAAGGACAATTATTAGCCGTTTTCTCTTAAGAATAATCAAATTCCAAGGCCAAACCACAGAAACAGAAAATGAATTTTCTCTCTGGGTATTTTCATTAACGCCATCTTTTTCCTCAAGTAGACGGCCCGTCATCTATATTGACGAATTCATAGAGCGCCATGTTTTTTCCATTTCATTAAGGTGCTGATTTTTTCTCAGAACAAGCAGAAGAGGGGAAGGAACCCCCTGGAAGCGCCGTACTGTACCCGCCGGTATTCAGTTACCCGTAAATTGCGGGGAATAGGCGAGGGGGTCCTTACGCTTCCCTTGTTCCCGGGTGGTTTCAGTAACTTGCTTCAAGCATGGGGGAGACTATAATACTAAATCCTGTGTTGAACTATATATCGCTTTCACTGAATAGCGGGATAAAGAAGGAAGTATTTTTGAAACGAGCTGTGGAGTTTTTTGATAGAGACTCAATCTTAAAGGCCAAAGAATTGTTGACTAAGGAGGCCAAAACTGGTGATTGATTTACGAAATGCGTCCAAGATGAAGATAATTTAATGGATATTGTTAAGCTTTTTGCAAGATGCGCTAAAGAAAGAATAGAACTTCCCAAGTTCGTTATATTTGATCCTCAAGAAGTGCCGGCCAGTGGAGCAGAAGTAGGCGCATGTGTCATATCGACAGTGAATGAAATGCGACGGTTGTTCTCGGGTTTTCTCGAGTGCTACAACCAAGTCCCAATCCCGTGGCCTCCCGGCAAATCTGTAAGTGACGGAAACCAGCCCAATCCTGCACCAGATAGACTTTCTCCACTACCCTATTCCGTAGTTTTGAAGAACGAAAACAGAGGAAGGAAAACAATTTTTGATAAGTATGTGTGGAGACGACCTGTCAGTCGATGATGTTGAATTGAAAAGAAGTCGATCTGAATGGCGGCTTGTAGTTAAAACGAAGTTCAAGGCAAACAGCATTGCCTCTTCTATCAACCAGAAGTGGAAAGTGCAGAAGCTACGGTGAAATCCCCAGTTTTTATTGGCGTGATCAAAAACATTCCGGCTACATATGATGCCGATAAGGTGAAAAACTGCGTTTCTGGTTGCGAAAGGCAGAGCAGTGTGGTAGAAGTCGAACCTATAAGTTGTACTTTTCTTCCCGCTATCAGCTAGGTCTGGCCATGAAAAGTCTTCCAAAACTAGAGTTTGAACGTTTTCCGATTGAAGAGTTTGTGTACCTTCCAAAACGATCCTATAGCTCGGTCACGTTTCAGCGGCGTGTTCCGCCCCCCAGGTTTGTCCCCGTTGCGGTGTCCTTGGCCATACGTCAAATGCTACTACCCCCCTGCACGAATCCAAATGGCTGTGCAGCATGTAAATCGACAAAACATACCTGTCAGTCATTCTAATGTCCTGAGATGAAAAAGCAAATTGGAAAGCAAAAACGCTCCGATGAATGAACAGCATGCAAGTACTAAGATTGTGTCGTGGAACATGAACGGAGGTGTGTCTCACAGAATCCCCTCAATTGAAGAATCATGTCAGCGAGGCAATATTCTATGCATCCAAGAGCATCTGCTGACCAGTGATAGTCTCAGCCTGCTCAAGTTTTCAGACAATCATACATTTTATTTTGTCCCAGCAAAGTCTTGTCAACGTGGAAGACCCTCCGGTGGACTAGCGATCGTATGTAGCTCTGCAGTTGATTCCAAGAGCCTTCATACAGCTGAAAACTTTATGGTTATAAAAGCTAGGAATCTTGTGATCATCAATGTCTACCTCCCCACAAACTACAGCGACGAAGAATCAGATAACCGATTTTCGAAGGCAGTGCGTGCTCTTGCAAAGTGCCTCAAGACCATTATGTTGTCCAAACTGGAATGCATTATAATCGGAGACTACAACTGTGATCTAGCTGAAGACTCGTCTCCTCGGTTCCAGTTGATCCTAAGCACATTGGAAAATCGGTATCGTGTGCTTCCAAAAGACAATGATTTTACTTTCGTACAGTAATTCGTCAGTATTGAACTAGTTTCCAAGGTTACAGCATATAAACTAATCGGATTATCTTTTCACATTGTTCATGATCTGAGCTAGCTACTGCTTTGAATTAAATGTGCTGTTACGAAGTAACTTGCAATTACTGAAATAAGTTTTGCAAATAGGGAATGAAATTTTTTAAAGGAATATTTATTGTGGAATTGGCAAATTGTGGGCCCTCTTTGGAAAGTGCACTGCTCACTGATACGAAGGAAAGTATTTTAGGCCGACTTTATACAGGTTGGATTTGAATCCACTTGGATGCAATAGGGAGGCTCGGCCCTCACATAAAGATAAGTCTTTTTGCTCTGTTTATCGACTTCTAAAAATAAGATACTGTTAATGACGCAGCGTTTCAAGCAGTTTGATGTTGCGCTAGCTAAATTCAAGAACTACCCCCTATAGCCAGTGAGAATTTTGCAAATAAGAAAGGATTCGCACGGAAAGTCCACTTATCTGGTGTTTTGTTACGGTAGTCATGATGAATTTAGGCTAATAGAAGCGAATGTTCAAGAATATAACCCTAAAATGATAGATTCATCCACGCCTGCTGTCAAAAATGCAATTGTGGAACTTGATAATACCCCGAAGTTTATAAGACTCTTTCTAAGACTTTTTTAGCCCTGAAAGCAGGTGATAAATTGGGGTCTAACTCAGTTTCTTCAAGTATCGCTCCAATTTATGACAAATTAGTTGCAACTGAAGCTCAACTAGAGAAGACAAGAAGTGATCTGCTGGAAAATATTACAAAGAAAGTGACTGAAAAGTTCAAAGACCCAAGATCACTGAAAGAGGCTACTGAACTGATAGTCAGCCAGGTTTTTGATTCAGTCACACTCGAGTTTAATCCAAAGTCTGTAAAAATTGAGCAGACTCTAAGTAGTCTGAGAAATCAAATTGAAAATTTGGAGGAGAGGATTAGTAGAATAGAAAAAAAGCTTGATGATTATGATCAAGAGTCCTTACTCGATAGTCTTGTTTTTCATGGGGTAAAGCAGTTACCTGGTGTAGACACTCGTACGACAATATCTCGTATTATAAATAGCAAAATGTCTGTGACAGACGTCTCCTCTTCTGATTTGATTAATGTATACCGTCTCCGATTGAATAATCCGACTACACAGCATGAAGAAAGGTCTATTAGACTTGCTCCAATCGTTGTTAAATTTTCTGGCAAAGATGTGGCCCGTAGAGTGTTTAAAGCAAAAGCTCAACTTGCTTCAACTGGTGTTTTTGTATCGGAGTCTCTAACTAAACGTCGCCGGGACATTTTGAACGCAGTGAAAGACAAGTATGGTCAACGAAATGTTTGGTCAGATCAGGGTCAGATTTTGGCAAAGCCTAGTGCAGGGTCAACAGTCATGAAAATCCGTTCTATTACCGACTGTATTTAGTCTGATTTGTTATGATTTGTGGTTTTTTACATTTGGTTATTTTGTTGTAAGGTTTTTGCTTATATTTTCTCCTTTTCTTTTTCTTCCGTTTTTATGTGTATTTTTTCTTTCTTGTTTTTTTTTCTATTTAGAGAGATTTATTTTGGTACGAGATTTCATTTAATCTCGCTGCGTCTATACTGGATGATTTAATGAGCCGACCTTTTCTCCTTGAACAGGTTTTGTCGGCACAAATAGCAAATGATATTGAACCTTGTATGAACCAAGTTAAATTTAAACAGTTGAGAAACGGTGCTTATGTTCAATGTTCGCAGTTAAGCCCCGCGGAATCCGATTTACTGAGTTTATGTGCCTGGAACTGCCACCTAACCACGTGTTATGAGGATGTGTTGCAATTTCTCTCTGATTCTCAAGGTAAAGTTAGTTTTATTGGTATATGTGAAAGTTTTTTGAGTCAGGAACACTCTGTCTCATTGTATTCTTTTCCAGATTATAATTTGGAGATTAAAAACCGGACGTCACTTTATAGAGGGGGAATTGCGTGTTTGATTTCTAAGTCGTTGACATACCATGTTAGAAATGATATTGATGTTTGGATAGAGGGTAAATTCGAAAGTTTTAGTCTGGAATTAGATATGGGAAGTAGTAAATTTTTGATTAGTGTTGTGTATAAACCACCAAGTGCTAGCTGGGAAGAGTTTGAACGTGGGTTTGATCAACTTGCACGTGCAGTGTCTCGGACAGGTTTAGATTTTATTTGTATGGGTGATTTCAACTTTGATCTGCTTACATTGAATGGAGCGAATTTTTATTTTTTTAATTTGATGGTTTCTCATGATTTTTTCCCCATAGTAAATATTCCAACACGTGTTACGAGTCATTCAGCCACTCTTATTGATAATATTTATCTGGACCGTAGTTATGCCGATGTGGTTCTATACCCTTGTTCGGATCATTTCCCAGTTGTTGGAGCGGTACCTCGTGGTCGAATAAAAAGAAATAAAATAAAAAAAGTAATGACTAGGTCATTGAAAAGGGTGAATTTACAGAGGTTTGGCGAAGAGTTGAGTACCATTGGTTTTAGTGAGATTATGGATATGAAAGATAACGCTTCTGGTGCATTTGATCGTATGATGGGGGTCGTACAGCCAATAAATGATAAGACATTCCCAGTGAAATTCTTGAAACCCCGTAAGTGTGAACCCAGGAAGACCTGGATAACTATTGAAATTCTGAAAGTGTCAGATTTGAGAAATCAAGCGTATGTGGAATATTTAAATAGTGAATGTGCCATGAAACTGGAAGAATTCAAAATAATACGCAACAAAGTAAACTCGATGAGAAGAAACGCTAAAAAAGAATATTTTGCCAACCAATTTAGTTTAAATAAGGATAATACTAAAAGAATTTGGAAAGTTATTAATGACCTATTGGGAAAAAAGAAAGAAGCTCCACCTAATTCGCTACTGATTCAAGGTGAACTTGTTAATGATGAAATAAGTATTACGACTAAATTTGCTGAGTTTTTTTCAAGTGTTGGGCAAAATGTACAGGCGCAAGGGTTGGTGAACTTTAATAATGATTTAATGAAAGATGAATTTGTGGATGATAGAGGAATCGGAAATGAAATTGAATTTCAGCATTGTACTGGAGATGAAACTCTGAAGGTTGTGAAAACAATCAAATCGAATTCAGCAGGGACAGATGGCATTAATCTGAAAACTTTTAAGTCAGTGATGTGTTATTTAATGCCATGTCTAGTCCATATAATTAATCTTTCCCTCCAAACCGGTATATTCCCTGATGCGCTTAAAAGGGCAAAAGTAATCCCCCTTCACAAAGGTGGCTCTAAGCTATAAATTGAAAATTATAGACCCATATCAATCCTACCCTTGTTTTCAAAAATATTTGAAAAAATTGTTCATAAAAGGCTTTATGATCACCTTATGAAAACGAGGATGTTAAGTGAAAACCAGTATGGCTTTAGGAAAAGTCACTCGACGTCGGACGCCGTGCATTCCTTTTGTGATATTGTAAACAAATTCTTTGAACGTGGTGAAATCCCTTTGACCGTTCTTATCGATTTTAGAAAAGCATTCAATACAGTGGATTTTAATATACTACTCAAACGTCTACAATCCCTTGGAGTTCGTGGTAACTCTTTAAAGCGGTTTAATAGTTTTTTAAGTGGTAGATATATTCAAGTTGCATTAAATGATGTATTTTCTTCTCCTTTTCAAGTGAGGTGTGGTGTACCTCAGGGGTCTGTTTTGGGACCACTTCTGTAACTTGTGTATGTTGATTCAATGCGTTTCTACTTACCTGAGTGTTGTATTACGACTTTTGTGGATGATACAGCTTTAACTATGTCTAGTCAATGTGTCGATGATATGTTGTTGAAAGTTAATAGGGTATTAAAGGCATTTTTGTGTTTACAAGTTTGAGCCTTTTGTCAGTGAACGTTTATAAAACTAATTTTATGTTTTATAGGAGAGTTGGTAAGCCTCAATGTGTTGATAAAAAGATATTTTTTAACGGCAGGCCTTTGTCACAGGTTCATGAAGTGCGATATTTCGGGTTCCAGCTTGATTGTAATCTATCTTGGAAGAACCATGTGATCTTGTGATCTAATAAAGTGATCTTGTTGCAGCTAAAGTTGCTAGAGGTTTGAGAATTTTGCGTCGATTAAAGCATGTTTTACCATTACCAGTTCTTTTATTATTATACCACACCATTGTTGCGCCTTATATTTCTTATGGTTGTGTCCTTTGGTCTAGTAATTTCTATGCAAATTTTAAAAGAGTGCAGATCCTACAAAATAAAACAGTACGTCTTCTTGGTAATTATGTAGAAAATGTGAATGATACCACGACATGTTTTAAGAAATTATGAGTGCTTAATATTGGTCAGATTCAAGATTACCAAGCTGCTGTTTTTGCGTATCGATGTTGCAATGATGTATGTCCTCCAGTTTTTACCAGTTTTTGTCGAGTAAATCGTTCACTCCATGGGTATGAGACTAGAGAGGCAGATAATTTTATTGTTGAGTACCGAGACACCACACGTGCAGCTTTCGGAATTAGGTATTTAGATCCGGCTATTTGGAATGATATCCAGAGGATTGCAGCCGTCCAACATCAGGCTGTTTGAGCCTTCCCCAGGGCGGTTGTGTGTATTTATAGTTTTTGTAACTTAGTAGTTAATAATGAGAGTTCATATATATACTAGTGGTTCAGTCTCGAATATAGATCATGTCGCATGCACATTAAACGTGAGTGGTGTGCTAATTTGGAAGTCACTCCACCGACCATATCCCCATTGGAGCACGTGTTAATGTGTGTATTCCTAAGGGAAAAAGTTCTTCACAGTGGTACGAAATAAAGGATTGGTTAAAGGCCGACTTTTCTCTTTATCAGACAGTGCTCAACAAGACGCTGCAGAAGATAAATGTACCATATAATCTCCTACAGACCAATGTGCAAAGGAATATCCAAGAAACTTCAATACAGGTCAATAGCTTTTGTGCTGAAATCACCCATGCCCTACTCACGACGGAAAAGGCTGCTATTCCCGCTAGGAAAACTCGTAAACATACTGAGATCCCTGGGTTCTCAAAGAATCGAGAGCCAGTGAAAGCGTGTCAAGATGCTAAGTTTTGGTTCTCGGTATGGAGGGAAGGCGGTCGTCCAAAATCCGGCGTGTTGAATTGTCTCCGTAAACACACAAAACGAAAATTTGAGAAAGCCCTCAAGCAGCATCGTACAAAAGTGAAAGATGAATATACAGAGAGAATAATCAACGATCCAAGTCGTCTATGGAAAGATCGCGTGAAAGACCGCCAAGAAACGCCTAAATCCATGCCTTGTGACCCAAAAGACTGGCGAGCCTACTATACGAGCGAATTTAGTGCTGCAGATCCCAGTGTAGCAAGGCCATATATCGAGCAACTTGAATCTGTTCTATCAAATTCGAGTTTTCCGGACTTTACCGTAACTGTTTCAGATGTAACTGCAAATGCCTTTAAGTTGAAAAAGAGAAAATCGCGCGGAGTTGAAGGTTTGTGTGCACTTTACCTTGTGAATGGTACTAGTGTTTTATATGAAATGTTAACATTATTGTACCAGATCATATTCGTTGTCGGTATTGTGCCCGATGTTTTCTGTAGAGGACAACTTACGCCCATCCTGAAAAAAGGGAAGCCAGCTAAAATATGCTCCTCCTATCGCCATATCTCATCATTATGAGAAAGAAATTCCTTTAGGTGATTCAGCTGTTAAGCCATGTGAGAGGATTACCTACCTTGGTTTACCAATCGGTCGAAGCCTCTACTCGATTAGAACGTTGCTTTTACGACACGTAGAGGCGAAAATCTGGATTGCTTACGGATCAATCATTGGTAACAGACATCGATTCTGCCGTAGATTTCTTGCGTCACTATATAGTGCCATTGCCCTTCCACATGTACTGTATATAGCACCTTTTTAGAATCATTTGTCGTCCGCCCAATGTACAAAAGTAAGAGTTCTGTTTTTTCGATTCGGGAAGTTCCTTCTGAGACTCCCTCCGTGGACGAAGAACTCGTATATCATGCGTAAATACGGAGTGTCCGATCCAACAGTTTGCATTAACCGGGTCGTAGAGAATTTCCTGGAAAAGGCTAAGGAAAGGACGAACCCATTTCTAGCTATCATGTGTCAGTAGTTTTGTTAGTGTACATAGTGTGTGTTTACTTATGGTTATGTTCGTAGTGTGATTTTCATTTTTTTTCCATTTGTACTCCAATGTAATTTTAGTCAATTTTCGGGTAATAAAAGTACTTACTTACTTACTTACTAAGCAGTATATCCTTTTTAAATCTATTTTTTAGGGTAATCTATGCTTGTTTTTTTGTGTGTGTATGCTTAGGTGAATTAATATGTGCCACAGGTGTCTACTAGTCTTTAGAACAAAGAGAAGCATTGCCCGTACCAAATACTCTTCTTACAAAACATTCATACAGATTTTGATTTTAGAGCACTAATTACTAACCTCATTTTAAATATTCATTTACACATACTGCAGAACCTTAAACATCGAAAACGAAGAGATGTTTTTTTATTTTCTTGACTACAGCGTATTTAAATAATTTTTTTTTCAAAAGCTCTGTAATTGACAGTTCTTTGCCAAAATTTGCATATAGTGTCAACTACAGTCCGTATTTTAGGCATAAATTTTCACTTATTATTGAGCGTTTGGTAACAAATACCAGCCTTTTGTTTTGAACCAATAAGATATCACCCCACCCCCTCTCTCAGGCTTAGGTAAAATAATCCCCTTGGGAATAACCCTAACAAAAGACCCAGGCAGCCTCATCTGCCTTAGCTCAACTGAACGGCAGCTGTCTATCATTTTCGTTATCCTCTTTAGTGTTCTTTTCACAAAATTTTACAATTTGGTAAAATTCAGGTGAAACTTTGGAAAGATATAATTCTAACATTTTATCATTTCTTTTTGGCTAGGAAAATCTGTTTTGGGTAAGAAGCATAGAAACATCTAACTAACAATGATTTTTTAATAACGATTTTTTGGAGAAAATTATTTTAAACCTTTTTGTTCTTTTGTATTAAAAAATGAATGGAGGGGGACTAAAGGAATAGCTTATCATCTATACATCCTTTCTGTTTCATCGAAGAAAATAGTTAGGATTTAATGGGGACGTGAAATAGATCAAGACTTGTGTCTACTGCTTTCCTATTTTATCTTAAAATGACAACTTTAGAATAAAATATGACTTTTCAACTTCTCCAATTGAAAGCGAAAAATTATACTAGCTTTTGAACTAAAAGCAAAAAATTGTCACCAAACGTGGCAAACCTAATTATGAGGGTTGCCACGATGCTGATGATACACGTGCCGGGATGAAAGAAAATTTGGCTGTGCTCCACCGGTCAATCTATATTCAGCCATACGTTTTTGCAGTGATCTGTTGATTTCGGTTTGCTAAGCAAGCTAACGGGCAAAGTGACTTTGTAAAAGTTCTTTATCATAAGAGCTTGCAGACAGGGTAGGCAGTGATAAATATAGAGGGTGGATGGGGGACCTGGGCCCTCAAAAATACCCAAGATTTTTTAAAGACCTTTTTTTGGCAGCAGTCTTCTTGATTTCTCGTAACATAGTTAGGTGATTTATTAGTAAAGGCTCACAGCAATAATAACTTTCTCTTTTACAGATGTTATTTTGCTTTTATATATGTTCTGTTAGTAATATCAAACAGTTTGTGGTAACGAAGTTTCAAGCAAAGTGTGACTTGGCCAAATATTAACCAAACACTAAAATGCTGAATCTTGATAAACATGCGTATGTTAAAATAATTGCCCTTTTATGTTAATGCCACTAAACCTCAAGCGCAACGAGCCTAAGAAAACAAGTCTCATTTCATAAAAAAAGGGGAAGGCACCTTTTAAAAGGCCAGGTATCTTAAAATAGATACATATACAACTAAATACAATACCTTACAGAAGCTTATTGTAGAGTTTTGACCCACCCATCTCCAAAATGTAGAATTTTGTGTTTTCCCCTGAAGAATGGTCATAGATGTGTTTTTTCCTTAGGAGTGATCATAACAAATTACTAATCATAGAAGATCAAGAGAGGGCTATTTTTGTCATTAATTTACTGGTTCATTTTTGTTTTCTTTTAGGGCAAAGGGTCTGATGAAAATACATAAGATATAACTAATGACAGTAGATCCATGACATAATAATAAAAGATCAGTTTCAGTTTGTAAAGGATAAGACTGAAGTAATTTTAACAACAAAATCTGATATTGCGTCCAAGGTTACAGAGGGACAGTCTAAGCTTGTAGCCCCTACTCAAAATACGAAAAAACCATCCTACGCTGTCGTTGTAAGAAACCCACCCCCGGAGCTCAGCGACCCTATCCTTCGCATGAAGAAGCTCGAAACGTTGGATGGTCACGACGGAATCATAAGTCTAAAATCTAAGCCACATAGCAAAAGCTGGGTTGTGATGGTACGCGATAAGCGCTCAGCCGACTCGCTTGCTGAAGCTGTTACTAGCTCCATCCCTAACGTTGGAGCCAGAGTGATTGATAAAAAGCCTTTAGCTGTGGTCCGGGATATACCCCATAATTATTCAAGAGCTGATTTGGAGGCCTCAGTGGAAGGACTTATTAGTGCTAGTCAAATCGGCGACTCTCGTACTTTTCGCCTCGAGTTCGTCGACAAAACCGCTCTGAATGCGGTTCTGGAGTCGGGAATCCGTATTGGATATGAAATTTTTCGCGCTAAGCCCTTTCAACCCATTCCGCGTCGATGCTTTCGCTGTCAAAGTACTGATCACCTGATTGGAGCTTGTCCCAGCTCACCAGCACATCCCAAGTGTTCCAGATGTTCTGGCCCTCATGTGAATTCCAAGGAAAACCCTTGCCAAGCCTCACCAAAATGTGCAAATTGCACTATGGAACACGTAAGTTTTAGCCTGAAATGCAAAGTTCTCCGATCGGCTCTCAACAACGCTAATAAATGAATGCTCAAACTCCGTTTAGCTTTGTTTCCCTTAATATTAATGGTACAAAAGACAAGGATCTAGTGATAAGTGAGCTACTTGAAAATGATATTGTGTTTCTACAGGAGCACCTTCTCTCTAAAGTGAATGTTGATAGCCTAAAGCGTTCTCGGACCCATTATACCTTCTTGAGAGCCGCCCAAAAAACCCGTGGAAGACCATCAGGAGGTCTGGCCATCTATTTCAGACACAAGACTCAGCCGATATTATTGCAAAGCGACGCTAACATCTTAGCGATAAAATGTGATGATACCGCATTTATAAACATTTATTTCCCCTGTAATAAAAAGACTGTGCAGTCATTGTCTAGTTTTTCACAAGCATGTAATCGCCTACGAACACTACTTAGCGACCTTTCAAAACAAAATACCAAATGGGTTCTCGCCGGTGACATGAACACTGACTTATTATCTAATTCCGACCGATCTGAAATCTTTCTCGATTCACTACCTGGAGGATTCCATCTTGCTGATAAAGATCTTCTATTTACTTATATTCACAATCGTGGTGGTCTTACTTCCAACCTTGATCATGTAATTATGTCAGATTCAACTCTACTTTCATCAATAGTTCATGTGGAAGACTCTAAAATCGACGACGATCATTTACCAATCACGTGCCAACTATCTTGCTTCATGGCGACCTCTGTGCAGCGTAACTCTCCCAAGTGGTTCTCAAAGTTAAATTGGGAAAATACCAATGTTCCACTTTATGTATTGACATTGTCCCAATTATTATCATCTATTAAAGTGCCTTTCCACTTATTGCAAACATCTGTATCTACAACTTCAACGCGGATAGATATCAACTCGTATTATCAGCAAATAGTGTTCTGTCTAAAGTCTGCCGCTAAAACAGCTGTACCCTCCGAGTGCGTGCGAACGGGTACTCGCAATCCCTTTTGGAAAGTTGATCCTAAAGTGAAGATAGCTAAACAAAAAGCTAAATTCTGGCTCCGTATGTGGATAGCCTGTAATCGTCCTTCTTCTGGTTCAGTACATCAAATAAAACAGAAAACCAAACGAGAGTACAAATATTCCCTGGGTAGAGCGAGACTGAATGCCTGGGATGGTCCTTGTGACAAGAAATCCTGGGATCGTGTTATAAACAGTGTTAAGTGTTCACCTCCAATTAATTCGTCTCTTCGGCTATGTGACTTCGTTTCTCATTATAAAAATATTTTGCTTTCGTTTAATATTAATCTCCAAAATCATTTTACAAAGCTTGTAAACTCAATCCTCCCAATTCGTATCAACCAATCTCAAGTGTTGTCGGTGGAATCTGGTGTTATACTCCGAGCTCTTATGCAAGTGAATAAGTCTGAGTCTCTCGATAGTGATGGTCTTTGCTTCAAGTTTTTTGCTTATGATTGTCCTGAACTGCTGAAGCATTTGCAATTATTGTTTCAGATGTGTTTGGCACAGTCCGTTGTGCCAGATAGTTTTTTGTCCGGTTGTATATCTCCCATAGTCAAGAGGGGTAAGGACCCCAGTGCTTGCTCTAATTATCGTCCTATCACTGTGTCATGTTTTGTTAGTAAGCTATTTGAATATGTACTGCTACCGGCCATTAACTCCAAGTGCAATTTTACACCCTTCCAGCTTGGTTTTAGAAAAGGTATGGGCTGTTTTCAAGCTCACCATATTGTGGGTCGGCTAATGAAACAAGCTGTTGCTCAAAAAAGTCCCCTGTATTGTTTGACTGTTGACATATCTAGTGCTTTTGATAATGTAATTCATTCAAATGCTTTGTTTTCTCTAGCAGCCTCGGGTGTTAACCTTCCTATTGTTTCCGTGCTTAAGTATTGGTATACTAATTCTTCAGTTAGGGTGAAGTGGAATGGTACGGTAGGGGAGTACATTCCTGTTAAAAAAGGCGTTAGGCAAGGTGCCGTGTTATCCCCGAGCATTTTTAAATGTGTTTTAGCTTCGTGTCTCCAACGTCTTCAACCGTCAATTTTTTACAATGATAATTTAGGCATTAGTCACGTTGCATATGCTGATGATGTTCTGCTTCTTAGCCGGACAAAAAATAGTCTAATTACCAACTTCCACCGGCTTTCAGCCGCACTATCCACAGTAGGCCTTTCAGTTAATGCCTCCAAATGTGAGTTTTTGTGTTTTGGAAGTCCTCCACCAGCATCACCTCTTTGCTTGGGTTCTTCAACTATACCATGTTTAGCAAGTATTAAATGGTTGGGTCTCTCTTTTTCCACGTCACTTTCGTCTACTTGCTCCGCTATTACGTCCAGCGTGCTGAAAAGTATGCGGGTTGGATACGCGAAAATTTCACCAAATCGTGGTCGGTATAACCGAAATGGACTATGTCGTCTTTATTCTAGTTTTTGTGCCCCTGCTGTTTTTTTATCTTTCTGGTTTTGCTTTCCTTCTTCGCAAGAAGGATACAAAGAAAATACGCTCAGGATATTTTAAGTATTGCAAGTATTTGCTGCGTCTGCCTCGGTGGTATCGGAATCATACAGTCGTCTCTAAATTTGACATCGTTGATGCGCCCTCGCGACTGAAACATTCATCTAAAGATATATGTTTTAAAACTCGGCAAATGGTCGGTGTTTTTGACCCTCTTTGGCCATTTTTTGATTGGAGGTAATTTATTTATGTTGTATGTCGTTATGCTGCTATGTTATTTATGTTGCTATGTTTTTTGTCTTGTTTTTTCTTTTTTTGTGTGTTTACTCCACAGTTTAATGTACTTTGTGGGTAATAAATAAATTATTATTATTATCTAAGTCACTAAAAATTATCAGACAGTCGGTGGAATTCATTGCCCCCTCCAATAAATTTTGGCTATAGACACTTTTGATCGGTGCTAAGCTAAGTCTACAAAAAAATAATTACTTGTACTTTTTATTCACAATCTGTATTTTTCTGCCTTTCCATCACAAGACAAATTCTTACAATTGCCACTAAGGCCCTAATTTCATATTTTCTTTAAGTTTTATTTTGCCGTGCTATGGTGCCTCAACCCCACAAACACGAAGAAAGTGGAAGTTAATAAAAATTTTAAAATTTTACTTCAGGATATTCTATACTATACATGCTGCCAATATTTCTAGAGTATTCTAAAACTACTTCTTTTTCTTATTAATTTAATTTGTCAAACTTTCTCTTTGACTTCTCAATTTTGAACATAAGTGCTTTTTTTTCCCAGGAGAATTTTTCAGCGTTTTCTAGAGGGCGGCAGGCATAGACCCCCCTTTAAATAAATGTAGTGTTATCTATATTTTATTTAGTACAAAAGCTGTGCGCCATCTATTACGATATAAAGCCTAATATCTTTGCTCTGTTATTTAGATATTGAATTGAAGCTGTATAATTTATTGAGACATTGAGCATATTTGTCTAGCAACTAGCAAAGGTGATCTTTCTATTAGTACCCTTTACTAATAGTCCATAATCTACCTTATTAGTTGATATAATATATATCATGTTAAAATTGTGCAGTATTACATCCATTTTGGTAAGATCTTGCCTGATCTTGATGAATTCTTAATATTTTCCAATTCCTAAGAGAAACCGAATCATTCAAATTTGATTGACATAGGTAGGCCAATTAAATTAAGCTAGTAAGGTCTAGAATTAGGCCTCTTCAGAAGGAGACATGCTAGAACAAATAGAAAAATATTTTTAGATTGTAATCATTAGGCTTTGCTTATTCTTTGCAGGTAGTTTCTGTTCTGAAAATTCATCTCTAATTCCCATTTAATGGTCTCATATAGCCCAAGGCTATGTAAAGAAAATAACCAAAATCATGGTGAAATTTTTAGCCTACTTTAAAAGATTAGGTTCCTTAAGTCCTAATATAGCATAGCCTATGCTTAAATAATAGGATATGGCCTAGGCCTATATATAAAAAGCCCCTAGGGCTATATAAGGCCACAAGAGGAGAGAGGCTTTTAATGAATTGTTGAAAATGGGAACCAAACTATTGTCTAAGAATGAGCATAAAATTGTGTCTCTTTTTCTTAAGAGGCTCAATTCTCAACCTTTACTGATTAAGCTTGCTCTGCATTCAGAGTCATATCTTTTAACCAAGGATTGGAGGTTTGGATAACAAAGGTGGTTTTGGCTACATTGCTTTCCACCTAAAAATTCTCAGACCAATTAGGTTAGAATCTAGGCTACTTAACCCTGCTCCTTTCCAAGATAAAAAAATTATGATCTAGTTTATTTTTTTTGTAGCTGCAATTAATGGAACTCATAATATAATGGCCACAGAAAGTATAAATGTAAAATCATCCTGTGTGCCAACAAATGTGGACACTTAAGCTAAGTTAAAACCCTAAAAATGCCCAAACTTCCAGGTCATGCATGCTGATGCCTTGAAATTTTAGGCAGGCTGGGATTTACACAAAGGTCCAGGCCTAGGGGTTGCAGATAAAACACCAAACAATTTTTCTTGACAAAAATTAGACTGATGTTTCATAATGCACAGAGGACAAATGACCAAGCAAGGCCATCACACCTGACAATACCAGTCTGAGCAGCTAAGGCAAAGGGTATTGAAAAAAGAAATGAAAATAAAATGTATACAGTCAGAATACTTCCATCAGCAACAAATCAAAAACAAAAGTGAAGAACAAAGAAACATATGGTTCAAAGATAAGTGGCAGCAAGAATTAAAACTATCCAATGACAAAAGTGAAGAACAAAGATATATGCAGCTAAAAGATATGCCACAGCAAGAGCAAGGAAATCTGCATGATGTATGATGTGGTATTGAGAATTACAAGCACTTCCAAGAAAGTAAGTATCTGAAAGTGTCAAAAATGGAGTGAAAACAAAGAACTGTACTGTTAGAAGACAAGCAACAGCAAAATTCAAACAAGTCAAAAATGAAAGTGAGGAAGAAGGAAATATTACATCAGAAGAACAATGCCATCACAATCTCTTGACACCAACAAAATGTAATGTAAAACCCAGAGCAAACCATCAAAGATGCCATAAACACCACAATTGTATATTACAAGTCATTGGGACCCTTCAATATTCTCTGTGTTCCCTGGGAGTGTTCTATGTGTTCCATTTTCCCAAGGAAATAGTAGCTAACAAAGGCAACTCATTTTTATGTTGCTACTTACAACAGAGCTGTCCTGGCTAAGTGGTTTGGTGTACTGGATTCAGGATCCTTTGTCTAAGAGGACAAGGGTTCAAATCCTAGTTTACCCAATTATTTAGTGTGGGGGTCAGTGGTGTTACTCACTAAGCTCAGTCAGAGTTGACCCAACTCTAAAGGGGTACCTGGAGAAATATAAGGATGGTAACAGGAAGGGTGTGCAAAAGCACAGGATGGTTGGCCCCCAACCCCTCATTGCACTTCCTGGCTGAAGGGCCAAGAAACAGAGATCATCACTTCCAGTAGGGCTGTAAAGTCTAGTGCCAGGTTAGGTTAGGTCCTCCCCCAACAGGAAACCATTTTATGGCGGTGTAGCTATGTTGTATTTTTATTTATTCTTTTGTTTATCATTAGGCAAGACTGTAGTGTTGTCTATAGTAAAGAGCCATAATGTACATATGGATCAGCCATTTGTAAAAAAACAAAACCATATGGATCAGCCATTTGTAAAAAAGAAAAAATAAGTTAGAAAATAATACAAAAGTTTACAAGAAAACAATCTGGGAATAATAACCAAATTTTTACTTTCAGCTATATTATGCAATTTATTATGAACCATGTTTTGGGGTTGCTTCCATTCTATTCAACTATTCCCTGAATTTGAATATAATCTGTAGTTTAATTTTTTCTTATTAAGAGCAGAGGGGCTGCAATTTTATGGTAACAAGATTATATTTAAGAAAAGTTTTGAATGGCAAATACAATTCTGCCACATTTTTTTTTTTAATTCTATTGTTTTTATCTCAAGGATTAGCCTACATACAGGGTTAATAATTGCTCATGCACTAGAGGCTGTGGAAGCAGGCCTAGGTATTTAAAAAAAATTCCAATGCCCTAATTTGAGCAGAATATCTACTCAGTAAAATTGTATTCACTTACTTAACAACTTTCCTAGACCATAAAAAGATCCTAGACTCCAGTTGAACCACTCAATCAAAAATGGACGCATGCCAAAAATTTGCAGCTAGGAGGGCACTGGAGTAGGAAAGGTGAAGGAAAGAGGAGGAGGGGAACACATTTAAAGATAAAAGGTTATATGCAAAATAAAATTATCAAGGAATAAAAAGTACTTGATTTTTACATATCAAATTAAGCAAAATTTAACAAATTTTTTAATGGTAAAGACTCCTGGCAAAAAGATTGATGCCTTTAGTCAGTACTTATATATTATACTGCCAACACTCAAGAAGTGAAGTTAGGTTAATCCTAAAGCAAAATAACGGAATTTGATGAAAATATAATATTTTAGAAACAAATTTGGGCTATATATTTGCATATTAGAGAGGGGAGGCTGACCTAAACTAATCTAAACCAATAGTTTACAAATATATATCCCAAATTGTATAATTCCAATGTATTCTGTCACCTGCCACTTGCTTTCCACTGAGCATAAGCTAATTGCTTCTTAATACAGACAGATAAAACCAGTTTGTACTTGAGTTTTACCCAGGGTAAACCTGAGTGTTGGCGGTATAATACATAAGTACCCTTTAATCTATCATGCATTCAATTATTATGTATTTAAGATTAATATATTATGCCCAAACCCTAGAGTAAAAGAAAATAAGACTCAAACTAAATTGCAGAAAATAAGAGATAAGGCATCATCTTAAAGGGTCCATTTAATTTCTGAGTAAATTGATGGTTATATTTTGAAAGAGCATAAAAAAGAGGTCTCGTGGTATGTTCATCTAACCAAGGTTTTATAATGAAAATATCTTTAAATCCATCACGAGTTCTCCCCTCCCCTCTCTGCATAGCTACCATGCTTGATCCCTTTTTCGTTTTAGAATAATTTTTATTCTAACTTTCTTATATTTTCAGACCTTTGACAATCAAACTGAATAGCAAAAGAAACAAAATTTAAACTCATGCTTTAGCTGTCTAAAATGAATCTCTTTTCATTAATGCTCATAATAACAGTTAACGTCAACATGTTCAAATGAAATTCTATACCAGGAGTCACAAGAGAATTGATGAAATGGTAATATCATAAAAACTTTATGCTTTTACTAGTATATAAAGAAATGTCAGTAATTCAATTATCTATGTCCTTTTTTTGATATGTAATAAATATTTGAGACACAAACTTTAGAAAGTGGTAAAAAAAAATTGTCAAGTTAAGTGAAAGTTATAGTTACTAGGGGTGGGTTGTCACTAATGATGTCGCTAAGGGTGGCAACCCTAAACAAAAGGGGATTTTTGAGGAACTGATTTTATTCAAGAAGACAGAGTTTTGGGGAAATGCTCAAAAATTTTGGGATAGTGGAAGCACTGGTACTTTTAGACAAAATCTGCCAACAAATTTTATTAGACCATGAAAACTCCCAAGCAACATTACTATTATGCTACCCCACTTTTTGCATGGTAGAGCACAACTTGTGTTTTAACAGCTTTTCTTTGAGCAGAAATTATTTTTATATGTAAAAATGGTATTTTCAGACTAAATCTGCCAACAACTTGAAAACTGTCTTGTAGCATTGCTACTATTAAGCAGTTAGATTTCATTGTCCATTTTTATTCATCTTTACTTCAGAAAGTTTTATCCATGCCTTTTCCCTTAGCAGTTAAGATTCATACATCGTCTCATGTTTTTTCGTAATGTGTTATAGATAACAAATACGTCTTTTCCAGTTTCCAGCCACATATCACTGTTCGAAATTTCGCTTATGAACAATGTGATTCTTGCTCTCCCTTGTTCCATGGCTTTTCCCTTAAGCTATTGTGATTCTCACTTTCACTAGTTTTTTAATCA
Source organism: Artemia franciscana (assembly GCF_032884065.1). Classification (NCBI taxonomy): domain Eukaryota; kingdom Metazoa; phylum Arthropoda; class Branchiopoda; order Anostraca; family Artemiidae; genus Artemia; species Artemia franciscana. The sequence goes on from NC_088882.1 coordinate 772,541, forward strand.
CATTTATCTGTGCTTTGTTTTCATTAATCAACCTCTTAAACATTTTGAATGACCTTAAATTAAAATTAGTGCTTTTGTAAATTACATTTTTTTTTTGTTATTGGACCCTTAAGTTTTTCCTTGGCTTGTCTTGTCTTTTGTCATTATGAAAAAGATAATGCCAAACCTTTGTTTTTTAACAGAGGCTGATGCACTATCATGTTCTTGGCAAACGTCCTCATAAACTCTAATGTCATTATTTATAGCTATCTGATTGCTTGAAGCATTTATAAGATTTTGAATGTCAACTTTTGTCTCAGCTTGTCTTTTGCCATTGTGAAATACACTTTGCTGAAACTTAATTTTTATTTTAACAAAGGCATGGTAAGCATTGATGACCTTATCCATGTCAAAATCCCAAACCCAATTACCATTTTTCAATTTTTACACGTGTTAACTGAGCTGTTGCTTATCTTCTAGCGCCTTTTTTCTTTCTTTCTCATTTTGTATTTTCATTACTTCAGAAAATTTGCAAATGCATTGTACTTCAGCTCCTCTTATTGGCAAAGTTTAACATGACAATCTGGGTTGTAGATTTGTTAATTGTTCAGGTGGTGGGACAAAAGTTTCTTTTTCTTCCAACGAATTACACATTTTCTTGATATTATATTTTGGAAAGTTTACAGGAATTATCCTACACCTGAGCGACATCATTGTTTAAGGAGTATCGAAATATATCTAAGTCAGCAACAAATAGGGTTAAAACAGATTATTATCATAGAAAATTTTCAGAGTGTGGGAAAGATAAAAAAAAAACATGGATGATTATAAATTCAGTTGTTAAGCCTGGTAATTTGCCTCCATCATTACCAACGAAACTAAAGCTAGACAGAAAGGATATTGATAAAGAAGAAGAAAAAAAGCGGGAATTTACATCGTGTTTTGCTTCAATTGGTTGTTTGAAAGCTAATTCTGTATCTGAATCAAGATCTAATAGTGATTTTACTAGATATTTGGATCCTTCTTGCCACAAATCTTTTGTGCTTGAACAAGTAACAGAAATAGAGGTTTCTCAGATAGTTTCTAATTTAAAGACATCATCTTCTTCAAGGCCTGATTTAGTACCCACTTGAGTAATAAAGTCTATTCTCCCAGCAATAGTGACTCTGCTAACAAAACTAATTAATAGGTCTTTTGAACGTGGAGTTTTCTCTCAGTCACTGAAGTCCACGTGTATAATCGTCATCCACGAAGATGGTAGCAAGAGTCATCCTTCAAATTACCAGCCTATTTCCCTTCTTTCTACATTTTCAAAGATTTTTGAAAAACCATACCATTCTCGTTTGGCAGATTTCTTTGCAGCGAAGAAATTTTTTCATGAGCATCAGTTTGGGTTTCGTCCAAAGCATTCTACTGAACAGGCTTGTATTGGCCTTCTCAATTTTGTTAATAATACTTTAGACTTGAAGAAAGCGTCAGCGACATTTTTTTTTGGATGTGAGAAAAGCTTTTGACTCTAAGTCCCATGATATTATTCTTGTAAAATTTTCGCATTTTGGTGTTCAGGGAGAAGCATTAAAATGGTTGCAATCTTATCTTCATGGCCGGTTTCTTTTGATCCAGGGTCTGATATTAAGCCTAAAGTTGACTTTGGAACTCCACAAAGGTCTATCCTTGGTCCTTTGCTTTACATTGTATATGCTAATGACTTATATTGGGCCATAAGAGATGCTCCAAGGTCGATTTGTTGCAATATATGTCACCCAGATGAGTTGCAGCATCCTAATTCAATATATATTGAACAAAATGTTGATTTATTTGCATTGGCTGATGATAGTACGCTTGTTTGTACCAAGCGAAATCAACACAATTTGGTAATAATGCTTCAAACACTGACGGGCATAACTTGTGAGTACTTTGAAGCAAATTGTCTTGCTCTAAATGTTTCCAAGTCTCAATTTTTGTTTTTTTTTTCTAGAATTGGCTTTCAATATCCTGGCTTGAATATTATTCTGAGTTCTAAAGATATTATTTCTACATCACAAAATAGGTTTGTTAGGTTTCTAGAAGTCCTTGTTGATGAGAATCTTTCATTTAAAAACCATATTATTCTTCTCTAACTAAAACTTTCAAGAAACTTATGTATGATACATAAGCTATTATATCATATATATATATATATATATATATATATATATATATATATATATATATATATATATATATATATATATATATATATATATATATATATATATATATATATATATATATAAATATATATATATATATATATATATATATATATATATATATATATATATATATATATATATATATATATATATATATATATATTTATATATATATATATATATATATATATATATATATATATATATATATATATATATAAATATATATATATATATATATATATATATATATATATATATATATATATATATATATCTTGGATGTATTTTAAAGCTTCTTTATAATTCTCTCATACAGCCGTACATAAATTACTGTTCTATTGTTTGGATGAGTACTTTCCCATCCCTATTAAAACCACTTTCTCTTCTTCGTGAAAAGGCCCGTCAATCAGTTTCAGATACGAATAATACGTCAACAAATTCCCTCCTTAACTTCTGTCCACAGTATTTCCTATCTTATGCTATTTTCATTCATAAATATCTTCATGGTCAAGTTCCCTCTTGTTTTTCAAAATTTTTACAACCCCGAGTATGTGTAAATCTTCATGGAACTCCTAACTCTGAAGTTTTATTGGTCATTAGAACTCCAACCACGAGGTAGATTTTAGCCCTATATACGCATTTAATAGGATTTGGAACTCCCTACTGAAGAATATCAGAGATTTCCACTCCATCAGGATATTCGAAAGATAAATGAAAAGTCATTTGGGTTAATTTTTCTTCTTATTCTTCATTTTTTTATATATAAATAATAATAGTAATATATATTTACCAGTTCAATTGAGTGTGAATAATTAAAAAAAAAGGTTTCATATTATTATTTGCATTTTACTGTTTTTTTTTTGGGACATGATGCAAAAAGAAAATTCTTATGATGTAATTGGTATCCTAATCAGTAGCATCAGTTCATGACAATATAGAAGAAGTTAATTTTGTTGTTTCTTCAATTTTTTTTAAATAATAAGAGATTTTTCAAAAACTAGGATGGGGCAAATGACCCCTGCTCCTATTATTATCAACATATCTAGAATGATTCTAGCATTAATCTGTATAGTATGGTACAATTATGTTTTTTTATTGAAAATATATAATAAACAATTGTTTCTTGTTTCAGATTCATTTGTGAGGAATATTGTGTGACCTACCAAGTGTTTTTGAAGGAATCTGTTATTATTTGGATCTCATTTTTATAGTTTTGTAGCATAAACTCAGGGACTCAAATCAGAAACTTTCTGGAAAGTCTATTCCAGTTCAAAAGTACAAATTTTGTTTTTTTAAGTGTTACTACTGTAAAAAATCTGTGATCTTCTTATTATTTTTTTTATAAATTCAACCCAGTTGATTGTCAAGCAGAAGTACCTTGAAATCGAATGTTGTGATAAATTAAGTAGGATATTATTTAGTATAACGCAAAATAGTGCAGGACCTTCAATTTCAAATTGTGTTTTGCATTTACTAAATCAAGTGAAAGATGACAGATACTGGGGTTGAGGAGCCTCAAATTGTGCCTTCAGTTCATTTTGAAGAGGAAAAATGTGTTGCTACTTCTTCTCCAAAAGTCATCAAATATCAGTATACAATCGTAAGTTTTTTTTATATATGTAGTTCCATTATTGTTAATATGATTTTTTTTTGTCTAGCTTTATTAGTTTAGCTTATTTTTAGTCCAACAGGACAAAGAACCAAACAGGCATTGGGTTTCAAATAGTTCATAGTATCAAACTCTAAGTAAAGTTCAACTTGGCCCAATAGTAATCAAATCCCTAAAAAAAAAGAATTTGGATGAGAATAGATACATAAAAATTTAATTTTTGTGCTGATTCCAAATATATAAGTTCATTATGTTTAGTGTTACCCATCAAAAGCTACAAGTCTGAGAAAACTTGCTGAATTTTCAAAAAAAGAGGGGAAACACCCCAAAAAAGTCAAGCAATCTTAATGAAAATTACATCATCAATCTCTGGATATCATCAATATCATGCTCCAATCTATAAAAATGTCGAATTTTGGTGTTCTCTGTAGAATTTTGAATTGTAAATTTTTTTTCAAGGGGTGATAGTATCAAACAAATTGTGCAAAAACATCGAGAAAGGGCTCATCCAAACATAAATAAAGAAGGGCTCATTCAAACATAAATAAAGAAATTCTAGTGCCCTCTCTAAGCGACCAAAAGTATTGGAGGGCCACTACCCCCCTCTTTCTCGTCCTTTTTTCCTCAAAGACATCTGATCAAGGGGTTTGAGGTTGCCATTTTGTTTGGTGCTGATGAAAAATCCAATAACTACGCCTTTTGGGGTGACATGATTCCCTGTTGTCATTTTGGAGAGGGCTATAACTTGTGAAATTTGCCCATTGTTTACAGGTAATGTTTGCTATTGGCAAATATACGGGTATTTTTTGAAGGGGGATTTTTCCAAAGGGCAAATTTTCTATTAGAGGGGAATTTTTGAGGAGAAATTTTTTCACAATTGAGAAAAAAAAATTAATTGAAATTTTTTCCTCTTTAAAAAAAAAATTGAATTTTTTTCACAATTTACGTGTGAAAAGCTATTTCATATGGTCAGCTATTAAATTTAAGATTTTTTATAACTGAAAAGTAAGAAGCAACATTAAAACTGAAAACGAAAATAAATTATTCCATATATGATGGGGCTGCCCCTTCCTCAACTCTTGTCTTCATTCTAAATACTATTTTTTTTTTTACAATTTTCAAAAAATAAATGCAATTTTTTTAAGATCTATTGCAGAAATAGTGCATCATCAGCTAGTTTTTTTTTTGGAGCCAAGCCAACATTATTTCTGCACACTTAAGAAAGAGTGTTGAGTTTTCATTTGAAAGCGCTCACGAAATGCAGGAGTGATCACACTGATCACAAAGTGCAACAGTCTCATACTAAAGCTTCACACCAAAACATGATCCTTTTATACTTCAGAAAAATATTGAGTTTTCATGTGAAACTGCTCCAAAGTGCAGCAGTGATCACACTGAACACAAAGGGCAGCAGTCTCTTGCTAAAGCTTCATACCAAAACATGATCCTTTTATACTTCAGAAAAATATTGAGTTTTCATGTGAAACTGCTCACAAAGTGCAGCAGTGATCACACGAACACAAAGGGCAGCAGTCTCTTGCTAAAGCTTCATACCAAAACATGATCCCTTTATACTTCAGAAAAATAGTAAGTTTTCATGTGAAACTGCTCACAAAATGCAGCAGTGATCGCACTGAACACAAAGGGCAGCAGTCTCTTGCTAAAGCTTCATACCAAAACATGATCCTTTTATACTTCAGAAAAATATTGAGTTTTCGTGTGAAACTGCTCACAAAGTGCAGCTGTGATCACACTGAACACAAAGTGCAGCAGTCTCATATTAAAGCTTCATACCAAAACATGATCCTTTTATACTTCAGAAAAATATTGAGTTTTCATGTGAAACTGCTCACAAAGTGCAGCAGTGATCACACTGAACACAAAGGCCAGCAGTCTCTTGCTAAAGCTTCATAACAAAACATGATTTTTTTTATACTTCAGGAAAATAATGAGTCTTCTTGTTGAAAGTGCTCAAAAAGTGGAGCAGTGATCACACTTGATCACAAACTGCAGCAGTAATCACATTTTTGTGCAGGAAGAAAAATAAACTTTCTTGATGATTGTCAAATCTTTTTCTAAGCTCTGAAGTAAACATTTCTTGAAATGTTGTCAAAACTGTAGATCAGTATCACTGGAAAGGTGACTATTTCCAGAAATAGTGTATCATCAAGCAGTTTTTTTTTCTTTTTTTCTGAAAAAATTTAGAAATATTCTGAAATAGGGATAGGCTTTTCAGTTGATGAATGTATTTTCTAAGGGATTTTTTTAAGTTTTCCTCTTATCCAATTGATAAATTAATTGCAGTAAACGCGATATATAAAACTCATATACAAATATTTTTGTCTAAGAAAAGTAATGACAATCCTTTTTCTTTTTCTTTTAGTAGCCATAGTCGAAATACTCCTTCGCGCCAAGCTAATATGATCTCCAAAAACTTCATATAAATGTAAGTCCTTGTCTAAGTGCTATGGCGTCATAGCACTTGAGCTCAAATTGACACAATTTAGCTCAAATTGAGCTTTCCTAGCACACTTCGCACAATGGAAAAAGAGAGATGCTTTTTGAAAAGAAAGTTACTATAATTAAAGAAATTATTCTGAAATAGGGATAGGCTTTTCAGTTGATGAATGTATTTTTTAAGGGATTTTTTTAAGTTTTCCTCTTATCCAATTGATAAATTAATTGCAGTAAACGCGATTTATAAAATTCATATACAAATATTTTTGTCCAAGAAAAGTAATGACAATCCTTTTTATTTTTATTTTTCTTTTAGTATCCATAGTCGAAATACTCCTTCGCGCCAAGCTAATATAATCTCTAAAAACTTAATGTAAATGTAAGTCCTTGTCTTGATAAATTAATTGCAGTAAATGCGATTTATAAAATTCATATACAAATATTTTTGTCCAAAAAAAGTAATGACAATCCTATTATAATTCTTTCTGTAATTATTTTGAGACAATTGAAAGTTGAATTGTTTTTTCTTTTGTGTAATTGATAAATCAGTTGAGGCAAACAAGCTGAATGTAGGTTGTCTAAGAAAAATCGACTATAGTGGAATTATAGTTATCATTTTGCAACTAGTAATCTATTATTGTTGAATTGTGTTTATTACCATCAACATGGGCGTAAGATCATTCATGATTACTTAGTATTTTTCTCTAACTTTTTCTGCAAGGGTTGGACCTGCCCCCTCCCCTGAAAAAAATCGTTTAAGCCCCCTCTTAAGATGACCCAGCCTTTGTGTATCTTCATAGAATTCTATAACCAAGTTGCTGAATGGTGTCAGAATTAAAGTCGGAGTTGGTTATAACTTATAAAGTCTAGTTAAATGAAGTTTTAAACAGGACTGTGAAGTCGGGAGTTTTAGTAAATTTTTGCTGATTGGAGTTGGAGTTTAGTTGGTATATTGAATGCGCCTGGAGATTGAGTCAGCTTGTAATTTATGAAATCTAGTTAAATAAAGCTTTAAAACAAGGCCCTGGGGTCGGGAGTTTTTGTAAATTTTGCTAATGGAGTCGGAGTTGGAGTCGCAACATTGAAAATGTCTGGAGCCGGTTATAACTTATAAAATCTCGTTCAAATGAAACTTTACAAATGGGGTTGTGGAGTCGGGAGTTTTTGTAAATTTTGCTGAATGGACTTGGAGTTGGAGTTGCTATATTGGAAATGTCTTGAACCGGTTATAACTTATAAATTCTAGCTCAGTGAAGCTTTAAAAGAAGGCTGTGGAGTCGGGAGTTTTTGCAAATTTTTACTGAATGGAGTCAGAGTTGGAGTCGCAACATTCAAAATGTCTGAAGCCGGTTATAATTTATAAAATCTAGTTTAGTGAAGCCTTAAAAGAAGGCTTTGGAGTCGGGAGTCTTTGCAAGTTTTTACTGAATGGAGTCGGAGTTGGAGTCGCAACAGTCAAAATGTCTGAAGCCAGTTATAACTTATAAAATCTAGTTCAGTGAAGTTTTACAACAGGGCTGTGACTGTTTAGTCGGTGTTGTAGATTGTCCCTGAATGGAGTCAGAGTTGGTATATTGAAAATGTATGGAGTTGGTGTTCGAGGCGGTTATAGCTTATAACCGAGTCAATAGCTCTGCTTTTTTAAGTGCTAAGGAACCGAATTTTTTAAAGTGCTGAAAACCGAATTTTTTAAAGGTTTTTCCTTTGGTTGTTTCAGCATTGTGTGGTCTCTAGGGGAATAATACGTTTGCCAGCGTTGCCACGTTGACTGTGAAAATAGATACGTTAAACTATTTAGTTGAAAGTTGAAAATGCTTTTCGCCCGTGAAAATTCAAACATTAACCTTGCGACCAAAACTATAACTACATATGGAGACTTTTGCATTTAAAATTGAATTCCTCGGTTTTTCTGATTGTCTAAGACAAATATGGTGACATAATTCCACATAGTCAGTTCAGACTTCATACTCTATGTTTTTGGTACTAAAAAGGCTGTTCATAAATAACCCAAGCTTTTCCTTTAGGGGGAAATGTTTCCCTAGTTGACACCACAGATTCAAATTTCATGCTCAGGTACACGCAATCTGACATAATTATACTCTATGTTTTTGGTACTAAAAAGGCTGTTCATAAATAACCCAATCTTTTCCTTTAGGGGGAAAGGTTTCCCTAGATTACACCACAGCTTTCAAATTTCATGCTCAGGTACACGCAATCTGACATATTTATACTCCATGTTTTTGGTACTAAAAAGGCTGTTCATAAATAACCCAATCTTTTCCTTTCGGGGGAAAGGTTTCCCTAGATTACACCACAGCTTTCAAATTTCATGCTCAGGTACTCGCAATCTGACATATTCATACTCTTATGTTTTTGGTACTAAAAAGGCTGTTCATAAATAACCCAATCTTTTCCTTTAGGGGGAAAGGTTTCCCTAGATTACACCACAGCTTTCAAATTTCATGCTCAGGTACACGCAATCTGACATATTCATACTCTATGTTTTTGGTACTAAAAAGGCTGTTCATAAATAACCCAATCTTTTCCTTTAGGGGGAAAGGTTTCCCTAGGTTATACCACAGCTTTCAAATTTCATGCTCAGGTACTCGCAATCTGACATAATCATACTCTATGTTTTTGGTACTAAAAAGGCTGTTCATAAATAACCCAATCTTTTCCTTCAGGGGGAAAGGTTTCCCTAGATTACACCACAGCTTTCAAATTTCATGCTCAGTTCCACGCAATCTGACATATTCATACTCTATGTTTTTGGTACTAAAAAGGCTGTTCATAAATAACCCAATCTTTTCCTTTAGGGGGAAAGGTTTCCCTAGGTTACACCACAGCTTTCAAATTTCATGCTCAGGTACACGCAATCTGACATATTTCATGCAGCAAATCTCCTTTAAGAAATTGGTAAATAAAATACCGGGTCGGAGCGACCCGGCTCAATAGTAACCGAAACTCTAAAAAACGGAATCTTGATACCAATAGTTACATCAAAAGAATCACATTTTAATGCTGATTTTAAATATATAAGTTTCGTCAAGTTTAGTCTTACCCATCAAAAGTTACGAGCCTGAGAAAATTTGCCTTATTTTAGAAAATTGGGGGAAACCCCCCCCCCTAAAAGTCATATAATCTTAACGAAAGTTACACCATCAGATTCAGCGTATCAGAGAACCCTACTGCTAAAGTTTCAAGCTCATATCTCCAAAAATGTGGAATTTTGTATTTTTTTACAACTACAGAAGAGAGAATAATGAGGACTTTTTTTTCCAAGCCAGTGAACCAACAAAACCTATTTGAATATTTCGGCCATATATCTAAGGGTTGTCTTTAGCAAAGAAAATAACAAACAATAAAACACTTACAATAAAAGTTCTCGGTTAAAAATCTATATTTTTTTTAAATAGCCATGGTTTTAAATAACCATGTCTTTGGGGACGACTTAATCCATCACAGTTCCTGAGGGAGGGGCTACAAATTACAATTTGACCTTTGTTTACATATAGTAATGGTTATTGTGAAGTGTATAGACGTTTTCAGGGGGACTTTTTCGCAATGGGGTGGGAGTGGGTTGGGGGAGGGGTGACGTGGGAGGATCTTTCCATGGAGGAATTCATCATGGGGGAAGAGAATTTCCATGAAGGGGGCGCAGGATTTTCTAGCATTAAAAAAAAACGAGGAACTAAATAAAAAAAAATCTCCTGGAAGTAATGAGTAGCAATAAAACTTAAAACGAACTTAAAATATTACGTTTATAAAGGGGATCTTCTTCTCCACAGTACCATGCTCTTTACGCTCAAGTCTTTTTAGTAATTTCAGTTATTTATTTTAGGGCCTTTGTGATTCAGGGGTCATTCTTAAAGATTTGGGATAAAATTCAAGCTTTAGTGTAAAAAGCGAGGTATTGACGAGATGCCACCTTTGTTTCGACAGAATACCGACTATCGCAACATGCTTACTTTGGTACCATGATTGCTACCTATCGTTGTCATATATCCCTGGTGACTGAACTGTCGCAACATAGTTGTTGTGACATAATCCCAACTGTCGCAGCAGGCTTGCTTTGGTGTCAGGCTTGTTGCGACATAATCCCTACTATTGCAACAGGCTTGCTACCTATAGTTGTAAAGTATACCTGGTGATTGAACTGTTGCAACCTTTGTTGCGACATAATCTTAACTGTCGCGAAATGCTTACTTTGGTGACTGGCTTGCTACCTACCGTTGTAAAAAAATGCCTGGTATGGCGATTGAACCTTCGCAAAATTCTTGTTGCGACATAATCCCAACTATTGCAACAGTCTTGCTACCAAGTGCTGCAACCTTTGTTGCAGTAACAGCAAAAAATTTGTTCATAGACTTACAGTGTATGAAAACTCAGCAGTACAAACTCAACAAGGGTGCCGATATTTTAAAAATACCCTATTTGTGCTTTTATTGAAAAAAACAGTGCCTCTCCCTATCAATTTTTGTGAATTGGTGCCCCTGAATCTCATCAAGTATGTATTCAAGTTAAGACAAAATTGAGTGGTACTTCATTTGGAAAGGGGGTCGTATAAATTTTGGAGGCGGCTCATTTGATTGGAAATCAGAAGTTCTAGTGCCCTTTTTAAGAGACAAAAGGGGTTGAAGGGCAACTAGCCCCCAACCCCACCCCTTTCCCAAATGTGTCCGATAAAAATTTAGAGATAGCTATTTTGCTGAAAATAGCTCAATGATCAGATAACAAAAACTACGTGGTCGACACAACTCCTCAGAGCCTGGGAGCAATTGTTGTAAGTTATGTCCAGGGGGCACATAAGACTTTATGGAAGTTATGGTCGAATAAACTTTTGAGGGGCTCATTCGATTGGAAATTGGAAGTTCTAGTGCCCTTTTTAAAAGGTCAAAAGCGATCGGAGGTCAACTAGCCCCTCCCCCAAACCTTTTTTTCCTAAATGCATCCAATAAAAACTTAAGATAGCCATTTAGCTAAAAATAGTTCAAATATCAGATAATCTAGAGCCATTTCATATGGAAGGGATGGTCTTTAGAAACTTTGGAAGGGCATCACTCGGTTGGAAATTGAGTGAAATTCCCTTCCCAAAGGAGGGGAAATCAGAAGTTCTAGGGCCCTTTTTAAGAGTCAAAAGGGGTCAGAGGGCAACTAGCCCCCAACCCCAGCTTTTCCCTAAAATTTATCCGATAAAAATTTAGAGATAGCTTTTTTGTTGAAAATAGCTCAATGATCAGATAACAAAACTACGTGGTCGTCACTGCTCCTCAGAGCCCGGGAGTTGTAGTAAGTTATATCCAGGGGGCATATAAGGCTTTTTATGGAAGGGATGGTCGAATAAACTTTAGAGGGGGATCATTCCGTTGGAAATTGCAAGTTCTAGTGTCCTTTTTAAAAGTCAAAAGTGATCGGAGGTCAACTAGCCCCTCCTTCACACCTTTTTTTCCTAAATGCATCTGATAAAAACTTAAGATAGCCATTTAGCTAAAAATAGTTCAGGGATCAGATATCTAGAGCCATTTTATATGGAAGGGATGGTTGTAGGAACTTTGGAAGGGCATCACTCGATTGGAAATTGAGTGAAATTCCCCTCCCAAAGGACGGGAAATCAGAAGTTCTAGGGCCCTTTTTAAGAGTCAAAAGGTGTCGGAGGGCAACTAGCCCCCAACCCCAGCTTTTCCCTAAAATGTATACGATAGAAATTTAGAGATAGCTGTTTTGTTAAAAATAGTTCAAAGATCAGATAATCTAGAGCCATCTCCTATGGAAAGGATGGTCGTAGAAACTTCGGAAGGGCATCATTCTATTGGAAATTGGTGGTGTAGCGCCCTTTTTAACTCTTAAAAGTGACTAGAGGACAAATAGGCCCCCTCTCTTGTTCTTCTTTTCCCTTCTCATCCCGTACCCTCCAAAGAAATTTGATCTGAATTTTAAGATGACCGTGCTTTCCAAAATAGTCAGAAGTTCCAATACCTTACCTTCGGCTTGGCTTGGCCCCCATGGGCCCTGGAGCACCGAGGCCTGTGAATGTGAAAATGTGAAAATGGAGTTTTCAACGAGTGGACGAGCAAAAACCCTAAAGCCTATCAACGTGAATGTCATGTAAAAAAAGGAAGGTTAATAATTCATTCACTATAGACGTAACTTGGGTGGTTAAAAAATACTTTCCTTGTGTTTGCTATTTCGTATACAGCCAATCCCTCTTCGTAGTATATCATAATAAGCACTTTAAAAAGCGGAACTGGCAGCACACAATCGAGACACTACTACTACTAGCAGCTCACCGCAGCACCAGGCCTCCTGAGGCCAACACAGCTACGCATACTCCTGCATCCCAATCTATTCAAAGACCCCCTTTTTACACCCCCAGGAAGCTCTAACTTCCCTTAAAACTTTCCTCACGATTCCTCTTACCCTATTTGATGACGATCTTATTTACAATTTAAAATGCCTACATTTGAATAATTGGAAAATAAAATGTAGTTTTTGACAAAAAGCACATTTTTTGGAAGCTCAGCCATTATTGAAAACGGAGTTCGCATTTTACTATTACAAGCCCCTCTAATACCCTTTCTTTCTCAACAATGACTCAGGGGAACGGTTCCTGAGGGTCCCAAGTGTATCTGACACCCAATGATAAAAATACACCTACCTATTTTCTATGGTAAAATTCATCGTGATTATTGAGTAATTTCCATAATTTATGACGCTTGCCCCTGGGACTTCGTGTGTCAAATCCAAATATATAATATTGTCAAACCTAACAATAACTCGTTAGTGCAGTGCAGCATAACGACTATCGGAATTTCCCGGTTCTCATTGTTGATATAAATGAGGGAAATTTACGTGGAATGACAAAGAGCCCTGGGGCACAGCCCTAATACACCCAGCCAGACAGTTCTTTGATGTTTATAGAGAACATAGAGCAAAATGCTCTTCGCTGGTTGGTAATTTCACTTTGAGTAGATATTCTACAATGTTTTGTTTTGTTTTTTTACTTTCGGATTTATGAATAAATATAGCCTAGTCAATTTTTCACAAAGTGCTTAGTTTATTTACTCCAGACTATATTTATTTATTTCTTTCTTTTTTCTTATTTATATCTTTAGTGATTAGCATAAACCAGGAAAAAAATTGCCTACGGAGTTCCGGTTCTGTTTGTTCCGGTTTCCGGTGTGAAGCATGTAAAACATTTTCCTTTGTAAGAAAGTCTGTAACTGAAGAACTGAAAAAAGGGCTATTAACTACTGAACTTTTTAATCAATTTATTTATTTAAAAAAGCCCAACGAATGCACCAAAAACCGTATCTTGTAACATAACGGTTGATAAATAACCACAACCATGCTTTAGCGCATATGCACCGTATAAGAATAAGGTGCAAAGAGTATACCAAGCTAAACTCTGTAGTTGACGCCATGGGAGCACTGCATGTTTGCAATTTAAATAAGTTAATACAATTAACTTAAATAACTCTTCATTTATTCTTCAGAGTGGTAACACCTTTTTTGAGATTAAATTGAACTTGAAACTCCGTTCAAACCTCAATTAATTCAGTGACTTGTTTTACTTCAGTTGCCATTCTTTTCTTTGCCATTTCAATGTTTCAAAAAACATTGATACGGATTAAAAGTATTACGAGCTACTAACCTAGATTCAGGTATGTAATTACATTTTGAACAAACATATATTGTATTTAGTTTAACTGTTTTTAACTTTATTCAGCACAATATTGATAGCAGGCAGGATAGCACCACGATTGTGAAACACGCAACAGAGTTTTTTGAATCCGAGGCTATTAATGAAGTGAAAAAACTATTGTTTACGAATTGCTTTCCTACTGAAGCTATGCCTCGGCGCCAGGGATCGAATGCTAAGACAAGCTCAGTTTCTGATATTATGGCTGCGCTTGCCCGCTGCTACGCAGAGAATATCGAAGTGCCATCTTCTGTAATTATAACGCCATGTGAAGTTCTTGTCACCCGGGCATCAGCTTTTGCAACTCTCAATGCAAAAGTAAGCCTTTGTCTAGATCAATTGAAGTTGCTTAATTGCTCAATCGCTCCTGGGGCTGATCTGCCCCGCCCCACCGAAACTAATACCGCTAGACCCACCTCTATGAAACCATCATTTGCCATTGTCCTTAGAAACCGACCACCCAGACTCACTGATCCGCTCTCACGTAATGTGAGCTCAACGCTGGCCATGAGGGTATTGTCCCAGTAAAACCTAACCCTAATGGAAAGCACTGGGTCGTGGTCACTTGTGATAAAAGTTCTGCAATATCTCTTGCCGCATCAGCCATGTCCAACTTGCTGAATACTATTCCTAAAAGTCATAGATTGAAAATCGCTTGGTATAGTGAGAAATGATCCTAGTGGCACTACTTCTGTCGATCTTGAAGCAGCAATCCCACAACTTGTTAAGGATACTCAAATCGGATCTTCAACGTGCCTTTCGGCTTCAGTTTTTAGATCAGACTGCCCGTGATAGTGCTCTTAACTCGGGATTTTGTCTTGGACACGAATTTTTTTTTTTAGTCGCTGTTTACAAAGAAATACCCAGGCGCTGTTTACGATGCCAAAGCACCGGACATATGGTTGCCTATTGCCCGTTTGGCCTCTCTGCAATGAAGTGCTCCAGATGTGCGGGCCCCCATATAAATACTAAAGATATGCCTTGCAATGCTTCGCTTCAGTGTGCTAACTGTGGAAAAGATCATGTGTCATGTAGTTTGAGATGCGATGTGCTAAAGAAAGCCATGTCTAAAGTTTTAAAATGACTTACGTTAGCTTTTCGTGTCTGAACATAAATGGTACGAAGGACAAAGATCTCTTGCTAGATGAAATACTAGCTAGTGACATTATTTTTCTTTGAGAGCATCTACTTACTAAGCTCAATATTTCCTATCTCAAGAGATCTCCCTCCCACCATTTATTCCCCCGCGAGGCAAGAAAAACGAAAGGCCACCTTTAGGTGGCATGGCAACTTTTTTCCGCAGTGCATCTAAATCTTGTGTGATTCATTCTGATGATAACATCCTGGCAATCCAAAGCAATAATGTTGTCTTGTCAACGTTTATTTTCCCTGTCATCACCGCAATATAGTTCTCTATCTGCATTTGCCAAGTGGTGCTCCAGTCTTAAGTCACTCTCAGAAAGTCTAGTCTCCAAGAATCTGAGTTGGCTTCTGGCCGGTGACTTGAACTGTGATTTGTATCAGGATTCAGGCAGATCGACCCTTTTGTTAGAATTGCTTCCCCTTGGCTATCATATCACATTGAAAAACCAAGCCTTCACGTATATTCACAATAAAGGTGGATTCAAATCCAACTTGGATCACGTGATTCCATCTAGTGCTTCCTTGATCGGTTCTGTTCTATACGTTGATGATGAAAAACTTGACCCTGCTCTGATTCTAAAGTGGTCCTTGGTATGCATCTCCTCCTTCAAAATCTAAGTGGTTCTATAATTATAATTGGAAAAGTGCCAATTGCACTCTGTTCATTGCGACTTTAACTGCAATGCTATCTACCATTAAAGGGCCATATAATTTACTGCAAACTTCTGTCCTCATGAATTCTTCTCGCCTTGATCTTAACTAGTACTATTGCCAGATTGTTGCCTGCCTTAAAGCTGCCGTGGATACTGCAATTTCAGTGGAGTGGATCCGGTACTATGAAACCTTTTTGGAACATCTATCCTGAAGTGAATCGTGCCAAATCCAAAGTGAAATTCTGGCTGTGCGTGTCGATTGCATGCGATCGTCCTGTTTCTGGTGCAGTCTTCGCGATCAAACATAAATCTAAGCGTGGTTATAAAAGTAGTTTGTGCCGTGCTCGTGTAGATGCGTGGGATAGTCCTAGGGATAAAGCTTCATGGACAAAAGTAATTAGTAGTGAAAAGTGTTCTCCTGATGTTGCTTGTAATTTGAATTTAGATGATTTTTCTAGTCATTGTGTCTCTTTCTTAAGTGCTTGCCTTAAAGCTGCCGCGGATACTGCGGTTCCAGTGCAGTAGTCCAGTAAATTACAGGCAGTTATTGGGAGAAATTAAGACCGTTTCTACCTTACCGTATTCGACAATCTGAAATTTTACTGTATCTGGATGATATTCGGTCTGCACTTAAAAAATTTAAACGGTCTCCAACTATGGATAGCAATGGGATTGTTTTCGTCATTTTTCTTTTGATTGTCCTGATATTATTGTCCATTTACAATTACTATTCCAATCATGCCTTGCCTAATCAATGGTTTGGATAGTTTTTTAGTCGGTTTTGTCACTACTTTTCCGAAGCGAGGAAAAGACCCTGAAAATTGTAGCAATTATCGACCTATCACTGTCGTATTTTTTATGTAAACTATTTGAGTATTTATTAATACCCGAAATTAATTCGTTGTGTGATTTCACATCTATGGAGGTCGGGTTCCGCAAAGGTTTCAGCTGCTGCCATGCTCATCATATTCTTGCCCGTCTTATGAAAGATGCTATAAAGTCTAAGAGTCCTCTTTATTGTGCTATGGTCGATATTTCGGACGCTTTTGATAATGTTGTACATTTGAATACCCTTTATTGCCTGGCTTCTTTTGGGATTAGTAAGTCACTTCTGGCGATTCTATCATGTTGGTATTCTGCAGCTAAAACTCGTTTGAAATGGAAAGGAGACCTTTCTGCAGAAATTAATAAACGAAGAGGAGTTCGCCAAGGCGCTGTTTTGTCCCTTAGTATTTTTAAATTTCTAGCGTCTTGCTTGCGCTTATTTTCAGGTTCTGTATTTTATGGTGATGTTTGGTTATCGCATATTGCATATGCATATAATGTCCTTCGGTTAAGCCGGAGTCTTAGAAGTTTATGTTAAATTTTTCTCATTTAAAGTCATATCTTGAGTCTATTGGACTTTCTATTAATCTCCAAAAGTGTGAGTTTATATGTTTTAATAGCCAATACACTGTAGCCTCATTAGTTATTGAAAATATTTCTCTTCCATGCTCTTTGGCTTGGTATCTCTCTTGGTAGTTCATTATCTTCTACATGTTCACATTTAGTCAAAAGTGCAATTAAAAATCTTCATTTTGCTTATGGAAAGATGTCACCCAACAAATGTAGATATAATCGAGAAGGTCTTTCCAGATGGGCCATAGTTTTGCTTTGCCAGCAATCTTTTTCTGTCCGGTACCTAACATTTATTTAGGAAAAAGTATCTCTCCACAATTCGAGTAGCATATTTTAAATGCTGCAAGTTTACTACTTGATTTACCGCGGTGGTAAAGGGATATAGTTATGGTAAATAGGTTATCGTAGTAAATATGATACTATGGTAAATATGGTACTGTAGTAAATATGGTATTACTATGTACTATGGTACATAATAAATATGGTAAATACTGTAATAGGGATATAGTTGAACAATTTGAGCTTTTAGATATGCCTTCACAAATGAAAGATCTTAATAAAGTTATGTGTCAAAGGACGTTGACTAGATTGTGTGACCCTATTTTTCGTTTTGTTTTTTTTTCATAGTGTTATCTTTGTCGGTTAAAATAAGTGATAATGATGATGAATGCGAAATATGAGCGGCGGTCTATGCTTTGTTTGTAAATATTTCTAATCAAACAGTTCATGGTAACGAACTGTAGTAAGGAGCGACCCGGCTCAATAGTAAACGAAACTCTAAAAACGGAATTTTGATGCTAAAATATACATCAAAAGAATCAGATTTTCATATTGATTTTAAATATATAAGTTTCATCAAATTTAGTCTTTATCAAAAGTTACGAGCCTGAAAAAATTTGCCTTATTTTAGAAAATAGGGGAAAACACCCCCTAAAAGTCACAGAATCTTAACGAAAATCACACCATCGCATTCGGCGTATCAGAGAATCCTACAGCAAAATTTCCAAGCTCCTATCTACAGAAATGTGGAATTTCGTATTTTTTGCCAAAAGACAAATCACGGGTGCGTGTTTATTTGTTTGTTTGTTTTTCTTTTCTTTTCTCCAGGGGTCATCGTATCGACCAAGTGGTCCTAGAATGTCGTAAGAGGGCTCATTGTAACGGAAATGAAAAGTTCTAGTGCCCTTTTTAAGTGACCAAAAAATTGGAGGGCACCTTGGTCCCCTCCCATGCTCATTTTTCTCCAAAATCAACAGATCAAAATTTTGAGATAGCCATTTTGTTTCGCATAGTCAAAAACCATAATAACTATGTCTTTGGGAATGACTTACTCCCCCACAGTCCCTGGGCAAGTGGCTGCAAGTTACAAACTTCGACCAGTGTTTACATATAATAATGGTTATTGGGAAGTGTACAGTCGTTTTCAGGGGATTTTTTTTTGTTGAGGGGAGGGGGCTATGTGGGAGGATCTTTCCTTGGAGAAATATGTCATGGGGGAACAGAAATTCAATGAAAAGGGCGCAGGATTTTCTAAAATTACTATTAAAAAAAAAAACAATGAAAAAATAAACATGGAAAAGTTTTTTCAATTGAAAGTAAAGAGTAGCATTGAAACTTAAAACGAACAGAGATTATTACGCATATGAGGGGTTCTAAAAATACTTTAGCATAAAGAGCGAGGTATTTAGGAGGAGATAAATACCTCGCTCTTTATGCTATAGCATTTTTAGTAATTTCAACTATTTATTCTACGGCCTTTCTGATTCAGGGGTCATTCTTAAAGAATTGGGTCAAAACTTACGATTTAGTGTAAAGAACGAGGTATTAACGAGGGTACAAACCCCCTCATATACATAATAAAAATTAAAGAATATAAAAGTTTGTTACGTAAGTTAATTCTTAAGTTATGTATATTTTTTACTAATAAAAAAATTCGTTAAAAATTAAAATTTATAGTTGCCTTTTTATGTAACCGAAAATTTGCATGGCAACTAGGCCTCCTTCCCCATCCCTTATTCCTCAAAATCGTCTGATCAAAACTAAGAGAAAGCCATTTACCCAAAAAAGGAATTACTATGCAAATTTCATTTTAATAATTTATGTGTGGAGAGCCAAAATCAAACGTGCATTAATTCAAAAACGTTCAGAAATTACATAAAAAAAACTAGTTTTTTTTACTGAAAGTAAGGAGTGACATTAAAACTTAAAACGAACAGAAATTACACCGTATATGAAATGGGTTTTTCCCTCCGAAATCCCTCGCTCTTTACGCTAAAGTTTGACTCTTTGCCACAATTCTGCTTTTTAAAACAATTAAAAGCAATTTTCCAAAATAAGGCAAATTTTCTCAGGCTCGTAACTTTTGATGACAAAGATTAAATTTGATGAAACTTATATATTTAGAATCAGCATGAAAATTCGATTCTTTTGATGTATCTTTTAGCATCAAAATTCCGTTTTTTAGAGTTTCGTTTACTTTTGAGCCGGGTCGCTCCTTACTACATTTCGTTACCACGAACTGTTTGTGATACAGTTATGAAAACGCGATTTATTTTTGGGGCACAGTGCGCGGTAGCAATGCCTGCGGCTGAAGACATGAAATTGGCAGTCTGAATCTAAAAGATCAGAGCAATTGGACAAACAAAACAAAAATTGCGTTCCCGCCTATAGTGTTGTAGCACGATCTAGGAGGCGCCAAGTTCAGAGCTCTGTACCAAAAGCTTCTCATGGGCAAGATAGGGGTTTTCATAACTGTATTGTATATCTAAGCTGTGACCATAAGAGATATAATTCTGTGTAGTCTACGGTTGGGCAATTTCGTCTTTTGTATTTCAGATTATTTTTTATAATGCTTCAATTTCTTTTCAGGAAGAATTATTGGACCTTCAAAATGCACCAGAGTCTTTGAAGAGACCTTTGTTTTTGGATGAGCCCTTTTGCACTGCCATGTGAGTATTGGTATCTCGGCTTAAAAATTGTATTCAGGCCCAAATTCAAAATATGCATTGTCATCTATACGCTCCACACTGTTTACCCACCCAAGTCCAAAGATAAAAAAATATATTTAATTTTTTATTTTCATTGAAAATACCTTTCTTTGGTATTTTCATTGGATTTTTTTAATAACAGCTAAATTGCTCCCTGTCCCTCTAATAAAGTTTGCCCATCCACCTTCCGTTTTTGTGAATAGACACTATTGAATATACCCAGCCAAAGTATTATGGAAATGTCAGGATATTTTTTCTTTTCGGAGAGAGTGAGGAGGGTTAACTGAAACAAAAGAAGGAATTTGTTGGCCCAAAATTATGCTTTTCGTTTTTTGGTGGGGGGGGGGGAGAGTTTCAACACTTTAAATTTAAAAAAAAATCCAGCGAACATAAATTGAAGGAGAAAACTTAGGAAATAGTTGACTAGTCGTATATCAGGCCTTGAGTTTGTATTAGCCTGGTGCCATGAATTTTGCGATTTTAAAGGATCATTTGTTTGGTCCGATCTTAGAAGATGATCTCCGCTTTTCCCCCTTCATTGCAGTTTAGAGCTTTGACTGGAGGTAAGATGAAGTGTCCCTGTGCTCCCTGCCCCTATCAGAGTCAATGTCCTTCAAAGTATACTTCACGATTTTTCAGTTGCACTAGGTGGGTCTCTTTATTTTGATATTTATTTTAAAAAGACTTTAATTTTTTTGAGAAGTAAATAGAGAATTTTGAGAAGTAAAACCTGAAACTGACAGAAATATCATCATGTAAAAACTCTGACTTAAAACAAATTGAAGTCCTCTTAAATTGGAAAATTAGCCTAAGAGAAATATACATTAAAATTAATAATTTTAGTTAATAATTATACTAAAATTAATAAGTTGAGGAGTTGTTGTGAATTTTTAATCGTGTCAGACTTTAAAATAACAGAAATTAAAATATGAATAAACCAAACCTAAAAAAAATGAAGCGAAACTTAAATAAGTAATAAATAATTTGATAGACCACAGTATTTTTCCATTTACAAATTTAGGAGAGACAAAATGGGTATAATTTAAATGAAATGAAAAAAAAACAAAGGAAAAAACAAAACATTAACAAAGAAAAAAAAACGACAAAACTTTAAATAATAAAAATCTGAACGTTTCAACTCCACGTTTGGTAGCCTTTATCAACGGGAAGAAGGGGGAAAAGAATTTAAAAAAAAGTTAAATCTTCCAAAGAAAAAGACAGAACATCATACTAGAGAAAAAGACAAAGAAATAAATTAAACTCACATCTTAATAACTTCCAAAATACTTCAAACATTGTAAATGTCTCTAGTACACCAGATATCTCTCCTGTATAATTTTAAATTGGCAAATGAGCTGTTTGCTGTATTTTGGAAGTTATTAGATGGGAGTATTATTTATTTATTTCTTTTTTCTCTTGTGTGTTGTTTTGTCTTTTTCTTTGGATGATTTAAAAATTATAATTATGATAAATTTTGAAAACAATTCTAAAACTATAAAAAATTTCTTTTTCCTTTTTTTCCGTTGGTGAAGGCTCCCGGACGTGGAACCGAAATACTCCGATTTTTCTCATTAATTTTTTTTCTTTTGTTTTGCTCCACTGTTTTAATTAATTTAATTTAATTTCTATTACTTAAAGTTTTTTTCTTTTGTTTTGCTTTACTGTTTTAATTAATTAAATTTAAATTTGATTTTTATTATTGAAAATTTTGTTGTTTCTTTCCTTTTGTTTTGCTCCACTGTTTTAATTAAATGAAATTTAAATTTAATTTCTATTATTTAAAGTTTTTTTCTTTTTTTCTGCTCTACTGTTTTAATCAATTAAGTTTTAATTTAATCTTTATTATTTAAAGTTTTGTTGTTTTTTTCCTTTTGTTTTGCTCCACTGTTTTAATTAAATTATACCCATGTTTTCTCTCTTAAGTTTGTTAAATAAGTAATCAAGTGAAACTTCAAACCAATAGGAATCGCTCCAAATAAAAGAAGGGCTGCTGCCATTTCAAACTTTATTAAGGCTAGGGTATTGTCAGAAGGGAAAAAGGGAGATGAATAGCTCAATACTTGGTCAAAACTGGTGGGTTTACTTTTGTACCTTCTTTTTATTAAGTTTTGTACCAGCTTTGTGAACGTGGTATAATGCGAAACATAATTTTTAGCTTTTCAGTATAATTTCATTCTTCTTCAGGAGTTTTACTGAGAAAAGTGTTCCTATTTTTGTTTTTAAAACCCCTATGACATGGTATGTTTCATAACAAGAAAATATGAATTTAAAAACTTGAAATATCAAACACCTACACTATTGCAAACACCTTACTGCAAAACCAACCTGCCTGAGGCTAACCCACCCTCCCAATTTTCTTACAACCTCTTCCCACCCCATTAAGGGACGCCCTTAGCCCTCGCCTCTCGTTTAGCCCTAGATGGTTGGCCAAAAAGGACGATCTTTGGCAATCTGTCAACTGCAGAACGTGTCCTAGCCGTCTCAACCTTTCTCTTATATTAGCCAAAGAAAGAGGAATAGGACCACGTTTGTCGTACTGTTTGAAATACGGTCAGTCAGAGGGGTAGCCAAAACAATTTGTAGACAATTCCTCTGGAAGACATCTAACAAATCCTATTCCGTGTTTTGGAGGGCCCATGTTTTAGAACCATGCTTAATCACTTTTGTCACTTTAGCTTCCAATATTCTAACCTTCTTTCGGAGACTTATCCTCCTGTCCCATTGAACTCGATTGCTGATATTAGGGGAGGTCCATCTTTAACTAAAATTCAAATTTTTCTGTACATACCAGGTTTTGGCAGACGGTAAAGCATTAGATTCCCGATGTTGATTGCAATGTTCTAGTCTGACATTAGGCTTTCTTGTCTATGATATATGCATTTTCATTGTTGGGTAAAAGTTGTTTTTGGGTAGAAAAAAGCTGACTTCTATGAGGGGGTATAAAGGGTAAATAATTGTCCGATCACGCTGAGATTCTCCACCTCCTAACTTTGTAATGGAATTTGTTGGGGCCCCAGTAAATAAGCATGAACTTTCGATAGAAAGTAATGTCAGGTTCCAGCATATTTTCTGGGGACTACATGTTTTTTTATGTCGTATATCTGACAGGCTTTCCTGCTAGTAAATAATATTGCAATCTCTTTTTTGATTTTCCCTCCTCCTCAAAATGGAGAATGTCATTATTAGATCATGTTGTTACAAACTATTACGTATATAAAGGGGGTGCTTCCTCCCCAACACCTCCCTCTTTGTGCTAAAGTTCTTAGTACATTTGAAAAAGAATTCTTGTTTTTCCAGTTAAACGACCTTTGTTCCAAGTTTCTGCTTATATTATTTAAATTATGTCGTTATATTATCTTATTTTTGTCAGTTAAACCAGTTCAGTTGGAAAACTTAAAACAGTAAATATTTAGATGAAAGCAATTTTGGCATGTTCAGTTTTAGTTTTTTTTTCAGTCTAAGTTGGTACTGTTCTGTCGTTTGTTTTTTGCCTTGCCTTGAGGGTGACTAGTTGTTTGTGGAGGCAAACTATTTACTGATACTGATATTATTAATAAAAATTTATTAATGTAACTTATTGATAACAGTAATACAAATGTTATTAATATAATTCTTTGCAATTTCCAACTGATGCATTAAATGGAAAAGCTACGCGTTCGCTGCCTTGCAGTCTAAATATTTAACTTTTTTTTAACACGCCTACAAACAGCATAAAAACAACTTAAAAATAAACCAAACTCCTTCACATCATCACTTTCAAAATGAACTTTCTGAATTTTGCTATAAACTGTAAAGTTTGAAGAAGAAAAAGAAGAAGTTATGTTTGCTCAGTTGGACTTGGAAGTCTTTTGGATTTGGATGGAATGTGGAACAAAATCTGTATTTGTCTATTGTTAAGATTTAGATATATCGAATGACCTAATAGATTTAAATAGATCAAAACAGATTTAAATATATCTAATGGCCTATATTGTTGAAATTGTGATTATCCGAAAAGTGTTAGTTGAATTCTGTGTGCCACTTTTGGTACACAGAATAAAAAAAATATCGACCGTTGGATAATTAAATAGTAATTAATAAAGTTAATTAATAATGAAGCTATAATAAAAAATAAATTAATTCCAAAAATTAATAAATAAAAGATAATTGATTAAGGATTTAAAAAAATAATTAAAACAAATAAATTATTTTAATTAATAAAAAACATTTAATAAAATCCCAATAATTAAATAATAAAAAAATCGCCCATTTTACGTATGGTTTATTACAAAATACAAAATGCGGATAACATTCTTTTTTAGTACCGTCGGCAGTGAAAAAGAGATCTGTTTGTTTTTGTTGCGGTTAAGTGGTAACTTCAGGACCATTTAAATCTTTAAAAAAGGAAAAAAACAAAAATTCAGGTTTTAAGCTTAAAAAACTCGATAAACTAGGTTATTTTTTGGTAGTAGCCTAGTAGGCACCAAAAAAAAGAAACATAGGTGAAAATCAGCAAAAGGGGCTAAAAACGAACGGTAGAGAAAAGCTTAAGAAGATTTAGCTTTCCTTTGAAGGTGTGACTGTCTTTGGAAATCAACTGGTTGTTAATGTTTGAGTTTTGGTTGCCGATGCTAACTATTTTTCGAATTTACTTTCTCGGTTCGACATGGCAACACTGGCACAAGCTTGGTACTGTCTTTAAAAGCTCATAATTTTGTAACAACTAAAAGAAACAAATTAAAAAATATCGGCTTTCAGGTTTTAATAAACTTACGATGATCTAGAGGGGTTTTTTCATCCATGGTATTTTACATGGATACATGTAATGTTCATTTACATGGCTCTATGTAAAATGAACATGTTCATTTTACATGGAGTGTTCTGGTCCGGGCCCATTCATGGCTCTAGGTGGCCCGTGCTCTTACAGTCAAAACGAAAGGGGGATGTTGAAAATAGGTATTGTAGTACATATAGGGCCAACTTTCTTTTTAACTTCTTCTTGCATCTTGATTACTGGTACTTTTAGGCCTGTAGGCATATTATTTATAGAAAGAAGCTTGTGTTTTGCTTTGCAAATAAAAAGTTTATTTTTATTTGAGGATGACTTACAGAGTGGGGGGAGTGGAATGTTTTACCCCGATCTTCTTCATGGGGCTCTTTGACCTGGACATACTATATATTCTTTTTACTTCTGTGCTTACTAGTAATTGCATTCGTATTATCGTTTACAGAGTGAAGCGCGAATTGGATGAAGGCCGCAGCAGAGGACAAGGAGGAGCAAGACCTGATGGAGAGAAGGGACAGGTATCGTATAAACTAGTACTTGTTTATTTTTGTCTAGTGACCCAATCAGCTGTATATAGTTTAGCCACAAAAAAAAGAACCGACAAGATAGGGTGATCCGTTAAGGTATTGAATTCCCTTAATGAAATTTTCAAAGATGTATGTTGTGCCCAGATTACGACTTAGGAAGGGGTTTTTGAGTTCCTAATTTCTATTCCCCTCCAAAATATTAGTTGCTAGTTTTCCAGATCGTTGTTGTGCTGCATTAGTAATAAGTATGGGAAGGTGTTTCAAAGTTTCTATCTTCTTTTCTTTCCTCTGTTGTAGAGGTAATTTCTTCTGAAGTTGGCCTACTCTTGTGCTATTTTTAGTAGACGTATACATGCTGTTTACTTAAAAGCAGGAAAGTTTGAGGAGAAAGAAATGCTGTCTCGGCTCCCATTTGGGCATAAGGCTCGTTCTTGAGTTTATTTACGATTTGTAGCTTTCTATGGCGTCAACTGCGAAAGGAAGGAGTTTGAAAAATTCCTTTTTAGAGGCAATTTTCGAAACAAAATGTTTTTTTTGTATTTTCGTTGAAAAGAAAGGACAAAATTGTCCCTCTCTTAGATTTTCATAATTACATTTTTCCCCTCTTAAATATTCGTGAATTGACACAACTGGTTGATCCGCGTTTTTGTCCCCACTTTAACTCCCTTCGAACCCGTCTGATTCTCTTTCAGGAGAAATTTGTTCTTGGTCCTGGTTTCTAGTGATGGATTCCCACCAGAATTTATCAAAATTTAGAAATTTAGAATGAGGCAGTCTAATTTTATGCTAAACTATCAATAAATGTGATTATCAATCAATAAATATGTAATAAAAAAAAGTATAGACAAAGAAATTGTAACATGGTTCCCCACAAGCTCCTATGATCAGAAGTATGGCTCAATTGCCTTGACTCCTATGTTCTCCAAGTTGAATTGTGATACGTCTTCCAGAAGCTTTAACATACCAAGGACAGTGTAATGAAATCTTATTGTTTATATTGGTCAACTGGAAATTGTTAATTTGGTTTGGTTTATATGCAATCTACGATGACCTCTACTCTTTTTTCTCTGCTCTTAGTTCTTCTTCCTTTCTTGACTTGTTTTTTATTTTGTCTAAAAACGTTTTACTCTTAAGAGTTAATTTTATGTTCAACGCATTGAGGTGGTACCTTGAGCTCTGCTCACCGTTAGTTAGAGTGGTAATTTTGTTATAACTATTTGTATTAATAAAGATTTACCTTACACAGCCATGTATGTTTTAAAATCATGGAACTCAATTTTTAATGGGAAAGAGCTTCTGAAGCGGAGGCGGTTTTAGGGGGTTGACAGAGGTGGTACTTGCCCAGAGTGCAGAAACGTTATGGGAAGAAAAATTCAAATAAATAATCTAATGGTTATAGTCATTTTAAAATTTTTGAAACTCTATTTCTATTAAAATAAAATAGAGGACGCAGTTAATAAATAATCATTAAAAAATAAATTAAAAAATAAATTAATTCAAAAAATAAATCATGAAATAATTATATGATGGTAATTAAATTAAAATAATTTGTAATATTGAAATAAGTTGAATAACAAATTAAAAATAGTAAAAAAATATATTATTAATTTTGTTAATAAGTCAAAATTGTACTAAATTTTGGCATGACGATTTTGTTGGGGAAAGGAGGGGGGTACCAATAAGATTTTTATCCCGGGTTCAAGACAGGCCAGACCCACCACTATCCTTATGCTGTTATTCAGTTTCCGATAGTAGCGGATACCAAATAAAAAAAAAGAAATATAGGTGAATAGGATACATAGATTGTAAATAGGACAAATAGAGCTACAACATAGCCAAATCACACGGTTTTGCCAACTTTCATTGGCAAAAAGCCAGTAGGACTTTTTTTGGACTGTTTTGACTGCTCCGCGAAATTAATGGACTTCTGAAGGTGGAAACTTTGACGTTAGGAAGGAGTACATTCGTTCCTTGTAAAGTTGAAACATACAGTGAAACCAAAGAGAGGAAGAGAGATTAGTCTTCTTTAATTCGTGATCTACTTTTGGGGTGTATTTTCCTAAGCCAGACGTATTATTCCTTAATTTCTGGAGAGATTAGAAGCACTGATTTTTAAAATCCGATTGCTCCCTTTGTTATATCTTAGCCAGTAAGAAGAACGAAGCATTAATTCCACTCAATGACTTCTCCTGTACCAAAGTTTAAGCCAGTAAGGAGAACAAAAAGTTTTGAGGCACAAGATTTTTAGAACTTAACTCTCTGTTTCTCTGTGGTTTATCGATAGTCTTTTTCTGGTTTGCAAACTGCAGTGGTTTGTGGCTTTTTATGGCCCCTGCATGGTACTCTTTTTCAATTATTACTTCTTAGTTGGCTAACAATTTTTACTTTAGTTAACCAAACTTATTGTTCATTTGTTTCATTTTTAGCGTCGGGCTGTTGACCGACTGAGGACAGAGGAAGATTTCATGGGCCTGGGCCTTCTAAGTCCTCAACGAAAGACATGGGGTGAAGGCTGCCATGTTAATAAAAATTCCGAAAAAGGACCTGGTGCAACTTCTGTAAGAAGCCATGATGATGCCGAAAGGTTGGCTTTGTTTAGAACCAAAACATATATAGGCCTATTCTAAGTGTTACCATTGGTGCACACATGTCCTACCGTGAAGAAGAGGGAATTCTTTTGGGGAGGGGAGTTTGATTTCGGAAATATTTGCTTATTCCCATAATTGTTTAAAAATTAGTTTTTAATTGTATATTATTACAATTAATTACTAATGCCACACAACCTGGTTCTTCTTGGAAATCATCTGGCGTAATACACCCCCTGCCCCCCCCCCCTTATTGCACTGATGTCGAGCAATGTTATGTTTCATCATACTGATTTAAGTTGGAATGTTGATAAAGACTGGAAAATATCCCGCTTTGGTTCAAAATAAAGAGTCCGATTATTTTGTTCACCATGCATGAAAGGCAGGGTTTTCATCCGGCGAAAAATATCAAATGATTTTAGCGATTTTTTGGTTGATTATTTTTTTGGCTTAGTGATTTTTTTTCGTAATATAAATAATCAATAGAAATAGTGATAAATCATTAGATGTGGCAACCCTGATGAAAGAAAATTGGTACTCAAGAGACTATAAAATCTGCTAATAAAAGAAAAACGTTGTAGCAACCACAATAATTACACAAATACGTATTTTAAACTTGCGAGTTTGCAATTTCTCAATGTTTCCTTTGCCATAGATCAAAATTATCAATTGACTAGTATTTAGGACTTTAGGTTTTTAATATTTAGGTTTTGCAACTTAAGGAACCTTCTTTGTTTCCTAGGTACACTCTTGTCGATACGTGTTGGCTCTAAATTTTTTTTTAAAGGTGCAAGGGTTTGGGTATGCAAGGGTTGCAAGAGTTTGCTTCATTTGATGGTGGCTAGTAATTCGGGTTTTTTAATTTAATTTATCTTTTTAGTATATTGGTTTAAATTTATTCTATTTTTATTGATTTTTTTTAATTGATGTGGTCTCTTTATTAATATTTTTTTATAATATTGGTAATCTATATATATAAAAATAAGTTGTCTGTGTGTGGATCTGTGGATGGATCAGGTGACGTCATGTTTGTCCGCATATGACGTCTGAATTATTTCACACTAATACAAAATAAGAAAAAAAACTAAAAAAGGTAAAAACTACAAAAAAACTAAAAGAAAAAAAAACTAAAAAAGCTAAAAAACTAAAAAAAACTAAAAAAAGGTAAAAAACTAAAAACTAAAAAAAACTGAAAAAACTAAAAAAAGGCAAAAACTACAAAAAAAACTAAAAACTAATAAAAAAACTAAAAAAACTAAAAAACTAAAAAAACTAAAAAAAGATAAAAAACTAAAGAAAAACTAAAAACTAAAAAATAAAAAAAATAAAAAAAGGAAAAGACTGAAAAATAAAAGAGAAAAAGAAAACTAAAAAAATATGAATAAATATATATAAAAATAAGTTGTTTGTGGGTTATGTCTGTCTGTCTGTCTGTCGAGTGACGTCGTGTTTGTCCGCATATGACGTCTGAATTATTTCACACTAATACAAAAGAAGAAAAAAAACTAAAAAAGGTAAAAACTACAAAAAAAACTAAAAAGAAAAAAAACTAAAAAAGCTAAAAAACTAAAAAAAAACTAAAAAAAGGTAAAAAACTAAAAACTAAAAAAAACTGAAAAAACTAAAAAAAGGCAAAAACTAAAAAAAAAACTAAAAACTAATAAAAAAACTAAAAAAGCTAAAAAACTAAAAAAACTTAAAAAAAGGTAAAAAACAAAAAAAAAACTAAAAACTAAAAAAGAAAAAACTAAAAAAAAGGAAAAAACTGAAAAATAAGAGAAAAAGAAAACTAAAAAAATATTAATAAAGAAGAAAAAAACTAAAAAAGGTAAAAACTACAAAAAAACTAAAAAGAAAAAAAAACTAAAAAAGCTAAAAAACTAAAAAAAGGTAAAAATCTAATAACTAAAAAAAAACTGAAAAAATAAAAAAAGGCAAAAACTACAAAAAAAATAAAAACTAATAAAAAAATAAAAAAGCTATAAAACTAAAAAAAACTAAAAAAAGGTAAAAAACTAAAAAAAACTAAAAACTAAAAAAGAAAAAAACTAAAAAAAAGGAAAAAACTGAAAAATAAAAGAGAAAAAGAAAACTAAAAAAATATGAATAAATATATATAAAAATAAGTTGTTTGTGGGTTATGTCTGTCTGTCCGCATATGTCGTTGCGTGTTTGTCCGCATATGACGTCTGAATTATTTCACACTAATACAAAAGAAGAAAAAAAACTAAAAAAGGTAAATGACGACCGGGACACAGGGACACAACTACAATGGGGACGCCGGGGGGCACAGGGGGATATAAATGACGACCGGGACACCGGGACACAAGGAATATAAATGACGCCCGGGACACTCAAAGAGAAATCACAGACTGGAACACCGGGACACAAATGACGACCGGGACACAGGGAATATAAATGACGACCGGGACACAGGGACATAACTACAAAGGGGACGCCGGGGTGCACAGGGGGATATATAAATGACGATGGCGACTCAGGGAATGGTCGATTAGCAATCACCATCAACAAAGCTCAAGGGCAATCATTAGAATCATGAGGTATAGATCTGAATACGGATTGTTTTCCCATGGACCATTATATGTTGCATGTTCAAGAGTCGGTAAACCTGACAATCTATTTATATGCACAGACAATGGGACAGCAAAGAATGTTGTATATTCGCAAGTTTTACGTAGTTAAAAACATATATATATATATATATATATATATATATATATATATATATATATATATATATATATATATATATATATATATATATATATATATATATATATATATATATCTATCTATCTATATTCACAGGTGGGACATAGGGACACAACTACAATGGCGCGTAACTAATATGGCGCGTAACGACTTACGCGCGCGGGGGGGCTTGGGGGGGCGCGAAGCGCCCCCACCAACTAGGTGTTGGGGTGGCGCGAAGCGCCACCCCAACAGCTAGTATTTTATAATATTTTATTTAATTTATTGGAGTTGAAAAAGTTAATTCCAGCTTAATAACTTCTTACCATAAGGGCGGAAGTCGAAGATGAAATTAGAAGGAAAAATTCCGAAAAATATATTTTTAAAAAATCACGTTCGGAGAATACTTTAATCAGTCGGATAACTTTCATAATTTATAGTTGAGTAAATTAGTTCCTAGTCATATGTATGACATAAAAAAGTTTCTGCGAAACGCGCCGAAAGAATTCTGTGCTCTTCGATTAAGGAAAAAGTGTCATTATGAATTGAAATAATTAATATTTTCGGCTTGATTACAGTGATAACATTTTGATTAAATTAGGTGTATTTGATCGTCACATCTTGGTATAGATGTCTTTTCTATCTTGGGGAACATCTTGTCACGTCGTATATGCCACATCTAGGGAAAGAAGAATGATCATAATTTAATATAGAAGGAAAAGAACTGAAGCTGTACATTCCGGAAGCTTAATTCTATTTATCAGTGTGAAAACATTGGAATAAAGACAAAGAGTAGCACGTTATAAATTCTTGTTTTGACTTATGCTTTGAAACAAGGTCGTATCCAGGAGTTTTGTTGGGGGGGGGTGCAAAAACTTTCAAAAGAATCGATTGTTTCGGCCCGGTCGACGTTTTCTGTGCTTCATTGGAAAATAAGAAGTTGGAATCATCTTGATCAGAGTATTTAAAATAATAGTGGTATATCTTGGTTTAAGAGAGAAATTAAAGAAATCCTTTTTAGTAAGTATGAATTTAGTTTTTTGCTGTTTTTTGGGGTGGGGGAGGAGGGGCTGTAAATAAAAAATTGAATAACCTATTATAGCCCTTTGGGGTATGATTATAATAGTAAAGTTGAAGTTGTTTTGTTGTAAGATTTGTGGTATTGATTAGGATGTGCGATTTGTATTAGTTGTTTTGTAATTTATTTAGTCCTTTTTTGTTTTAGTGTTATTTTGTTTGTTTTTTTTGCAACCCCTTCGGACATTTTTTTCATTTCTCAGGGTTGCTGTTCATATTGCTGTTGTTTTTTCTGGTTTTAAAATAACGAAACCGAACAAAATGGCTATCTCAAAGTTTTGATCGGATGTGTTTGGGGAATGGTGGGCGTGGGAGGGGGTTAGTTGTCCTCTAATCAATTTTGACTATTAAAAGAGGCACTAGCCCCTTCAATTTCCAATCGAATGAGCCTTTTTAGAAGTTTCTACGACAACAAATGGCCATCTCAAAATTTCTATTTAGGTGCATTTTGGGAAAATACGAGGTGTGGGGAGGAATTCACCTTCTGATCACTATGAATTTTAAAAAGGGCACTAGAACATCTGATTTCCAATGCAATCTGCCCCATCCGAAGTTTATACGATCACCCTTTCTATATTAACCTTGAATATTCCTCAGGGCATAACTTATAAACCTTGCCCTGAGGGCTGTGGGGGAGAGTTGTCATCCTGAAAGATATAATTTTCGGAACTGTCAACTACATTGAACAAAATGGCTATCTCAAAATTTTGATTTGATGGGTTTGGGGAAATGCTGGACGTGATAGGGGGATTAGTTGCCCTCCAATCACTTCCGATTATTAAAAAGGGCTCTAGCCCCTTCAATTTTCAATCGAATGAGCACTTTTTGATGTTTCTATGACAACTCATTGGATACGAAGTGCCCTGGTCTAAAACCAAAAAAAAAAAACAATAAATTGTGCCCACATCGCTCGTTGCTTAGGCAGTGCTATTGCGCTGCCTGTGATAAATTCTTTTTATTATTTTTCATTATTATTTTAGTAATAACCTTTTTTAATAATAACACCTTCATTTGTATCAATTCATACAATGAAACAAACAAATAAAAGAAACAACTATTGCTAGAACGCCAATTTACCTGTAAGCAACGGTTCAACTAAATCAGCAATATACACATATAAAAAAAAACTCAAAAGATGGTAAATGCAGAACAATAATAAGAAGAAAAAAGCGAAAAAAAAATAACCAAGATACTCACCAACAGCCTCCTCACACCCGTGTCTCAACTAAGAAGTAATTTTTATCATTTGATTTAAGTGATGAAGCAATTCTATAAGCCCTAATGCTGTCCAGGAGTTCCGTGGTGTTTTGTAAAAAGGGCTTAAGTCTGCTATCTTCTGTAAATAAGTTAAGTATATGGTTCAAAAGAGCTCAATGCAATCTATCGATTGGTCGATTCAAAATGGCTCATCTCATCTTTAATTTTGACCGAGTTACAAGTTGTTCGAAAAGGGCGCAAGTCCCTTATCTTCTAAGTAATGAGCAATTCAGTAATTTGAACGTTTTCGGCGGATTTCGATCGAACTTTTAACTAGGAATCAGTATTTAAAGCTTCTACTTTTTTAAATTCTGATTTATGAGAAAGATTTTTTCATTTTGCCTTTTCATTTTCATTGGGCTGTCCTGTAAATTTAGGAAAAGTGGACTTGGGCTCTTATTGCAAAACACCACGAGAGTTATTCCAGAGGATTACACCCACATGGTGAAAAAAATGGCCAAACTTAGCTTTACTCGTCTTATACGTAAGCTTATCTATAGTCCATGTGTAATATGAATCATGTCGGAATTGGCAGAAAATGTGTCAGTGAAATAAGCTGGTACAACACCATTCAAGCATTGAAATACTAGTGGTGTTTATGTAACTGATCAACATTTAAAATACCGAAATGGCCATAAGAAATATTTAAGAAAGTGTGTCCAGAAAGCACATTATCATGGTTGCACCTTGCAGCTATCGTTGCAACCTAGTAAGGAACGAACTTCAGCCCATAGTAACCGAAAATTTAGCAACACTTTTGGAAAAAAAAACAGT
This sequence comes from Artemia franciscana, assembly GCF_032884065.1. Taxonomy (NCBI): domain Eukaryota; kingdom Metazoa; phylum Arthropoda; class Branchiopoda; order Anostraca; family Artemiidae; genus Artemia; species Artemia franciscana. The sequence continues at coordinate 806,361 of NC_088882.1, forward strand.
AAGGGAGGATGGATGAAGCAACCAGGCCAAATAAACCTAGATGACATTGTGCATCTGGCTTCTGTGTGAATGACGAAAGTCATACTGACTATAACGTTCCTGTGATCGCTTGTGTTGGATGCAACCTTGGTTATATTATGGGGATAGTGATTAAGCCATGGACCTAGATGGCATTGTGCATCTGGCTTTTGTGTGAATGACGAAAGTCATACTGACTATAACGTTCCTGTGATCGCTTGCATCGGATGCAACTGTGGTTATATTATGGGGATAGTGATTTAGCCATGGACCTAGATGGTATTGTGCATCTGGCTTTTGTGTGAATGACGAAAGTCATACTGACTATAACGTTCCTGTGATCGCTTGCATCGGATGCAACTGTGGTTATATTATGGGGATAGTGATTTAGCCATGGACCTAGATGGCATTGTGCATCTGGCTTTTGTGTGAATGACGAAAGTCATACTGACTATAACGCTCCTGTGATCGCTTGTGTTGGATGCAACCTTGGTTATATTATGGGGATAGTGATTTAGCCATTTCCTCCATTTGACAGGGCTGGAAGTTTTCCTCTCGGGTTAAGTTGATGATTTGTTGACAGACTGCCAGGAAACAAAGGTTGACGGGTGTGTCGGAAAGCAGATATTCTTGTAATTATGTAGCTGATAAAGGTTTCTGATAATAAAAAAAACGAGAGGTCTAGGATGGCTCTGTTAGCTTGTGGACTGAGGTTTGGAGGTAGCACCACAAACGTTCATATGGGAAGCTAGAATTTAAAACACAAGCTTTTTGAAGCTATGATAAAAAAGCGTTCCCATGGATTAATCACAACAGCCATAAAACAGCTATGGACGATATTTTTCTACGGGTTTAATTCTGTATGCAACCCTGACACAGGAAGGTAGGTAAATTTCCAAAGGAAATTAGTATCCAACACTCCTTTTATCTGTATGGACAACTAATTCAGTCACAATGAGTCTTGAATCCTTTGTCCTTTTTTTACAAAGAAAAGAGTCATTGATAAGTTCAAAAACACAAAATAGCCGAATTACCCCTCCCCCCTGAACAGTAATTACATAATTCACAACTTGATTAAAACACGAAGGCTTTAGAAGTTGCTCAGTTTGGTTTCGTAACTCAAATCCCGTGTTTTATTTTTCTATATGCTTGTTGAAACAAAGACCGAATGGTATTTAGTAGTATAAGACCGAATTATATGTTATTGCACTTGGGGTTAAGGAGGACATGTAACATTTGTCTGGTAAAATTTGCTCGTGTTGTCCAAGAAAGCAAGAACAGGTAAAAACATTATGTATTGGGACCCGTAAGTACAGCATGTGGCACGTAATGTTCGAGGTATATAGGTCTTTTTTACTTCGAATTGTAATATATTAACATGTTTTACAAGAGTATTTCTGTTCTAGAAGTTTATTCTGAATTATAAAAGTTTGATTGACCGTATTTCAAACAGCAAGTCGCATGTCAAATCTGGTTCTATCCCACTTTTTAGGGTTATAATGAGAGAAAGGATGAGATGATTAGGACACGTTTTGCAGATGAAGGATTGCAGATTGCCAAGGATCGTCCTTTCTGGTCATCCATCTTGGGCCAAAAGAAAAGCAGGCTGTCCCCCAATGGGGTGGGAGGAGATCGTAAAAACGAATTAAAAAGAATTAGATCTTCTTGGGAGTGTGTATATAGGGAAGCTGTGAATAGATTAGGATGGAAAAGGAGCGTACACGCCTGTGTTTGCCTCAGATGGCTTGGTGGTGCAGTAAGTGGTTAGTAGTAGTAGTATTATCTTGTATACACACATTTCAGCTTGTATACATACATTTATATATCTTTTCATTTTACTTACAGGGATGTTACCCTTACTCAACGCCGACTTGGCCCGCCGCGAGGTCTTCGAACAGAATCTGCTGAGAACCGTTTTTATCAAAGCCGAGATAGGGAGTCACTTCCAAGAGATAAGTTTGGAAGAAATGAACACTGCGATCGAGATAGGCCTGATAGGGAACTGTAAGTTTCAGTTGGGTTTATTTCTTTCATGATTCACCTGTTTGCCCAGGGCCAATCTCAGACATAAATTCCTCCCCCTATCTCTCCCTCCTTATGTTTGCAGATATGTGCGTACCTAAATTTTAAGGTGTAACTGGGTTCAGCCTGTGGAGTAAAAAAAGAGGTACCACTTGAGCATAATGAACAAATAAACTCTGAATTATTCAGCATATACGAGTACTTTTTTAGTAATTGATTGTGTTAATTATTTTAGGGAGGAATTGGTAATATTTTTAGGGAAGAATTGGAAAGGTTTGTGAAGGAATTGGTAACTGATTGCTGCAGTGAGTCAAAATAGTTGTTTTTTTTTTCAATAGTAAAGTGCGCTGTTAAAAGCGGCAAAACCTGTAGTTTTGGCAATATTCAAAACTTAGCCTAACAGTGGGGCATTCAGTCGTCTAACCCATCTCCTGTCCTTAGTTGACTAATTGTCATAATAAGTTGGGTTCAGAACTGATAGAGACTGCTTAGAGCCAATAATAACTACCTCGTTGTGCAGCAATAATCATTGATTCTTACTGGCCTCATGGCTGCATTTACAGCATTGAAGTAATTTTTTTTCATAATCCCTCCCGCCCCCTGAAAAAGTTCTGCGTAATTGCCTTTTTTATATCCTGATAGAATCACTAGTGAGTCAACATTAAACTCATACTAAAACAAAGCCATGGCTTATGAATCCTTAGTTTGTTTTATCCTTTTGTATGTGTGTTGTACATTAAGCCTGAGATAGAAGCCGAAGATTATTGAATATATCTGATGGCCATTTCTATAACGTCATTATAACGTCAATTAATTCAAATTCAGGATGATAAATGGAATCAATATTGCTAATCAAAGATAGTTAATCAATATGGAAATTTTGGGAAGCTTTGGAGAAAATAGTAAAAATACTATATGTCTGTCCCCCCCCCTCCTTGGACTGCAAAATTCTGAATAGACTAGGACTGAGGTAATACTTGTTTGAAATGTCATGAAGAACAGGTTATCTGGGATATATTTTTCCTCTTTTATTTGTTGTTGTATTATTTTAAATCATGAGGATATAATGATGGCACCTTTTTTACTCTTCCAGTATCACAGATATAGAATTAACTATAATTCCAAAATAGAGTCGGAAAATGTTAGTTTTTTCGGTGATATTGTATCGCAAAAAAAATAAAATAAAAATAATCTGTTTAACAAAACGCAACAGTTGACTTCATCATCTTTATATTATTCGACTTCTATCTCTACTGAGCAAACGATACAATATCAATATCGATACAATATCGATAATCGATACAATACCTTCTCTTAGAAAAATCCTTTTCCATACTTATTTTCCAATAATTGAGGCAGTCATTTTTTGATGGTTGTAAATATTTAGACTAAATTTGGTCAATCAAGGCTTACAAAAATGCATTAAACTGGTTGCAAATATTTTTCAATGATTGAAATGACAAGAACGAGGGTATATATAACCCTTGTTTCAAGTGACACGCTCATTAAAATTAACAATGGAAAACGTAATATGTTTGTCTGGATTTGTGTAATGCTCCAATAATGGTTGATATGGAAGTATATCTAGGTCTTAGGGCAAAATTAGAGCTTCTATGTCGTAGTATTTTTAGACTTTATCCCTTAAAAAACCTAAATTATTCTTGTTTCCAGTTTTACAAGCAAAAGTTTCTTATGCCTATCAATTTTACAGTAGACCAAGCAAATCTACATGGGTTAGGTTTTACTTTTACTCACAATATATGTTCATCCTTACCTTGTACTCCGGGATTACGATTATTTTTTTTTTTACCTCTTTTCAGACCAAGTGAATCTATCAGACTTTTTCCTTTTTTTCACTATATATGTTCACCCTTACTCTGTAATCTGAAATTCCGAAGGTATTTTTTTGCTTTTTTGGGATTGAAAAATATTGTAAATTACTGTTTTAATAATTAGAAAAAAAGAAGGCAATTATAAGATCAAAAAGGAATGTATCACACGCGTTTTCTTTTTCTTAATAATTGTTTTTGAAAAATTGATATTTTCACAAGACAATATTTATGCGGGCAGGGAATGAATTGCACGCTTTACTGTTGACATAAATATGAATCAAACACGTTCTCTGTCATTGATTAATTAAAAAAAAACAAGTTTTTTACCTGAAAGTAAGGAGCGACATTAAAACTTAAAAAAAAACAGAAATTACTCCGTATATGAAGGGGCTGTTCTCTCATAAACGCCAGGCTCTTTATGCTAAAGTTTTACCGTTTCTCACAGCTCTACTTTTTAAAACAATAAAAAAAACTTCAGCGTAAAGAGCGGGGCGTTTTGGAGGGAATAGCCCCTTTCATATACGGAGTAATTTCTGTTCGTTTTAAGTTTTAATGTCACTCCTTAATTTCTGGTAAAAAACTTGTTTTTGTTTCATTTAATTTCTGAACGTTTTTAAATTAATACTTTTTTTTTTTTTTTGGCTGTCCGCACATGAATAATTAAAACGAACTTTACATGTTGTTTTTTTTTTGGGGGGGGGGGGGCTAAATGGTTTTCTCTTAGTTTTGATCGGAAGATTTTGAGAAAAAAAGGGGTGGGGGAGGAGGCCTAGTTGTCCTCCAATCTTTTGGTTACTTAAAAAGGCAACTAGAACTTTTAATTTTATATGAACGTTTTCATTAGTAGAAAATATACGTAACCTACGAATTAACTTACGTAACGAACTGCTATATTTGTAAATTGTTATTACGTGTACTAGCGAGTTTGCCCTCTCGTTAATACCTCGCTATTTACGGTAAAGCTTGAATTTTGTCCCCATTCTTTAAGAATGACCCCTGGATCACAAAGGCCGTAGAATAAATAGTTGAAATTACTAAAAATACTTTAGCGTAAGGAGCGAGGTATTAAGAAGGAAATGAACCCCACACATGCGTAATAATTTCTGTTAGTTTTAAGTTTTAATGCTGCTTCTTACTTTCAGTTGAAAAAAAAAACTTGTCCATATTTATTTTTTAATTGTTTTGTTTTTGTTTTAAATAGTGCTAGAATATCCTGCGCCCCATTCATGGAAATAATCTTCTCCCATGACAAATTCCTCCATGGAAAGATCCTCCCATGTTACCCCCTCCCCTCAACCAAAAAAATCCCCCTGAAAACGTCTGTACACTTCCCAATAACCATTACTGTACCTCAACACTGATCAAATTTTGTAGCTTGCAGCCCCTCCCCCTTGGACTGTGAGGGAGTAAGTCGTCCCCAAAGGCATTGTTATTAGTTTTTTTGACTATGCTGAACAAAATGGCTATCTCAAAATTTTGATCCGTTGACTTTGGGAAAAAAAGAGCATGGGAGGGGGCCTAGGTACCCTCCAATTTTTTCGGTCACTTAAAAAAGGGCACTAGAACTTTTAATTTCCGTCAGAATGTGCCCTCTCGCGACACTCCACTGGGTCGATACGATCACCTCTGAAAAAAAAATAAACACGCACCTGTGATCAGTCTTCTGGCAAAAAATACGAAATTCCACATGTTTGTATATAGGAGCTTGAAACTTCCGCAGTAGGGTTTTCTGGTACGTTGAATGCGATGGTGTAATTTTCGTTAAGATTGTGTGAGGTGTTTTCCCCTATTTTCTAAAATAAGACAAATTTTCTCAGGCTCGTAACTTTTGATGACAAAGAAAAAATTTGATGAAACTTATATATTTAAAATCAGCATGAAAATCCCATTCTTTTGATGTATATTTTAGCATCAAAATTCTATTATTTAGAGTTTCGTTTACTATTGAGCCGGGTCGCTCCTTACTACAGTTCGTTACCACGAACTGTTTGAAAGAAAATAATTCGGTATTTCGGGGCTTCTGACATTATTACTCCTTTGCGGAAGTTAGGCTCAAAATTCGAAAAGATTATATTTTTTCTCTTTTAGGGGTGTTTCCCCCTATTTTCCAAAATAAGAAAAATTTTCTCAGGCTCATAACTTTTGGTGGGTAAGATTAAATTTGATTAAACTTATATATTTAAATTCATAATAAAAATACGATTCTTTTGATGTATCTATTAGTATCAAAGATCTGTTTTTAGAGTTTGGTTTACTATTGAGCCGGGTCGCTCCTTACTACAGTTCGTTACCACGAACTGTTTGACTAACAGTCAATAGTAACATTAAACGAATGAGGCTTAAATTATTGCAATTTCGTCTTTAAGAAATGTCAGTCTGCCAAAATCTAATTAAGTATGTGCACGGATAAAGTTCTGTTTTTTATTAAAAATTGTTCTTAGAATTTGAATGAAGGCAAGTACTAATGGACACAGCCCTTGTATTGTTTTGAAAATTTGGATATTCCACATTTTATTAGGTACTGATATAGAATTGTATCCGTTGAATATCCCCAATAGGGCCAAACTCTTTGAGGGTATCAATGCATTTTTTATTAAAAGTGGGAGAAAGGGAAAATCAGAAAAAATGTGTTTTTTGGTTACTATATCTGTGATTTGCTAATGTACAAGGGTTCGTTTGAAAAACCTTGGGTGGAGGAGGGAGGTTCGTTCATAGCTATGTTTTCTTGAATATTTACTTCATTCTTATCATTATTATTATTCCCATTATTATATTTCATTATTATCATTTTACCATATATATTCATTTTTATCATCGTCGTTACGATATCATTACTTTTGTTATTTTCTTCATCTGTATCATAATAGATTGTCACTATAATTTTTATTAGTCTATTACTATCAGTAATTACCATTATTGTTCCTAGATATTCTAGTAAAGAGAGACGGGAACGGCTAAATAGTGATCGAGAAGGACAACGTAGTCGACGTCCAATGGAGGAACAACGAGACTTGAGGAATGGTGGACGAGACCCGAGGGATAGATTTGCTAGGGATGGAGTGGATACCAGGTATTTTGACTTACTGATTAATTTGTCAATATAATTTGTAAGAGAACAGAATTTTTCCATGATTGAATAGAATTTTTAAATAGATAGCAATTTTTATATATTTATAGAATATAAAGATTGTAATATTTCTATGAATATTATATATTTATAGAAATTTATAGAATAGAATTTTTTAATAGAATATAGAATTTTTTTAAGAAAAAATATTTACTAAAGTAATAAAGTATCCAAGGGAAATATTTTGGGTCATTGCCAGGAAAGAAACGAAGAAATCATAACCGCTTTTTCAGACAATGAACTCACTAAAATGTTATAAGAGAAACGAAAAGCGTTTTTTTTTTGCATTTTTTTCTTTTCTTTTTTTTGAGATTTTTGCATTTTTGCGTCAATCGATGGTCAAGCATATTTATGTCCTGGGTGAAAGTACAATACCCGAAAATGTTTTAAACATAGTTTATTTCGTTTCTCTAGCAAAAGTAGAAACCTTGGAAAGCATGGAGTTATGCCCATCGCCAGGTCTATCAGCAGAAGTTTTTAAAACTAACTAAAACTAGAAGTTTTTAATACGCCCCGCTCTTTACGCTAAAGTTTTTTATTGTTTTAAAAAGTAGAGTTGCGAGAAAGAATCAAACTTTAGCGCAAGGAGCGGGGTGTCGAGGAGGAAAAGCCCCTTTCATATACGGAGTAATTTCTGTTTGTTTTAAGTTTTAATGTCGCTCCTTACTTTCATTTTAAAAAACTCGTTTTTTTATTTAATTTCTGAAAGTTTTTGAATTAATGCATGTATGATTTTGGCTTTTGCATATTAATGATTTTGGCTTTTGCATATTTTTATGATTTTGCATATTAATTCTTTTTTTTTGGCTAAATGGCTTTCTCTTAGTTTTGATCAGACGATTTTGAGCAATAAGGGATGGGGAAGGAGGCCTAGCTGCCCTCCAATGTTTCGGTTACTTAAAAAGGCAACTAGATCTTTTAATTTTTAACGAACGTTTTTATTAGTAAAAAATATACGTAACTTAAGAATTAACTCACGTAACAAACTTTTATATTATTATATTTTTGATTATATATATGAATGGGTTGGTCCCCTCGTTAATACCTCGCTCTTCACACTAAATCTTGTTTTGTCCCAATTCTTTAAGAATGACCCCTGAATCAGGCCGTAGAATAAATAGTTGAAATTACTTAAAAAATTTTTAGCATAAAGAGCGAAGTATTTATCTCCTCCTAAATACCTCGCTCTTTATGCTAAAGTATTTTTAGAGCCCCTCATATGCGTAATAATCTCTGTTCGTTTTAATGCTTCTCCTTACTTTCAATTGAAAAAACTTTTTCATGTTTATATTTTCATTGTTTTTTTTTAAAATAGTAATGCTAGAAAATCCTGCGCCCTTTTCATTGAATTTCTCTTCCCCCATGAAATATTCCTCCAAGGAAAGATCCTCCCATATAGCCCCCTCCCCTGAACCCCACACCCAAAGCAAAAAAAAATCCCCCTGATAACGTCGGTACTTCCCAGTAACCATTACTGTATGTAAACATTGATCAAAGTTTGTAACTTGCAGCCCCTCCCCCAGGGACTGTGGGGGGTAAGTCATCCCCAAAAACATAGTTATTATGGTTTTTGACTATGCGGAACAAAATGGCTATCTCAAAATTTTGATCCATTGACTTTGGGAAAAAATGAGCGTGGGAGGGGGCCTAGTTGCCCTCCAATTTTTTGGTCACTTAAAAAGGGCACTAGAACTTTTCATTTCCGTTAGAATGAGCCCTCTTGCAACTCTCTAGGACCACTTGGTCGATACGATTACCCCTGGGAAAAAAAAACAAACAAGCAAATAAACACGCACCCGTGATTTGTCTTATGGCAAAAAATACGAAATTCCACATTTTTGTAGATTAGACCTTGAAATTTTTTCTATAGGGTTCTCTGATACGTTGAATGCGATTGTGTGATTTTCGCTAAGATCCTATGACTTTTAGAGGGTGTTACCCCCTATTTTCCAAAATAGGGCACATTTTCTCAGGCTCGTAACTTTTGATGACTAAGACTAAATTCGATGGAACTTATATATTTAAAATCAGCATAAAAATCCGATTCTTTTGATATATCTTTTAGCATCGAAATTCCGTTTTTTAGAGTTTCGTTTACTATTGAGCCGGGTCGCTCCTTACTACAGTTCGTTACCACGAACTGTTTGAAAAGTTTGTATGACTTTGACCATGTATGACTTTGAAAGTATGAACACACAATAATCAACATACGAGCTAAATGATTTTTTTTTATAAAAACTGACATATTTGGCAGATAATATTCAGTGCCCTTTCCTGTAGGATCAATGATCCCCTCCAAATGATTAAAAATTTAAAAAACCATTAAGTAGCCTACGAATTCAACTTCGAGAACATTTTGATTTAAACAAACAGCATTTTTAAACATTTTTTTCTTACAACAAATCTTTATTGTTTTTTAGAGGGGGGGCGTTCAAGATTTCCTATTTAGCCTCTGAACGGAATTTCATGAGCCCCCCTCCCCTCCACGATTCCAAATTAACATTCGGAGGACCTATTTTTGGCTATAGCATTCATTCTTGCTGGGATGAGTACTGGTCATACTTTACATATAACCTAAAGTATGTACAGTATGTATAAAAAGTATGTACAGTATATTTACAGCAATTCTCTACTAACACTGATTTATTAATGATAATATGTTTCATAATTTGTTTAATTTTCGGTTTAGTTTCGGTTTTTTTATTATAGCTTTTACTTTTTAATTTTATTGTAATCTTGTTTATTTTAATTGTATAATAATATTTTTAAATTTATTTTTAACAAAATTTATTTCATTTTGTAATAACCTTTACTTAGATACTAATGAGCTAAATAGCTCATTTGGGGAATCGAGGAATTTTAACTCGAGGAATAGCTCATTTGGAATTCGAATCGAATCGAGGAATTCGAATCGAGGAATAGCTCATTTGGGGAATCGGAAGAGGATGCAAGCGCATTCTTTATGAATTCTTAAAATCTTTATAGATAAAAATTGTGTTTTAAGTAGTTAATTTTTTAATTTTTTGAGTTTTTAAATATTTTTTTATAGTTTGTCAAAGTACTAAGACAATGAAAATAATATCTGATTGTTAGAAATTAATAAGCGGGAATTCACAACGGTACCTATATGATATACCCTCTACCTAATATTCTTCTAATGTGTTCTCTGACGCTGAATATTAATAAAATATACCAAAGTAAGATGAAAATATGATACTTTAAAAACAAGTTCTGGCTATATATTTGAACATTAGAGGGGGTGGCGGTAAAGTATAGCGGGTCTGCATGCCTAATGTGTTAGGTACCGTCATTCTGACTACTTTCAAACTTCACACTATCCAAATACTTTACCCCCTCCCCTCCTAATGTGCAAATATGCAGCCCAAATTATATATTTTCCATCTCTTCTGTCACTTCTCTTTGTCGTGTCACACTGTAAGCTGAAAGAAACTAACGAAAGAAAACCCGTTCTATAATGCGCCAATGAATAAACAACTTGAGCGGTAGGGGGTTTATCATACCAGTACCCTCACAACCATATAAATCTTTGAAAAGTAGGAACAGTCAGGAATTATATGTTCAACAAAAAAGCCTCTATATGCAGTTATGTAAGTTTTTAGTTGTGGCTGGTGCTAAATAAAAAAAAGTAAGCTAAGGAAAGAAAGGAAGAAAGAAAAATATACAAGAAGAAAGTAAGAAAAGAAAGTGGGTTATGAAGACAGAAATAAAAGAAAGGAAGGAAAGAAAATAAGAAGAGAAAGAAAGAAAGACATACAACACCAATATGTATTTTTCTTTTGAATATTTAGTTATCTTTGGGAATTTACTGCTTTAATTTCCTTGAACGAAAAGCATTGCAAATTTAACCAATTAGTGTGCTTATTCAGCAGTTTAACGTGGTAATATAAAAAAAAAGTAAGCTAAGGAAAGAAAGGAAGAAAGAAAAATATACAAGAAGAAAGTAAGAAAAGAAAGTAGGTTATGAAGACAGAAATAAAAGAAAGGAAGGAAAGAAAATAAGAAGAGAAAGAAAGAAAGACATACAACACCAATATGTATTTTTCTTTTGAATATTTAGTTATCTTTGGGAATTTACTGCTTTAATTTCCTTGAACGAAAAGCATTGCAAATTTAACCAATTAGTGTGCTTATTCAGCAGTTTTACGTGGTAATATAAAAAAAAAGTAAGCTAAGGAAAGAAAGGAAGAAAGAAAAGAAAGAAAAATATACAAGAAGAAAGTAAGAAAAGAAAGTGGGTTATGAAGACAGAAATAAAAGAAAGGAAGGAAAGAAAATAAGAAGAGAAAGAAAGAAAGACATACAACACCAATATGTATTTTTCTTTTGAATATTTAGTTATCTTTGGGAATTTACTGCTTTAATTTCCTTGAACGATAGCATTGCAAATATAACCAATTAGTGTGCTTATTCAGCAGTTTTACGTGGTAATATAAAAAAAAAGTAAGCTAAGGAAAGAAAGGAAGAAAGAAAAGAAAGAAAAATATACAAGAAGAAAGTAAGAAAAGAAAGTAGGTTATGAAGACAGAAATAAAAGAAAGGAAGGAAAGAAAATAAGAAGAGAAAGGAAGAAAGACATACAACACCGCTATGTATTTTTCTTTCGAATATTTAGTTATCTTTGGGAATTTACTGCTTTAATTTCCTTGAACGAAAAGCATTGCAAATTTAACCAATTAGTGTGCTTATTCAGCAGTTTAACGTGGTAATATAAAAAAAAAGTAAGCTAAGGAAAGAAAGGAAGAAAGAAAAATATACAAGAAGAAAGTAAGAAAAGAAAGTAGGTTATGAAGACAGAAATAAAAGAAAGGAAGGAAAGAAAATAAGAAGAGAAAGAAAGAAAGACATACAACACCAATATGTATTTTTCTTTTGAATATTTAGTTATCTTTGGGAATTTACTGCTTTAATTTCCTTGAACAAAAAGCATTGCAAATATAACCAATTAGTGTACTTATTCAGCAGTTTAACGTGGTAATATAAAAAAAAGTAAGCTAAGGAAAGAAAGGAAGAAAGAAAAGAAAGAAAAATATACAAGAAGAAAGGAAGAAAAGAAAGTAGGTTATGAAGACAGAAATAAAAGAAAGGAAGGAAAGAAAATAAGAAGAGAAAGAAAGAAAGACATACAACACCAATATGTATTTTTCTTTTGAATATTTAGTTATCTTTGGGAATTTACTGCTTTAATTTCCTTGAACGAAAAGCATTGCAAATTTAACCAATTAGTGTGCTTATTCAGCAGTTTAACGTGGTAATATAAAAAAAAAGTAAGCTAAGGAAAGAAAGGAAGAAAGAAAAATATACAAGAAGAAAGTAAGAAAAGAAAGTAGGTTATGAAGACAGAAATAAAAGAAAGGAAGGAAAGAAAATAAGAAGAGAAAGAAAGAAAGACATACAACACCAATATGTATTTTTCTTTTGAATATTTAGTTATCTTTGGGAATTTACTGCTTTAATTTCCTTGAACGAAAAGCATTGCAAATTTAACCAATTAGTGTGCTTATTCAGCAGTTTAACGTGGTAATATAAAAAAAAAGTAAGCTAAGGAAAGAAAGGAAGAAAGAAAAATATACAAGAAGAAAGTAAGAAAAGAAAGTAGGTTATGAAGACAGAAATAAAAGAAAGGAAGGAAAGAAAATAAGAAGAGAAAGAAAGAAAGACATACAACACCAATATGTATTTTTCTTTTGAATATTTAGTTATCTTTGGGAGTTTACTGCTTTAATTTCCTTGAACAAAAAGCATTGCAAATATAACCAATTAGTGTACTTATTCAGCAGTTTAACGTGGTAATATAAAAAAAAAGTAAGCTAAGGAAAGAAAGGAAGAAAGAAAAGAAAGAAAAATATACAGGAAGAAAGTAAGAAAAGAAAGTAGGTTATGAAGACAGAAATAAAAGAAAGGAAGGAAAGAAAATAAGAAGAGAAAGAAAGAAAGACATACAACACCAATATGTATTTTTCTTTTGAATATTTAGTTATCTTTGGGAATTTACTGCTTTAATTTCCTTGAACGAAAAGCATTGCAAATTTAACCAATTAGTGTGCTTATTCAGCAGTTTAACGTGGTAATATAAAAAAAAAGTAAGCTAAGGAAAGAAAGGAAGAAAGAAAAATATACAAGAAGAAAGTAAGAAAAGAAAGTAGGTTATGAAGACAGAAATAAAAGAAAGGAAGGAAAGAAAATAAGAAGAGAAAGAAAGAAAGACATACAACACCGCTATGTATTTTTCTTTTGAATATTTAGTTATCTTTGGGAATTTACTGCTTTAATTTCCTTGAACGAAAAGCATTGCAAATATAACCAATTAGTGTGCTTATTCAGCAGTTTAACGTGGTAACACTGGCAAAAATATGCCGCTGCCCTAAAAATTTAATAATTATGAAAAAGCCAATAGAAAAATCTTTTAAAATCATAAGTTTTCGGACCTGAATAGATCATAAATGGATCCAAGGAGTCAAAACAATCCTTTTTTAGTCCTTGGCCCTTTTAATAGGCGAAATTTCTTATTTATAGAAAGCCTAATGATCGTTTGGGAGAGCGAGGATCCCGTGGTCAGTGGTCAAATCGGTCTGGCTATCAACATGCAGAAGAAGAGCCCGAGTGGATGTCCGGAGGACCGACTTCCAAATATGACACAATTGAGCTAAAAGGTTTTGAGGAAGAAGAAAAAAAGAAGAAAGATAAAAAGGTCCCTGGCCCGAAAAATATGGAAAAGTCGAAAGAAATAAAGCAAGGTGAAAATTTTGTTAAAGTTTTAAGTTTGTTTTTGATGTTGCCCCACAGGTATTTTTTCGTGCAACACATTTTTAGGGTTGCAGATTTTGTGTGTTGCAGGTTGTGCAGGCAGTGGCAGTTGTGCAGGGAGGCAGTTCACCCAGAAAGGATTCCGCTTCATGAATCCTTGTGTAAAATGTTGGGAAAACTAGGATATGTGGGGCTGAGGATCCTTTCTTTGTAAACTCAAGAAAGCTCTAAGCGGATCTATCTTATTAAACGAGCATTTATTGTATATGTATATATATTGTGTGCACGTGCGCTTGCATTTTTTTTCTCGAAAATGGCACACATTTTTTTTCTGAAAATTGTCATACCTTTCTGGTGGGAAAAACGATCTAGATAGGTCATGGCCTTAGATAAATTCGTTTGAGTCATAATTTTGAAAAAAAAAATCATGTGATTGATGTGATAAATGCTTGGAATAGTTTTTATAAATTTCGCGGGCGTCTGTGCTAAATATCTTAAAAAGGACATTACATATTAATTTGGTTGTCGATAGTATAGAAGCAGGTTATATAATAATTAAAGCAGAGTCGCCTGCTTTTCATTTGGTTCTAGACAATTGCCCGACAAGGATGACCTTGGGTAATCCTTCACGGAACTTGTTCTAGCCATCTCAACATTTCCCTCATTATACCCCTTTAAAGATATATTGACTCACACTTTTCCCACAGTTTACTCTTTGCAATAACGATCAGTCAGCCGGATACCCAAAACAACCCGAAGGCAATTTCTCTGGAAAACATCTAGCAAATCTTGATCCACTCTTTTTGGAGCCTCGTGCTTCAGAAGCATCTAATAAATGCTCCTTGGTTTTTCAGAGCGCCCACGCTTCTTGACTGGGGCCATGCCGGGACATAGGTAATAATGCCCCTCCTAAACTAACGACTAATGTCATTGTTTGGCCTCCAAGAGGTCACTATATACATAAAATAAGCAGGAGAAAAAGCTAACTTATAAAGATTAAAAAAAGGAAATTAGTTGGTTGTTTCATTAATTTTTTCTGTAACGTAATGTACAAAAAGTTTTTTTCGTATCGAATTCAAACGACGAATGGGGGAATGAACGGGGAAACAGCCCGGGCATGGAACAGGAACGGACTGAAATTGGAAAGCGCTAAGAAACATCCCGGCATGGGCTGTGTCTTGGTGTTTTGTGTCTTTTGGGCGAAATATTTTCTGTGCGAGGATTTAGTCAGGCAAAACTCAACTTTCCTGCACTCAAATACTTCTAGCCTAGCTTTTAATTTAAAAGAAAAGAACATTTTTAGAAGTCGGGTTATTGTTGATTCACTTTCTTTATCATCAATGGAACGTCGATCCTCCCTTTGAGAAAACAGTCTGCCAAACTATTTTTGGCAATTGTCCAAGGACTATGAAAATATTATATGCGACCTCTAGGCGTGACGACAACACTGTGTCTACAGCGAGACAACACTGATTATGTAATTTTTTACGCCGCGTGTCTACGTAATTTTCCAGCATAAAGGAAGAATCACTAATTACCATCAACGGCTGATGGTGACAAGTTTAAAGAGTATGGGTAACTTGTAGAGGTGGGAACTGGCTTTAATGTCTAAAAAGAAAGCTAATTAACGCCATCTAGCGTCTGGTGACGCTTGACATTACTTCAGTATAAGGGTATATAAGGGATTAGTTACAAGGGTCTAATCTCAGTTCCTCGCATAAAAATGATTACAAAGCTTAAAAAAATGAGAAATATCACCAAATACTAGTTGTTTTTTTTTTTTTTTTTTTTTTTTTTTTTTTTTTTTTTTTTTTTTTTTTTTTTTTTTTTTTTTTTGTCGACAAGAATCACGGAAGTGCTGTTTTAGCACTATTACGGTGAATTTGTGATTATAGCACCGAAAATCGGTGTGTAGGATGCAAATTTGGGCAAATATTGTACTTTAGGAAATACTTCAGTATAATTCACCTTCAGTATATACTTCAGTAGTATATATTCAGTATACTTCAGTATAAGGGTATATAAGGGATTAGTTACAAGGGTCTAATCTCAGTTCCTCGCATAAAAATGATTACAAAGCTTAAAAAATGAGAAATATCACCAAATACTAGTTGTTTTTTTTTTTTTTTTTTTTTTTTTTTTTTTTTTTTTTTTTGTCGACAAGAATCACGGAAGTGCTGTTTTAGCACTATTACGGTGAATTTGTAATTATAGCACCGAAAATCGGTGTGTAGCGTGCAAATTTGGGCAAATATTGTATTTTAGGAAATACTTCAGTATAAGGGTATATAAGGGATTAGTTACAAGGGTCTAATCTCAGTTCCTCGCATAAAAATGATTACAAAGCTTAAAAAAATGAGAAATATCACCAAATACTAGTTTGTTTTTTTTTTTTGTCGACAAGAATCACGGAAGTGCTGTTTTAGCACTATTACGGTGAATTTGTGATTATAGCACCGAAAATCGGTGTGTAGCGTGCAAATTTGGGCAAATATTGTATCTTAGGAAATAGCCGTGATGGGAACCCCATGTAGCAGGAGCGAAATAGTAGCTGTTGCCACTTCGGCGAAAATTAAGAAAAATGATCCAAGGTGTAACTTTTCTTTGAGGGTAGTTGTCTTTTAGAATCAACAGATTGTTAATGTTTGAGCTTTTACGAACGACAAATGTTTTCAAATTTAACTAATTAGTTTTTATTAGTAATTTTTGTGGTTTAACGTGGCAACACTGACGGAAATGAGGTTTTGCACTTAAAATCTCAATATTTTTGAAATAACCATCTGGAGAAATCGCAGTTTTCTTGTGTGAATATGGTCTAAGAAAAAAAAATTGATGTCCTTGGTAATTTAATAACACCCGTATGTGATGTGCGCCATACTCAAAGCCACTGTTTTTGCAAAAGTGGAAAAATTCGACTAGCAGAAAATATTGAAAGATGGCGCTGATGCTGGTAACAATATTACTTGTACGGGTCAAATAGTATTCTGCCACTACTTACTCACTGCAGCACCAAACCGTCTGAGGTCAACGGAGTTACGCAAGCTCCTTCTTCATCCCAATCTATTTAAAACCTCCCTCTTTACACCCTCCCAAAATATTTCTATTCTCCCACCATATTCGGAGACGACCTATTTTTCGTTTGGCCCTAGACGGTTGATCGACAAGGACAACCCTAATAGTATGTACCTTAGTATAGTATAACACTAGTAAAATAGTAATTAGTAGAGTAACCTAAGTATAATCAAATATTATTGGATGATTCTTGCTTAGATTCTATTCAAACAGTTTGTAGTAACGAACTGTAGGTAAAGAGTGATCCAGATCAGTAATAACCGAAACTCTAAAAGACGGAATTTTTATACCAATAGATACATCAAAAGAATTGGATTTTCATACTGATTTTAAATATATAAGTTTTATTAAGTTTACTCTCGCCCATTAAAGGTTACGAGCCTGAGAAAATTTACCCGATTTTTGAAAAAAAGGAAATGCCCTTAAAACTCATAGAATCTTATTAATTAAGAATCACACCATCAGATTCAGCTTATCAGATGAACCCTACTGTAGAGGTTTTAAGCTCCTATCTGCAAAAATGTGAAATTTTGTATTTTTTGCCAGAGGAAAGATCATGGATGCGGTTTTTTTTCTTAGGGGTGACGGTGTCGACTCAGTGGTCCTAGAATATCGGGAGATGGTTCATCCAAACGGAAATTAAAAGTTATAGTGCCCTTTTTAAGTGACAAAAAAATTAAGGGTAACTAGGCTCCCGCGCCACTTTTTTCTCTCAAAATTGTCTGATCAAAATTTAAGATAACTTTTTTGTTCAGCATAGTTGAAAGGCTGAATAACAATGCCTTTGGAGATATCATGACCCCTTACAGCCCCTGGGGAAAGGTCTTTAAGTTATAAAATGTGCCTGTTGTTTACGTTTAGTATTTGTTATTGGGAAATATGCATACATTTTTCAGGGGAGAATTTTCTGCTGGTGGGATTTTCCAAGAGGATAATTTTCAATGGATAGGAAAGTTTCCAGAAGGTGAATTTTTCAGAAGAAATTTTATACTGGGGGAATTTGCCAGAATTCCTATGCGAAATTCTTCTTATGTCTTGCTTTGTCTTTGCCGACTCATTTTTACGCATGGAGATGTTAAGAATTGTCCGGGGTAAATTTTCATCAGGATTGAATTGTCTAGAGCATAAATGCGTGGGGAGGAGGGATTTTTCTGTAGAAATTTAGTCAGATTTCCTGGCATTATCTGAAAAACGATTAGAAATTAAATTAAAAAAGTTTTTTCACTGAAAGTAAGGAGCAACATCAAAACTTAAAACGAACAGAAATTATTACATATATGAGGGGGGTTGCTCCTCAGCACCCCGCTCTTTACGCTAACGTTTGAATTTTGTCCCATTTTTTTTAAGAACGCCCCCTGAAACACTATGCTTGTTTAATTAGAACAATAAGCACCTTTTTAAAGATTACTTAAAAAACTTTACCGTAAAGAGTGAGGTTTTTGAGGAGGAGCATTTCCGTCGGGTAAATAATAATTTTTGTTTGTTGTAAGTTTTAGTGTTGCTCGTCAATTCCAGTGAAAAAACTATTTCTTTTTTCTATTTAATCCTCTATGAGAAGGGGAGGGGGAGTCTTTGATAGCTGGGTTCTGAGATTTTCATTTTTCTATTTTTACAATCACTATAAATTTTATTTTTATTTTTTTCGTTTTCATATTTTTTTTATTCCATTTCTATTTTTTATCGTATTATTTTTATTTTATTCTATTTATTGTACTTTTATTCAGTTTCTTATTTACTCTATTCTGTTTCTTTGTTAAATTTTAAACTAATTTATTTTTTCTTTTCTTTTTATAGATGTGAAAGTTCAATCACCGTCCCCAGAGAAAGCAGAAATAGAAACAGAGAGCGTCAAAAAAGTTTCCAGGCCCCCTAGTCGAGATCCAATATCCGATACGACTGAAATCCCTAAATCTGATGTCAGAAAAGAATTAGAAGAAAATTTAAATAAAAAACCAGGTGTTGGCCTCAGCTTGGAGGAGTTTAATAAAATCCTAACTATGGATACATTGCCCGATGTCTCTCTTGGAGAATTTTTGGTATGTTTTATTTTCCCTTTGTCCTTCAGGCTGGCACGTACGCAGGGGGGGGGGGGGGCTTGGGGCCCGTCCCCCTCCCCGAAATTTTGTGAAATGTTTAATTTCCCCATGGTTTCTTGGGATTTTTGGCAAAAGTAGGACATTTATTAAGAATCTAGATACATGTGTGAAGCCTTTTTTGGGGGATTTTACAGCATACAATTATCCGGTCAAGTCACTGCCCAATTATTAACCCATTTTCTATCTAATTTTTTACCCTCTTTGAAGTAATTAGCAATTGTACTGTTATTTTTTTTGTAAAGAGAGTTTGATTTCCACAGCAAAATAGAATTATCCTTGATATTAGGACGTTTGTCCCCCCTTTTCAGGATAAAGTGCAGCTTTTAATGGATCAATTTTGGAAACAATAATTTTTCATTAAAATCTACGTTTTTGCAACAGAAGAACTACCCCCCATAGCACCCATATTGCACTGTTAACCCTAAAATTTTCCTTTGAGTGGGATATAATAGATTAATTACTGGTTTCAAATCGCTATGAATATAACCTGAGCCTAAAACGTACTTTTGAGGCTTCAGTATTCTTCCCCCATCTGCTACAAATACTACAGATTAAAGTTATTCTGTATTTTTCGATATACGTGCTTTTTGCATTTCTAAATAAAAAAGTGCTACTTTATACCTGCTGTTTCGAAAGTTTTGCCCCCCCCCCCGAAAACAATTCCTGCGTACGTGCCTGCCTCCAGGTATGGATAGACCCTGGATGCTTGGGGCCCCCATTGGCTCGGGGGCCCCAGTTCTCTGGGGCTCTCAGACCCTAGATCTTTTAAACAAAGATTTGATGCTCTTGGTAGTTTATGCGTTAATACAATTTGTAATTAATTTTGAATCGTAATTTATTGTAATTAAATTTAATTTGTAATTAATTTTGTAGCATCCATGAAACTTAAAGTAGTATTTTTCTAACATCGTGTTTCACTGTCTTGTCCAAAGAGTATAGGCAACTTACAAAATGGGAGCTGGCGCTGGTGTCGGGTAAAAACCTCAGTGTCACCTAGTGTTTGGCGACATTTGGCATATCTGTTCGTGTAATAATAAGAATAATTAATTTAATTTGTGTAGTTGATAAAATTAGTATAGTAGTTAGTGTCTGATTGTAGTTCCTGAATGAGAAACGAACTGTCCTGACAGAGTTTGAGCACTATGAATACCGGGTATTCTAATTTTCTAGTCCTGGTTCATAGACTTATATTCATAATTTTCCAAATGTCGTTTATTTCTAGTTTAAGCGACTTCGTATTTTTCATTTTAAAAATTGAGTTGAGGATCGAGCCCCAATTGAATATTACATCCACGACCCTCTCCTCCCCCCCCCCAAAAAAGACGAAGTTGTACGAACAAGTCGTTTGGCTATTGGTATCCCCTCGGCTTGCTGGACTTAACCTGCTTTTCATTTCGTCCCACATGAATGACTCAAAAAATTTATTTGGTTTTTGTAGTTTGTAAAATGTGTGTAGCAATAAGAGTCTAATGTCTGTTCTGGACGGAAAAACAACGACTAGGCTTAAAAAAATGCTAAGTGTCACCAAATGTTAGATGGCGCTGGTGGCTGACCCTAACATCGGTTTCCACTCTTATAAGTTGCTTATACCCATATACTTTTATACACGTTTGGTTGGTTTTTTTTTTTTTTTTTTTTACATGACATTTTGCTATTCGTTTTTTTTTCTTTTTTGCCATTTTTGGCAAAATGTTTTTATTCATTTGGATTCGTACGAGAAATGTAAACTCGAAGAACTTCAACGTTCAACGTCAGTTTTTCTTGGGGAATATTCGGCCGTCCAAGGTTCAACTTTGTTGGGGACTCTCGGCCGTTCAGTGTCAGATTTTTTGGGAATTTTTGGCTGTTCACCGTTCAACGTCAGTTTTTGTTGGGGATTTTAGGCCGTTCAACGTCAGATTTTGTTGGGTATTTTAGGCCGTTCAACGTCAGTTTTTGTTGGGGATTCTCGGCCGTTCAACGTCAGATTTTTTGGAATGTTTGGCTGTTCATTGTTCAACGTCAGTTTTTCTTGGGGAATATTCGGCCGTTCGACGTTCAACGTTTGTTGGGGATTCTCGGTCGTTCAACGTCAGATTTTTTGGGAATGTTTGGCTGTTCACCGTTCAACGTCAGTTTTTGTTGAGGATTTTAGGCTGTTCAACGTCAGTTTTGTTGGGGATTCTCGGCCGTTCAACGTCAGATTTCTTGGGAATGTTTGGCTGTTCACCGTTCAACGTCAGTTTTTGTTGGGGATTTTCGGTCATTCAACGTTTGTTGGGGATTCTCGGCCGTTCAACGTCTGTTTTTTTGGGAATGTTTGGCTGTTCACCGTTCAACGTCAGTTTTGTTGGGGATTTTAGGCCGTTCAACGTCAGTTTTAGTTGGGGATT
Source organism: Artemia franciscana (assembly GCF_032884065.1). NCBI lineage: Eukaryota > Metazoa > Arthropoda > Branchiopoda > Anostraca > Artemiidae > Artemia > Artemia franciscana. The sequence continues at coordinate 827,665 of NC_088882.1, forward strand.
TTCGGTCGTTCAACGTTTGTTGGGGATTCTCGGCCGTTCAACGTCAGATTTTTTGGGAATGGTTGGCTGTTCACCGTTCAACGTCAATTTTGTTGGGGATTTTAGGCCGTTCAACGTCAGTTTTTGTTGGGGATTTTCGGCCGTTCATCGTCAGATTTTTTGGGAATGTTTGGCTGTTCACCGTTCAACGTCAGTTTTTGTTGGGGATTTTCGGTCGTTCAACGTTCATTGTCAGTTTTGTTAGCGATTTTCCAAAATTTCCATCGAATGCATTTGGGGAATAGACCGGAAGAAAGGGGGCTAATTGACTTCCGTTCACTTTGTTTCCTAAAAAGGACACTAGAACGTCTGATTTCCAATCCAATGAGTCCCTTCGAAACTTTTAGGACAACCTTTTCCATTTAAATCTTATATTCCCCGATGCATAACTTACAACTTTTGCTCTGAGGGACTTGTTATCTCTAAATTCATAATAATTGGACCTTTCTACTACGTTGAATAAAATGATTATCTCAAATTTTGATGGAATGTATTTGGGGAAGTGATAGGCATGGGGTGGGGGGCTAGTTGCCCTCCAGTCACTTTCGGCTATCAAAAAAGGCTCTAGGTATTGCAGTTTCTAATCTAATACGGAGTGAAGAAGTTGTCAGGGAGGGGAGGAAAAGAGGGAGGAGGGGCTCGATCGAAGCTGCCCTTCAATCCCTTTGACTCTTAAAAACTTCTAATTGCCAATTCAATAAGCCCCCTCCGAAACTTATACGACCACACTTTAAAAAAAACCTTATATGCCCACAGGGCGTAACTTATAGCTCTTGCGGGTTGTCATTCTTAAAGACAAAATATTCGGACCTTTTAGCTAAGCTGAATTAAAAGGTTGTACTTTGATGTTCTTTGGGGAATGATGGGTGTGGGGAGGCTGTTTACCCTCGATCATTTTCGAGCATTAAAAGGGATTCATTTCAGATTCTCAGTTTCCATTCGAATGAGCTCTTTTTGAAGTTTCTACGACAACTCTTTCTATACGAATTATCCTGGTATTATAGGCAGCACATAGCGCTACCTATAATCTGGTTTGTAGACACATAGGCTTGACAAGAATATTTTGCTTAAAAAAGACATATTACAATAAAAAGCTACTAAGGTATAATAACACAAGTAATATAAAAACAGTGATAGGCATGTAGACAATGTTATAAATAGTCCATCATTCAATCTTCCTATAATCAACCCCTCTCCTCCTTGAACCCGAATATGTGGCGTGTGTTCCAGAAACTTGGTGATTTTTTTAGTTTCTTTTCCTTAGCATCTCAACTTCTCAAGTAGTAACTAATATTATTGCTACTATTAATAAATATTTTAATTTTTTTTTCGTTTCAATTTTTCAAAGAAATTTTTAATGTTTAACCATTTATCAATAAATGATATTAAACTGATGACTGACTGGGTACAAGGCATAAGTACCACTAAAGTTTTATTTTGAAGTAAAATTTCAAATTTAATTTTATAAGAAGTCTTCTCTTCCCCCCTCCATCAAAGAAAGAAAAGCCATATCAAAGGACTTGAAATAGTGGTATTTTCTAGAAAATCCATCGAAGACCAGACAACAAATAATAGGGTTTCGGGTTCTAATAAATATAGTATTAGATGTGTTCAAGGAAAAAGAGGTACTTTTAAATTTTGCAACTTTGGTTGCAGATTTGGTTTTGTTGGTAAAGCGGTTCTTGATATGTTGACATGGTTGATTGACTTGGTATTGGATTATTTGACATGTTGAATGTTTGTTCAACTCGTAAAAACATAGTAAAAATGCATAGAAACACATTTTTAATGCATTTTTTTTTTATTTTATTTTTTTATATTTCATATTTATCATATTTTACATAAATAATATTATTTAATAATAATATTGTTAAAATAATATTATTTAATATTTTTGTATTTTTTATATTTATTATGTATTATATTATATTTTATTTTTGTGTTATATATTTATATTTTATATTTATTACATTTATTTATTTTATTTTGTTCTCACATTTAGTGGATCAGTTCGTAACGTCATCAACCAAATTTCGTGGGGAAAGAAGTCTGAAAACTTACTTTTTCTTCAAAAAGTTTTGAAGGGCTATGGAACACGAATTGTAAATCTTTTTATTTTTATTTTTTTATATTTTCATATTTATCATATTTTATATAAATAATATTATTTAATAATAATATTGTTAAAATAATATTATTTAATATTTTTATATTTTTTATATTTATTATGTATTATATTATATTTTATTTTTGTGTTATATATTTATATTTTATATTTTTTACATTTATTAATTTTATTTTATTTTGTTCTCACATTTAGTGGATCAGTTCGTAACGTCATCAACCTTCTTGCTTTATTATATAATTTATATATTTAAGCAATTTGTCGGGCTTGGTTGAATATGGAACTTTTTCATGCTTTGTATTGTTTTGTAATGTAGCTTGGATTTTCATTCGCAATTTTTTCTTTGGGTGGGGGGGGCTACTGAAACCCCCTTTCTTCCATCTTCACTACTGTCTTGATTTGAGAAATTAGGTTTAAAAAGAAAGAAAATCGAGTGACTCTATAATATTTGCTTCAGGAGGACTTTGAAGGCATAACTGATGATACAAAGGAAAGTGGCTCCAAATTCAGCAAGTTCTTTTCTGCGAGTAACCTCACAGACGAATCATCAAAACCTGGCTCCCTATTGGCTAAATTAGGATTAAAAGACACCGGAACCAAACCAGTGGACCCGAATACAATACTTGGCGAGTTTTTGAAAGGTAATTAAAAGCCGTTTTCTTCTGTACCAACGATGTTTTACCACAGATTTTTTACCGACGATTTCTTTTTACTAATTATCATAATTAAATTACAAGGTAATTAACTTCAAATCTGTCAATTGAGCTTCTGTTACTTTAAATTGCATATAAAAATATAATAAATTAGAATATATATAAACAGTTCAAAATAACTTGATAAATAATTAAATTAATAGTATTATCAAACAACATAATTTTCTACAATCGTTGGTTGTTAAATTACAAGCTAATTTTTCTTAATTAATTGAATTGATAAACTAAATCTTAACTAACGTAATTAAAACAAAACTAACAGTAATTAAACAGAAAAAAGCTTAGAGTAATTATTTTAACTAAGTAAATGATTAGATTAAAAGTGTTGGAACATAATTGTTAGATTTTTTTGTGCAAACAATGAAACTTAAACTATAAGGTAATTCAAGGATATTTAAAAATAGTATGGGTCATTTATAAACCTGAGAAATTGCGCTAGTGTTGGCAAAACCCATCAACGCTACCTAGCATTTAACGACATTTGGTATTTATAGTAATTCAACCAAATACACAAATTATACTAATTACTCTTGTTATTGCCCTGATAAAATACTAAGTGTCACCAAATGCTAGATGGCGTTGAGATTTTTGTTTTTCGATGCTAGTGTAAGATCACACTGTTATAGAATAAAATTGAATCTTAAATTTTTTTTTTCACAGCTTTGTCTCCGAATTTGAATTCTACGTCACAAATATTACTAGTATATATATATATATAATCCAATTTGATCTTCGAAAGAATTTCGAATATGATGTCGAAAGAATTTGATCTTCACGTCAAACATAATCCAAACAAAATACATAAAAAAAAATGAGTCGAAACTTAGTTTAAAAGTCAAAAATAAAAAATAAATAGATAACAATAAAATTAATGACTAGTTTTCCCGGATATTGTACAACTCAACAAAACTCGGAACAAAACTCTTCGAATATCTTTCATGTTTAGTGGGGACGGGAGTCAGCTTTGGGGACTTTTTGGGATTTTATATGGGGACGGTTTGTTGCGGGCGGGATGGTAGGGTTTGAGGATGATGGAACGTAATCGGGGAACAGACAGGGTCTTGGTACCGAAACGAAGTTACAGGGCTTTTTTTCTCTCAGCCAACGTGATGAGCTTGAACTTCCCTAGTAAATAATGATATGGAACCTTCCCTTCACCATTTATGATCCAAAGTGCTCGTTTTTGAACATTTTCAATCTTATAAATATAATTATAAATAAAAGAACAATAAATTTCGAGAAGATCCTTGGGGGGGGGGGCGAGAAAATTTTTAAGTTACCCACACTCTTTCAGCCAGCTTCTGCTATTACAGTAGCTATTATTAATTTTTTGTTATCTCCTTGTAAAAGAATTGTTGAATAAATTAGTTATTTTAGAAACAACTTGTTTAATTATATTTATCAGGTAGAAATGTGAAATGGAAGCTTGATATGTAAAATATATTTAAACATTTTAAAATTTTAAAAAGTGTAAGTATCCAATATGAAAGTCACCCACTGTAATGTTCTTTTTTTGTTCTTTCATTAAAAAAAAGTTAACAGGTTGGACTAGCAAGGTGGTTGGTACTGGGCTGGACAACTGGGATGGGTGGTGTGGACTCTTTTTTTCTTCTTCTTCTTGTTTTTTTTTTTAAGCTTCAAAGTTTGTTGGGCTGCTTTGCGATAATAGACCTTGACAGGGAAGTAAAATGAAAAATTTTGAAGCAAATTTGAAAAATTTAAGTTAATTTAGGTTGTCACAGAGACAAACTAATTTGCTTTACTCTATTTGGGCTATCAAACCTTTTCTGGTTGGGCTATTTTGACTTAGATAGCTTGTCAAAGAGGCAAAATGTTTCGGCTCTGTCAGATTGAAAAAGAAATTGTCTACGGGTCCCGAAACAAATAAAAAAATTTCAGGTGGACATTTATAACTGACTGGACATTCTTTGATACCTTTTGCCAATTTTATGCGCAAAATCTGTCAGTAACAATATTCTGTTAGCTCTTACAAAGAGATTTGCCGGTAACATTGATTAGTAAGAGATTTTTTTTGCTATGGAGGATACAAGCCTTAAGCATTTGCTTTGGGAGAAATAATATTTTATCTTAATATAAAATTAAATATATTTTATTTTAATAAGGCTTGTAAGTAAAAATAAAAATGAATATTTCGTTTAATTTCGTTGATTTCAAATTAATTTCGTTTGTGTAATACTCATTATACTACTACTACTATTACTACAGTATAATTACATATACATATAATATTACATTATACATATACTTACGTATTATACATACATATACTTACATAAGTATTATATGTAGATATGCATTATATATTATATATTAATACATTATATGTTATATATAATGTAATATAATATTATATATAGTTTAATATATACAATATATATACTTTATACATTATGTATTATATATACATATACGAAAGTAAAACAGTTCAAAATAGGGATGATACATTTTTATTGACAGTGAATAGATATAAATTTATTTAACTGGATATTTCGAACTGGCAGTGGGGTCTTCGAAGTTATCTATATACATATACATTACATAAATATACTTACGTATTATACATATACTACTACATTATAATAATATACTACTATACTACTACTGCATTATAATACTACTACTAATAACTCATTGCAGCACCAAGCTCTCTAGCTTTCCAAGCTAGAAAGCTCATTCCTAATTGCCCTAGGAATGATGCATGGACCGATGATAGATGACTTTTCTATTAATAAATGAATTGACATCATTTCTGTACAATTCTAATAAGGGCTTATGCCAGATTTGCCTCTCACAAAATCGGACTATTTGTTTTGGCATTTTCTACAATTAGCCATGGCTTGATGCCCACAACTACTTGATTTTAATTCAAAATCAACATTTTGAGTGATGTTAAAGGCCAATTTCGGAAATGTCCGGCTAATTTCGGCTACTGTCGGGAAAAAGAAATTTCGGGGGATGTCGAAGGGTATGTTTAGCTAAATTCAAAGAAACCTTGTGAATCCAAGTTATCGAAAAACGGTATCTGCATTGTCCTAGGAACTTGTAAGGGTATTAACTTTCACATTCACAGCCACTTTCACAGCCACTACTATTGGAACTACATTTACATAAATATTTATATAAGAGTAAATAAATAACTATTTCCGTTATTCAGGTTTCATCATTTCATCATTTTTCATATTTCTAATTTACATTTTTAAATAATTAGGCAATTCTAATCTGGTTTTAATTTTCATTCTGTCTTTTAAGGAGCTCAAAAGCGTGCAGATGTTCCCCCTCCGCCGGTACTAAACCAGAAGTTACCAACTAAAGCTCTACGCTTGGAAGACTTGGAAGGTGGTGTTGCTAGCCAAAAGAAAGAAGGAGAGAGAAATATTAAACCGGAGGCCGAGATGGATGCTTTCAAAAAACTTTTGGCTCAAGTCGAAAGTAAAGGGCTTGCTAATGGGCAACTGGTAAGCAATCAATTATATTGATTTTGTGCATATACCCTTTTGCAAACTACAAAGAGGTGGCGTAAGAGGGGTCTGAAGGAGAGAGACAAATATTAAGTCCTAGGCCGAGACGGGTAAAGGTAAAAGGTAAAGGATACGGCATTAGACTTTACAGTCCGTACCGGCGGTGCTGATCTCCGTTTCTTGGCCCTTCAGCCAGGAAATGCAATGGGGGGTTGGGGGCCAGCCATCCAGTGCTTTCGCACACCCTTTCCGTTTACCTTCCCCAGATTTCTCCAGGTACCCATTTAGAGCTGGGTCGACTCTGGCTACGCTTATAGAGTCACGCCACTGACCCCCGTCCCAAACTGAAGAATTGGGTACACTGGGATTCGAACCCGCGTCCTCTCAGACAAGGGATCCCGAATCCAGCGCACCAACCCATTCGGCCAGGACGGCTCGGGACGGGTGCTTTCAAAAAAGTTTTTTTTTATTCGAAGGGAAAACAAAGGGATGGTCAATTGGTAGCCTACCTATTATACAAATTCAGCACTCTACATTTGCCCTTCTGCGAACTGTAAAGGAATTGGTGTAACAGGTATTAGTAGAGGGAGATAAAGACGGGTGCTTTCAAAAAACTTTCGGCTCCATTCGAAATTAAGGGGCTAGCTAACTGGCTACTGGTAAGCTATCAATTATACTGATTCAGCACCGTACTTTTATCCTTTTGCTTTCTGGAAAGGAAGTGGTGTAAAGTGGGTTGCTAGGGGGAAACAGAAATATAAAACCATGGGCCGAAACTGGGACTTTTAATAAAGCTTTTTACTCAAAGGGAAAGTAATGGGCGAGATAACGGGTAACTGATAACCTATCAATTATATAGATTCAGCACCCTATATTTGTCTTTTCTGGAACTGGAAATGAGTGGTATATAGGGGGTTGCTTGAATTAAAAATTATTCATTATATAGATTCAGTACTGTACATTTACTGTTTCTCAAACTGGTAAGGAGATGGTTCAAAGGCTGTTAGTAGGAGGTAGACTGAAAATGTAGACCGAACCTGGTGCTTCATTCACTTTTCCTAACATCACTAAAAGGGAAAGTAAAGCGCTAGCCTAAGGACAACCGTGAAGATGTTAATTATATAGTTCTAGTACCCTACATTTACTTTTTAGAAGTAACTGGAAAGGAATTGGTGTAAAGGGGTTACTAGGTGGATATTGCTAAGCTACAAATAACATAACTTCATTCGCCTATTCGCACAATCAAAGTCTCGCTTAGGAAGGGGTGTAAAGATTTGTGTTTCATAAGGTGAAAGATTAGCAATTGTAACTTACTCAGAGGTTTGTTTAGGGGATGTGAATGATAATTACGACAAGAACTCGGAAAAACTTCAAATAGGATCCGAGTTATTTTGAGCCTTAGTAACCGAGGCTTTCCTCCAACCAGTTGTTAGGAAAAGAATACCCCCTCCTTGAAAAAATTCAAAGTAGAAGTCCGAAAATAAACTTCTTCTTGTCTTTTAAATATTGATGCTGATAATTTTACGTGGAACGTTAGAAATATACAAATATTAATTTTACTAGGGGAGGAGGGACGAAGCAGAGGTTTTGTTCATAGTAGAATATGCTAAATTTAGCATTGCGGTATATAACTTGCCATTAAACAAACACTACTATTTTGCGAGGGAATGGTGGGTAATTTCTGAATATTATTGAATAAAATAGGGAAGTGAGCTTTTCATTTACTCTCCTCCTTGGGGGAGGGGGTAAAGAATTTTTTTCTACTTATCTCGGAAAAAAAGAAGGCACTTCTAAGCTCGTGTCCTTCATGAAGTTCTTCCTTGATATTATTCTATTCAATCTACGTAGGATTTTCATCAGTATGTATGTATTTTTTAAGATACCTTAAAAAAAAACTTAGAAAAAGATACCTTGCAAGATACCTCAAAAAGACAGATGGCTTAAATCCTGAAGAAATCTTATTTGTTCGTCGTTTTTTTTTGTACTTTATCCTCTGTTGGTCTTTGTTTTTGGACTTGTTGGTCTTTGTTAACTTGATATTGACGTAATGCCAAGAGAGCAAGCCTTGCTGATTATGTTATTGTAAACTGAAGACTGACAGGATTAATACAAAATACTAGGGTATATAGGAATGGTGTTATTGATGTTAAAAGTAAAGATCACCATCTAATAGTGTCTATGGTTAATCTAAAGCTGAAATTTCGGGATGGCAACTACCTCCGGGAATTTATGACGTCGCTCGACTCAAGGAGGAGAATCTGAGGGAAACCTTCCAGGAACAGCTGAATACTAAACTGGAGAGTTTAAAATTTGACAATGTGGAAGATGGTAGATTTTGGGAAAAAAAACTTTTTGTTTTACTTCAATATCTATTTATTCTTTTCGAATCATTTGATAATTACGAAAATCAAATGTTTGATCGCTTTTTTATTAGACATCATAACTGTTCTTGCATGTAAGAAGATTTGTGTATGCCGAGGCACATTTCTTAAACTTCTTAAGTTTGAATTTAAAATAAAAGTGGCTAGTGTAGTAATATTGGCTTCTTGTAACACAATATTCTGAAATTTATAATTATTACGAAAAAATTCGTTTGTATTTAATCTAAAGTATATGCATGGTGAAAAAGCTTTAGAACTTTTCCTCGCAAAATTCCGAAAATAACCGTCACACATACAAACCAACACATTTGGAAAGATGTTCGTACTCTCCTTTGTCTAGTTAGGTGTTGTTAGTCCATAAGGTCTAGTAGTCCTAAGACATAAGTATATAAGACATAAGGTCTAGTGATACCTGGATCCACCCAGCTGCTATGGGAAAATCCTCTGGTTGTCCTAAATCCTATTGTTATTTAAGGTCTTTCTTGGCGGGGGTAGGGGGTAATTTTGAATTATTATTGAAAACAATTAGAAAAACGCTTTCCATCTGCTCACTTAGTTTGGGAAGGTGCATTAATAATGCAATAAGACATTTTTAAAGTTTTTTCCTTGATGAAATTTTATTTTGATGTTTTTTTTTTCAATCTAAATAAGACTTGTAACAATATGGATATAGTTTTTAGCTGCCTTATTCTTTATTGTTTTTCTTGATGTTCTATTGATTCTTTTTTCTTTTGGATTTTTAATGTCTTGATTTGAATGTGCTGGTTGTTTTCTCTTAGTTTAGATTTTCGGCCAATTCTTTTCGTTCTACAAAAATATTTCTTTACTTTTTCTAAAATATAACAGTTCAAAATAGGGATGAAATTTTTTATTCGCTGATGATGGACACTGTATATGTGTCCAAAATATTCAGTTAAAAATTTTGTATTGGTTTCACTGTCGATTAAAAGGTTTCATAGCTATTTTGAACTGTTATATTTTCGTCATGGAAAGGCAGTGTGGTCTTTGAAGTTATTTACTTTCTTGTAATTTTTACAAAAATTACTCTTTGATCAAATATCATAATTGTGGATACATACATCTGAGATGCATATATTTCGACATCTGTGATACATACCTTTTGAGGCAAATTTCTTAAATTTTAAGTTCTTAATTTAAAGCAAACATAGCTGGTGAGCCAATTTTGACTTTTGAAAATACGATAAACCTCCAATTATAACTCTTACAATTTTTTTTTTATTTACTCCAAATAAATATCTGGAGAAGAAGCTTGGAAAGGGGGAGGTTTAGAACTTTTTACTGTAAAATCCTGGGAAAAAAAATAGCTAAAAAATCGCTTTTGGTGAGATTTTAGTCCCCTTTTGGCTCTGGGAAAATCTGGTATTTTATTCATCACCCTTGCTCTTAAGGCTAGGATTTGTATACACCTATCCAAATATTAATAGGTGGTCAATTGTTGACGTAATTAGATAAATTTTGTTAAACTTAATATGGGGATTTTCGGCAAACCAGATGTTTAAACGTTCGACGCTGCTTTAAGGAAAAAAGGTGTAGTTCTTATTGTCCTCAAGGTCATATCCAGGCATTTTTGGGGGGGTCCACATTTTTTTTTTTTTGAAAATACATCAAAAAAATGGTTCATATTCATTTTTGTGAGTCGGACAAAATTTGATGAGAGAGAGTCCCCCCCCCAAAAAAAAGTTTTTATTATCCTATTTGAAAATCCTTTCATTTTTGGATTCTTTTTAGCCAAATCAGCCAGCTAAAGCACTGCCAAAAACAGCAATAACCGAAGAAGAGTTTCTCTCATCAGTGATTGGTGGACCGAAAAAAACTCATGTGCATTCTTTACAAGCAACCAACCAATCAGGAGTGCCCAATGATGCATTTGTTAAACTAACCGTAAGCAAACAGTTTTTGTTTATGAACATTTTAAGGGCTAGTATGTTCCTGTCAGGGTTGCCACCCGTAGTTTCTAGTGATTTTTTTGTAGTGCCCAAAAAGAAAAATTACTAAGTGAGCACATAAATCACTAGATTATTAAAGAAAATCACTAAAATCTAGTGATTTCTTTTTCGCCGGATGGAAGGAACCCTGATTCCGTTCCTAAGAGAGACCCGCTCGCTGATATCACTATTCCGTTTTTCACATGTAGTATTTTTGTGTCTTATCTCAGCAAAGTGTTATTCAATTCCGTATTTATCTATATGTATACTTATCTCTCGGCAAATAAACTCGTATTCACGAGTCGGACAAAAATAAATTGTGGGAGGGGCCTAAACCCCTTACCCTCCCCCTCTTGCATACGCCCCGGATGGCACATAGTACACAAGACCATAAGCTTTTGGGTTTTTCTAACTCTTTTCTTAGCTCATTGACTTGTTTGTAGTTTTGTCACATGTATTTGTAAGGCTTTTAAGTCATAGATTGATAACTCTTCCTGTGTCATTTTTTTTTGCTCTGAAGTCGTTTCTGAAGCTTGTTTTACTATCGTAACGAGAAAAAATGTTCAAAAAAGAAAAAAAAATCAGAAAATCAAGTATTTAGTTATAAATAGCCAAAATATCCGTTTACTCTAGACCCGTAATATGTATAAAAATCGTATTGAGTTAGCACTTTATAGAAGAAATAGCACTTGAGTCAGTATTTGTCTGCCTAACTGCAGGTAATGAAGTAATTCCTTGTCATTTTGTTTTTGTTTAGTTTATCGAAGGATAAATTTTATAATTCGAAAATGCAAAAACAGCACATGAGTTAATGGTAGGATCTACAATAGGCTATGCCTGGGAACTATCACTCGTCTTTGCTAAATTCTGAATGAACCTTTGACTTTTTGGACGAAGCTTTCTTACAATTACGACAAGCAGTGGTGCACTCCAGTCCATTTCTCGCAGAGGTGCGCCTTTCACTATCACGATATTCCATTCGGCATAAACACTTGATATCATAAGAATCTAGGGTGGTTTTTGGGAGGTTTTTACTAATCGGTACCAAAACCTCGTTGTCTTGTAGTTTCAATCTCCAGTTTGCTGGGTCGACCGAGTTTCATTGGCAGATCTTAATCTGACAGCAGACCTGTAGCGAGTAGTGCTTTGTGGCTGCCTGATTCTATTACAGTTCTTTTAGATCTACTCAAAGCCTACCAAGTTCTTGAACTTGAGTAGAACTTGAGTTACCTTGGTACAAGAACTGACCAAGCTCTTGTACCAAAGCCCGTCAAGTTCTTTTAGCCTACTCAAATTTATGGATAATTTTGGTGAATTCTCGCGCAATTTGAATAAAAACGTGGCTGCATCTATAGCACATATCAATTTAATTACCTAACTGTGCTGATCATAAGCTGAGTTGAGTAGGCTAAGAGGACTTGAGTAGGCTAAGACGGCAGTGTTTATTTTCTTGGGAAAGATTTGAATTTGGGCGGGACCAGGGTTTGGAGTATCAAAGCATCGGTAGGGCTCCAACAAAGCCTGCTCTCCTGCTCCGACTATGGCATCTTGAGACGCAAAGCTATCAAGCAGTACTGCAGCGCCATCTCTAAAACCCTTGTCATAAAGCAGCATTTGAAGTGCTTTGCCCTTTCCTGTGCCGTACAAATGAGTAGATGTATCCCCCTTCCCCTGGAACGGCATGATGAAATTGTATCAACCGATAAATATTCCCTCCATGGGATTCCTTCATCTCGCTAATATCCTATGCCGAACTTTCGTCACTAAATTTAGCTTCAGGTGAAAAGTATAGACGCTTAGAGTATGTTTCGGCACTATTAACGAATCTGAATGCAAATGTCATCGGCAAACAGGCTTTATCACAGAGGCAGCTTTTGTGGCCTTTTATGCAATATGAAAATATGTGCCTCCTCCTGAATAGGAAACAGAGAAACCATTAGCTTCCAAACAGCTACCGGGTAGCTTTAAAAAATAGTGTTTTGCTTGCATAACATACTCTCATTGTTCTGATTTCTCTTTTGAAACTAGGCCAACGGTGCGAGCGGCATTTAGTTTTGTCCAAAAGTTTGGAATTTAATCCCAATAGCTGTGAGAAATTGTAATGATAGAAATAAATTTCTGAAGTTATTAAGAAATCATGTTGCTAGTCTCCCATAATATATTCCGTTGTGAGTGTTGAAGTTTGATTTCCGTAAGAAGTGCAAATTAGTTTAAGCTGAAGTAATGACAGTTATTTCTTTTGTTTGTGTTTTTTTTTTCTTTGTGATATACCACGCGCTTAAATATGCCATTAGGCATTTGCGCTGTTTGTTTAAATGGTTTAATTCTTGTTTTAAATAAACGTGTATCTATCTATCTGTCTATAAAAGAAGTTCTTTTTTTCATGTAGTTAGTTATTTCTTCCCTAAACAAAACCTGGCGACATACAGTTCTTGCTTGTCACAAATGGGTAGTGTTCTTTATTGATAAATTACCTCCATTGCAGCCAAACACGACGAGATAACACCAGGATACCTTGCTTGTATGTAGTGGACTTATGATTCTCTTGTCAGTTTGATCCTACCTACCATAGGGCCTACTGCACCATTGTGCAGAAGAGCACCACCGTCCAAGACGAAAATCACCACACCTAAAAGTCTTGACGGTGACGGACTATCAAACAAACAAGCTATCAAACACCACACCACACGTGACGAAAGTCTTGACGGTGACGGACTATCAAACAAACAAGCTATCAAACACCACACCACACGTGACGAAAGTCTTGACGGTGACGGACTATCAAACAAACAAGCTATCAAACACCACACCACACGTGACGAAAGTCTTGACGGTGACGGACTATCAAACAAACAAGCTATCAAACACCACACCACACGTGACGAAAGTCTTGACGGTGACGGACTATCAAACAAACAAGCTTAAAAAGCAGCTCGTAGCAAGTTCTGGAGTGCAAGAACTTGCGGAACTCCGGATCTCCAGAACAGGAGTTTGCTTTTCTCAAGAGCCCGTCAATTAAAACGTTTAAATGTTTTTGTTTTGTGTAAATGAACAAAGAAAGTAATATTCGAAATGTATCCACGGTTCAAAGAATTATAACAGAGCATCTTTTGGATTTCGGAAATTTGCTGCTGGCTAGGAAAAAAGTCATAATTTTAGTTCCGAGTAGTGTTTAGTTTTTCTACTTAAGTTGCAATTAGTTGGGCATGAAAATGAGATTGTTTGGAATGGTTGCCACGATGCATTCATTTTACGATCATAAGACATATGCTTTAGACTGGAAATTATAGATTACTTACAAGAGTGGAAATTGGTACTAATGTTGACTAAACTCTCAGCGCCATTTAGCATTTGGCTATACTTGGCATTTTTTCTTTTTAGTATAATAAAAAGAACGATTAACCTAATTTGTGTAGTTGGTAAAATTTCTGTAATAATTAGTGTTTGATCTCAGTTTCTGCCATAAAAAAGGGTAAAAAGCGTGAAAAAATTAGGTGTCGGCAATCGCCAAATGGCGTTGATGGTTCTTTTTTGCCGACACTAGAGCCAGTTTCCACTTTATAAGTTACCCATACTGTTTGTTATAGGCCTTTAAGTACCAAGACAGTGAATATAAAATCTTATTGTTTAAATTAGAGATGTTGAAACTTACACAACCTTACAAATTTTGAAAAGGCAGAAAAATCGGAAATTCAATTTTAAATGAAGAAAACCTCTATTCAGTTACAACCTTTTGGTAGAAGCTGGCGCTAAATTTGAAAAAAGAAATTTGGGTAAAAATCAGCAAAAAAAAAGTTAAACCGCTTAACAGCTTACAAAAGTTAGCTTTCCTTTTATTAGCTTTCCTTGGAAATCAAGAGATTGCTTATGTTGGAATTCTGTGACATTGTTTTCAAGTTTATCTAATTAGTTTTGCTTATTTATTTCAACAGTTCAACATGACAACACTGACGAAAATATGGCAGTGTTGCAAATAACTTCATAGTTAGGAAAACTGGAATCTTAAATGCCCGTTTTTAGGTATGATAGACCTGAACTTGATTTGGATGTCCTCAGTACTTTAAAAATATTATATAATTCTGTAGAAAACGGTAAAATATGATATTTGGGACAAAGTGGGGAGGGGAGGGGTGGACTTGAAAAGCCACTCTTTGCACGAATGCATGCTTCAAATCGCATTATAATTGTGTTATTTTTATAGTCGACTATGCAGTCCTCACAATCATCTGGAAGACCACCGTTGATAAATCAGCCACCTCCTCTTATGGCAGGATACCCACCAATGTCTAACGACCACGGGTTGACGTCGCTCTATCAAGGATCGCAAAATGCAGAAGCTCATAATCTCCTTAGAGGTAAGTAGTAGTAGTAGTTGTAGTAGTAGGCAGGTTTAATAGCAAAAACTTAGCAGCTATCATTGATTTGCGTTTCTTTACAACATATTCAAAATCAAACTACACTTGTAAATATAAATCAAACTATAAACATTAACTCTTCTTGTACATATCGACGAAAACCGGGACGAAAGAATTAACATATCGGTTTGTTCTTGCTTTAACGGGAGCTAACTTATCTTGCTTTCTCGTTCCTGATGGTAGAGGTTGATCAGGTAGAATGTCACGGTGCTGAGGTTTAGAAAGCAAGAGATTTCCAAAACTCATTATCAGAGTTTCGTATGGGTTTTGGAGTGGCGGCAGTCCTAGCATTTCCAGGGCCTTTTCGTAGGGGATATCACGGTGGCCCAAGATGATCGATACCGCTCGCTTCTGAACCGATTCAAGCTCCTGACAAAGATACATTGTTCAAGTGCTATAAATATATTATTTATTATAACTTATTATTATTGTGATCTATTACAACTTATTATTATACTTTATTATTATATTATATAATTATTATATGTATTTATTATTATAACTCATCATTATTAAATTATTTATTTATTATTATCATATTTCGTAAAAAAAAAATCAACAAAAATTATGGAAATGTTTATGTTTAGTACCATTGATAGCCGATTAATTGACCATACACCACTCAATTAATTCCTTTAAACAGGGATGACTGAAGGGGGAGGCGGTCTGCACTCTTTGGATACTCGCAAGGCAGTTGAGAATTTTCATTGTTCAACTTCAAAAGCAACGTTCTCAATTACTAATTAATTTGTATCCTTCTAATGAAAAAATTAAATCCCCCATCGAGTTCTCATACTGAACTTTCACTTACGAAACCCACAAAAATAATTGTTTATGATACGAAATCGATATACGAAAACAATCGAGATACGAAAACGAAAAAAAAAGTTAGAAAATCCAGCGATCTTGAAAATACTGACATTTAACGACCTGTGACTGTCTCAAGTTTTGCAGTATGAGTGTTTTGTTTGTGACTTTATTTTATAGATATTTTTTAAATATGTTGGCTTAATCTCAAACAATCACAGTTTTATGTTTAATATACTGTTAATAATCAAATAAATTCAAATCTTTTTATTAGAAAAAAACTAGCAACACTTTTTTTCACAAAACTTCACATATAAAGAAAACTAAGACAAACAAGGCCAGAATCTATAGAGCAATATTAATATTAAAATCACACAAACATGACCTTATCCAGTTGTTGTTGTTTTTTTTTGGGGGGGGGGGGTACAGAAAACTTCAAAAACCCACCCAAAATTTTTTATATTCAGTTTTTTTTTGTTTTTTTTACGAGTCAGGCAGACATTGGGGGGGGGGGGTCAAGCTCCTTAAGCCCCCTGGATACGGCCTTGCAAACAAGTTAAAAACCACATGATATAATTACGCCCTTTACTGTGCAAAAATGGGAACGAAGCCTTATTCAAATCTTGCTCGTTTACTAATTGGCTGAACAGATATTGTTCAGTTTGGGAACACATATTGCCGTGTAGCCAGGGAGTCATAGGGCCCAGTGAATGATAAAAATAGGAAGGATATTCTGATGAAAATGATGGTTCAGAAGATATTTAAAATTTAATCTACCAGTGGTGTCAATTCGTGAGGGGAGGAAATCATTTGCTTCCTAGATTTTTTTTGCCTCCCCCCCCCCTTCCCCACAGGCTATAGAAACTGTATTTTTTCGCGATTTTAGTTGGAAAAAATGGCATGAACGAAAAAGAGATATTAGAAAGATATGAGAAAAAGATATTAGAAAGATATTAGAAAAGATATGAAAAAGATATGATAAGAAAAGATATGGTAATAATAATATATGATAATAATAATATGATAATAGATATGATAAGAAAAGATATGATAAGATATTAGAAAAGATATTAAAAAAGATATTAGAAAGATATGTACATTTAAAAATGTACATATAACATTTTATATGTTTTAAATGTACATATACATTTTAAATTCTGACGGCGGTTGGATGAGTTTTGAAGCAATCAAATTGTAAATTATGTCTTTTAGCTGTTTCATTGGGTCACATAACAGTTCAAGATTTGTTGAAGCATGTCACCGATCCACGACTGGATCGACGTTTAATAAGTGCCGCAGATCAAGTTCTCAAAGTTGTGGCACCCCGAGAATATGCCATCTACAAGGGACACTTCAATCCTGGCCTCAATGAGGCAGCAGTTCGTAAGTATCTTTAGTTTTCCCTTATGGTAGATAAATACGTGATTTTGAAACTGAATTAGGGACAAGGTGAACATATTACTTAATTCTTTTTTGTATGCTATTTCCAAATATACTAATCTATTCACTCACAAACGTATCCTCCTTCTCCCACCTGCTGTTTCCATATATAGTTTTATTTATTTGCTCCTTCGTTACATCATTGCAGTTATACCGTCAAGTTTCTAAACTTTTTTTTTTTTTTTTTTTTTAGGGCTGTTTTTTAAGCTGTTTGTTTTGTCAGTTTGTCAGTTTATCTCTCGGTGTTATTGAGTGTATCATTTACCAGAATATTATTTGAAATGATTTTAAAAAGTGTTGAATAATCCGAAGAAACATGGTAATCTGATAAGTAAAAATACTGTATATTATAAAGTTAATCATACTGATAATCACTAAATTATATTGATTTGATAATCATTGGTGGCTTCAACTTCCCCACAAAATAGTGGATTAATGGTCTTGGTCATTCTGTGACTAGCGCTACAAATTCCTTCTTTAATGGGGGTAGCCCATCCAATATACAGAATAACTTATGTTCATTTAATGTTGCTCTTTACTTTCAAACCTGTGTTTTATTTATTTAATTCCTATAAAACCATGTTAAATCGCCAAACAACCTACTTTTTTGGTTTCATATGCGTTTGGATCTTAACAGTTTGGTATAAATTACTAATATTGGATTGGACCTTACCAATGGCTGCAAAAAATACTTTTATTAATCATGCTCAGTCCTTCTCAGTTCGTAATTTATCTCCGTGTATGTTGGGTGCATAATTTACCAAAATCTATATATATAAAAATAAGTTTTTTTTTTTGTGTCTGTCTGTCTGTCCGCATATGACGTCTGAATTATTTCATCATATACCAATTCAAAAACGAATGTATTCAAGCCGAAGTAGCTGAGTTGGTAAAGCGTTTTGTTCCAGGTTCTAGGTCCGAGAGGTTCCAGGTTCGAACCTTGGCTTTAGCATTAATACAAAAGAAGAAAAAAAAGATAAAAAAGGTAAAAACTACAAAAAAAAACTAAAAAGAAGCTAAAAAACTAAAAAAGAAAAAAAACTAAAAAAAAAGGTAAAAACTACAAAAAAAAACTAAAAACGGAAAAAGAAAAAAAAATAAAAAAGGAAAAAAACTGAAAAATAAAGGAGAAAAAGACACTGGGACACAAATAACGACCGGGAGATATAAATGACGACCGGGACACAAATGACGACCGGGACACTGGGACACAAATGACGACCGGGACACCAGGACACAGGGAATATAAATGACGACCGGGACGCTCAAAGAGAAATTACAGACTGGGACACAAATGACGACCGGGATACTGGGAATATAAATGACGACCGGGACACAGGGACACAACTACAACGGGGATGCCGGGGGCACAGGGGGATATATAAATGACGACGGGGACTCAGGGAATGTTCGATTAGCAATCATCATCAACAAAGCTCAAGGGCAATCATTAGAATAATGAGGTATAGATCTGAATACGGATTGTTTTTCCCATGGACAATGTTATGTTGCATGTTCAAGAGTCGGTAAACCTGACAATCTATTTATATGCACAGACAATGGGACATCGAAGAATGTTGTATATTCGCAAGTTTTACGTAGTTAAAAACATATATATATATCTATCTATATTCACAGGTGGGACACAGGGACACAACTACAATGGCGCGTAACTAATATGGCGCGTAACGACTTACGCGCGGGGGGGGGTGAAGTGCCCCCACCAACTAGGTGTTGGGGTGGCGCGAGGCGCCACCCCAACAGCTAGTATTATATAATTTCAAAAAGTTTGAAATAATTAGAAGAAACATGCTAATCTGATTAGTAAAAAATCCTGGATATTATAAAATTATTTTCTTTAATTTTATTAGTTTTAAGATGTTTTGGGCTATATGGGGAACTGTGAGGTAAAAACAGGATACATTTGCGAAAGAGAATAAATCGAGTCGTGTGTTCCCTTATCCCTTATGCAAGTTATGTTATCTTATGTAAGTTTTGGAATCCCGTGTATATTGACCGAGTTTATTTTAGTCATTATTCCGCCATTTCAGAAGCCATTATTCCGGGGAATAGCCAGGCGGCAGTGTGTTTTTTTACTGTTGAAAAATCGAATAATCATGAAGATATGTCATGTATTACAGATCTTTGATGAGATGTTGCCAAAGTTTGTTCTTTTTGGCGATCCCATAAAAAATCAGGGGTCCTCAAGTGGGGTGGGGAGCTCCCATAAGGAAAGATTTTAAGAAAGTAGTAACTCGGAGGGGTAAAAAGTGAGACTCTGAACTCAACGGAGTGGATGAAGAGTTTGCGTAGCTGTGTCGGTTTGAGGTGGATTGATATTGTTATAGGTTGCAAGTTCAAAAGGGTGCTCCTAATTACGGGAATTTGAGCACCGAAAATACGATAGCTGTTTCGAAAGTTACTTTCGAAACACAAAAGAAACATTAAAGAACACAAGGATGCAATCCAAATGAAATTAAGAAAATAATTAAAGCATATATTTGAAAAACTTACTCTTATACTAGAATTCAATATGGTCCCCTTTCAAATTGAGGCACCCATCGCAACGTTGCGCCAGAAGCCACAACCCTATTTTGGTGATGAGGGGGGACGTTTTGTGTCTCAGTATTTCTCCACTCATTGTGCATTCAGCGCGTCAGTGACATTCGATGCGATTATATTATTTCTAAAAAGCTAATAATAATATAAAAGAATTGATGGAATTGGATTGGGAAGATTATGGAATGGGGTGGAATAAAGGGAATAAATAGGCGAACAAAAAATAGTGACACGCCTCTGTGACAGGACTTTGACAGGGGCAAATAGCGGTGTTACTGTGGCAAGAACTAATAGAAGTGGATAGAGTTGGAGAATAGTATACTGGATCACCAGACCAGTATGTTTAATACCCTAGCATACAAATTCGGACAAACACAGCCAAACTTTTTTCGATGAATATCTCGCTTTTAAAAGAGCCAGTGTTGACAAAAACCAAGTCATCAATCAAATTATGTCTTGCAATATTATTTTCACTTCTGTTTTTATTAGGCTAGTTGACAACGTTTTACGTTGTCAATGTTCTCGTTGACAACGTTGACGTTTTTTTAGCTCCAAAAAACATGGAAGTACAAACTGGGTTTAAAAACTTCAAAATCAAAAGTTGTCACAATAGTATATTGAAATTAAACTTTATTAAAATTAATTAATGAAGACAATATCAAATGCCTAATTTTCAGCTGCCGATAAATTCTAATACAAAGATCACAATCCAATAAAATAGTAGCGCTTACGGATTTTGTTTACGAATGTTTTTTTTATTATGTATTGTTTATATTTTTCAATGTAATGTGTATGTTTATGTGTACTGTGTATGTTTATGTGTATGTTTATAGCTACAGTTACACTTTAGTGCTGGTTTGTTGTTTGTTTTTGTTTTGGCTTTTTTCTTTCTTTTTTTTCTTTTTTTTTCTTTCTTTTTTTCTTCTTCTTGATACGATTTCATTGAACCATATATTGTGTAATGAATGATAGGATGAATGAGTACTTGAATAATGCACTGTTACCTATCAGTTTTTTACCGGGGGTGGGGGTGGGGAGGGGCTGCAGTTTCAAAAGCTTTTTGGGGGGCTCAAGTGCTGTAGCTTTATAAGACGTAACTCAAATTGACCTCGATCATTTGATTTATGCTCAAGGTTATTGAGGGCCTCAGTTCTCCCCAATTGAAAAAAAAAACAGTAAGTCAGTAGTTGTACCTTCAACAGTGAATCATACCTGTATATAATGAATGGGAGTCCTCCCCTTCCCTAGATTGGCCAAAAAGACGCTCCCAAAAGAGAATGGTAAAATCCTTGAAAATTTGACTATTTAAGTCTTGATACCAGTGACATCAATACTCTTAATAATACTGCTCTTAGGCGCTGCAGTTTTGCAGCCAGCACTTCGGTGCTCGTTTCTGCACACAAGGGAGTGGTATCCCTCTACATTATCATAATGAAGCATCTCCCTTCAAATTTTGGTCTATCAATGTAATTTTTTTTACACTAGGCTACCTCCCTGACGGCATGTTCTATCCCTCGCTAGCTCCCCAAAAGCAGGATTTATATACGCATTTGATCTTTTTTGTTAGGACAATATTGCTTCTGGAAAAAATATTATATATATTATATAGGCATTTTTATTATAATAAAATAAAATGCCTATATTATTTAATTGTGGTTTTTCAACTAAAGTTTTCTTTTTGTAGGACCATCGATGCCAACGTCATCTACTCCAAGACAACCTGGGTCTCAGGCCAAATCGGTTTATACAGATATTCCACTGTCAGTCATCAAGAGAATGACTGCTAATAAGGATGCGGAATCGAATAAAGGTAGTCTCTCTCTCTCTCTCTCTCTCTTTCTCTCTCTCTCTCTCTCTTCTCTCTTCTCTCTTCTCTCTCCTCTCCTCTCTCTTTTTTTATTTCTCTCTCTCATCTATCTATTTTAAATCTTTATGTCCCTCCAATTTGTTAAAAGTAGTAGACAATTAGCTCGCATGTGAATCCAAATTCAAATATGTTTAATTGGTAAATTTATCTTAAAAAGACATTCTTTACCAAAAAACTTCAAATTTTCTACAGGAAAATAAACTAGTTGAAGTACTTGTACCAGCACCCCAATGTTGAATCTCTGGGTATTCTAGTCTATGCCCTAAGTTTTGTAATGAACGACAATTGATGAAAAAGGATAAAAGGCTAAAAGAAATTTTCGGCTAAAAAGATACTTATACTCCTCTCGGATATTAACTATAATAATGATAAATAATTTAATGCGAAAAGCAGGCACAAGCCTCTTAAGCTTCTATACGAAAGGAGAAACTGGAAAACATATTCCATGTTAGAGAACACATTAGAGAGAAACTAGGAAACGTAGAAAACATAAAAACTAGAAAGTTTGTTAAAGGGATACTAGAAAATATAGAAACTAGAAAGTATGTTAAAGAGAAACAAGAAAACATATTACATGTTAAACAAAATATATTAAAGAGAAAATATTAAAGAGAAACTAGAAAACATAGAAACAAAAACTAGGAAACATGTTAAAGAGAGACTAGAAAACATATTCCATGTTAAAGATGCAGCCACGTAGACTTGATGTATTTAACTCTAGATTGTCGATGGGTGCAATGTTTTCCTTTTCACACCATGTAAGCTTCAGTCATGGTGCCGCGATAAAGACGGTAAGCCAAAGCTGGAGCCTTCGTAGCCGTTCGTCAATAAACCTGAAGATTCTAAGAATAAAGAACTTAAAAATTTCTTCTTTTTCGCATGCTGACCAATGGTGTGCCCTGCGCAGGTACCGATCTCCTGGTTTGATGCCTTCGGCCGGGAGAGCAATGCGTGGCTGGGGCAAATCATCTGACGCTTCCCTCCAGATTTCTCTAGATACCCATTTAGAGCTGGGTCGACTCCAGCTGAGCTTAAAGAGTCACACCGTTGACCCCCGCCTCAAACCAAATAACCAGCGACAACAGTATTCGACCCTCTAACCTCAGGGTTTCAAGTCCTGAGCGCTAACCACTTGGCTAGGATGGCTCAAGAACAAATAAGGAGAAAAGAAATAAATAAAAAAAAAACAATATATTGAAATGATAGTTAGCTGTTCTTTTAGTTGACCCGTACTAGCCGAGGGATTAGCATGCTAAGCTTGAAATCCTTTGTCTGTGAGGACATGGGTTCAAGTCCTGGTGTCGCTGGTTGTTACGTTTGGAACTGGGATTAGTGGCGTGACTATAAGCTCAACCAGAGTCGACACAGCTCTAAATGGCTACCCGGGAAAATCTGGGGAAGGTAATTACGATGACTGTGCGAAAGCACAGGATGGCAGACCCCCCCCCCCTCCCATCGCACTTCCCAGCTGAAGGGCCATGAAGCGGATATCAGCACCGCCATTAGGAATTGTAAACTCCAATGTCGCATTTATTACCCTTTTTTTTATTCTTTTGTATTTGTTTCTGCTGCTGATTATAATTCTTTTATTTTGGTAAATAATGTTTGCATCTTTATTTATTTGTTTTTAAAACAGTTAAAGTGTTTTTATGATTGCCATTATCATGACTTTTACTTCAAAACAAAGTATAAAGAATTTCTTGATGCCAAAACACAAACACAAAAAAAAACGTTCTTTTTTGGGTGTTTTTTTTTCTTTGTCTTCAGAACGCCTTCAGACCCTATTAAGGGAGTGATATATAGTATGAATGGTCTATAGAGGTACCTAGGCTTATGTGTGGAATTTTTCGGAAGGTAGGTGGGGGGTTAATTTGGAGAAGTGTCAAAAAGAAACTAAATAAGGGAAATTATGGAAAAAATCTTAAAATCCCACGAAATCGGGAGATATAGAGGCCAGAAGGTTCTCATGCTAATCAATTATTATGAATAAATATTAGTAAAACGAATTAGGGGTTTTCGTGATTTCTGAATCTTACGTAAAAAAAAAGAAGTTGAGATACCCTTTCACCGTTACTGAGAAAGGTTGATCATATCTAAGTTTTATGTTTTGATTTAAGGTTCGGTTTTTTTTTTTTATTAGTCCTTATATTTATATCCTTGTATTCATATAGAGTGGATTGGTGCGCTGGATTCAGGATCCTTTGTCTGAGAGGACGCGGGTTCGAATCCCAGTGCACCCAATTGTTCAGTTTGGGACGGGGTTCAGTGGCGTGACTCTGTAAGCTAAGCCAGAGTCGACCCAGCTCTAAATGCGTACTTGGAGAAATCTGGGGAAGGTAAACAGGAAGGTTGTGCGAAAGCACAGGATGGTTGGCCCCCAACCCCTCATTGCACTTCCTGGCTGAAGTGCCAAGAAACGGAGATCAGCACCGCCGGTAGGGACTGTAAAGTTTAATGCTGTATCCTCTTTTTTTATATTTTTAGCCTTACCCGGTCTTGACCTAAATACTTGCATAATTTTTCAACTTTTTGACTGGGTGCTTATTGTCCTCGTCTTTTCCATTCTTTGTGATTTTATGTTGTATCATGATTAGCCAGTGTGGTCTCAGAAATTATTTACCGAATCTTACAGTTCAGTATAATAGATGGCGCCCCTGTGTTTTACTTTTTTATATTGGATTTTTTTATACCTCTGTGTAGTCTACAAGTATTGGATAGTCTACACTTTACCTCATATTCGTCTGCAGTAGTGCAGTTTTCATATGACGACCAGCTGCCTGTATGCCAGCTGCAATGTATACAAACATAGTGGACATGTGTAGTACATTTATTTTTTGTAGTATTGACTCTAACAAGGCTAATTGCAGACTAACTGACGCTCATGCTTTATTTGGTGGGCTCCGAAATTCAGGCTACATAATTAAGTAGAATTTATATTAATTAATTCCGTAATTTATAAACTCTATTTCAGCCAAGACAGACACGGACGTATCTTTAAACAAATCTTTGTCTCCAATTTCGTCTTCTGATGTGTCTTCGGTATCAACAAAAAAAGCACCAAGCAAACTAACTGGAAGGACTGTTAGTCAGTTTCCACAGGTAAATTTTTTCCTTCAATTGTCACTTTTTTAATTTTAGTGGATTTATTTTTAATTTACTTTATTCATTTTTGAATATTTTTTAAAAATTATTATCTAAAAAAGTTCATTTAATTTTTTTAATTTATTAATTTTTAAATTTATACTATTTATGGTTTATTTATTCTATTTATATGATTTATTTATTAGTTTATTTACATAAATTAATTTTTAGTTTTTCCGTCTTTTATCATAAATTTTTGATATTTTATGAACCCTTGTTAGGGACATACGCACACAGAGGGGGCTTGAGCCCCCCCCCCAGAAATTTTGATTTTTTCCTATTTAAATTTACTCTTTATTCAAACCATCAAATACAGTTCTTTTTTTTATTTCTATCCCCTTCATCCGCTTTAAAAAAAGGAGTCCAGTGTACGAGCTTGAATCTTGGTATCGTTTTCAGTATATCTACTCACAGGCTCCGCCTTTGGGTAAGGAGATGGGATTGTGGCTGAGAGGACTTTCCTCAGGGGCAATGCCCGGCTCCTGGTGGTACCCATGGGTGCAGTATTGTTGGCGTCAGGTGCTTTGAAGTCGCATTGAATTGGGAGTAATATTAGTAGTATCTACTTCTGTAATTAATTTCAGTTAATGTAATTATTCTGGGCTTGAATTCTATGGGATGTGTTAGAACGAGAACGAGATTAAACCTATTGATGGCTGTTTTTTCTTTTTTCTTCTTTTTTTATGAGGACTCAAAAAAGCGATTTTTTTTTTGAAGACTCAAAAAAAAGCGATTTTTTTTAAAGTCATGAGCTCATGATGTCAGCCTAACCAAGCCAAGTTCTCTTTTAAAATGTTTCTTTGAAGGGGTGGATCTTGAACAAAATCTTGGAGGAGGCCCAACGTGACAAGGGCGCCACTGAGGAAAATCTTGGTGGGGGGGGGGAATTTGACAAAGATGCCAATGCTTGACCGAATTAGCAAATTTATTCTAAAAAAAAGAGTTAAGAAAGAAAAAACAGGATAAGGGGGTGCCAAAAGAATTTTGGGGGAAGGGGTCAACGCCCTCCTTTTGCTTTCACAGTCTTGAAAAGGCTTTCACAAATCTCTTTTGCGAACTAACTAGGTCAAGTCCTTCTTTAATTGCCTATCTCGTCTTTCACCCTGGCCGTGTGTCACCTGGAAATCGGTATTTAAGCCCGCCTATTGAAACTAAATATGCAACAGTTTGGGAGTTTCTAACCTAAAACTGATGGTAACAACTTTTAATAGAAAAAAATAAACTCAGGAAAATGTCTTTTTTGAATTAATTAGGAAAAAACTTAAAAGTTAAGTTGTTCCTTTCAAAATCCTCTACAATCCTGTGTTAAAATTACTAAACTTCCATGCACCGTTTTCTTGGGCAAGTTGAAATAGAATGTGCATGAAAAAGCCTAATTTAGATAGCCCAGTAAAAAAAAAATAAATAAAAAAAAGCAAACTCAGATTATGTTACTAGATCAGGGGAACAGATGGAACCGAACTCGATGCCTTTATGCGTCTGTTGTCGCCAGACAAGCGAAAAATCTTTAAGGCCGTGATTAAGCGAACTTGAAAACATCGAGGTTCAAAATTGAAGTTAGGGTAGCCTTCTGTCTCTCAATTCTGTAGAGACCGTCGATTGCCAAAAACCTTTCAAATAGCACTTATTCATTGGCGAAAATAGCAGGTTAATTATACCAGCTTGTCAATCTGGTCTCTAGGGGCGTTATCGGCGATCTGAAACGATTCTTTCTGGCAAAAAACTTGTAAAAATTTCAGGTAGCTGAAAGTATTCTATGGGACTGTTCGAAAACAGAAAAATACATCGAGAAATGGTTGCAATCATCTTACAGGTTATTGTCTTCTGATCATGATAGTACCGGTTTTGTTCTTAAAGCAATATCCTTCATAGAGTACACTTGTGAAAAAGAGCTAGACATTTTCTAAGATTTCTAAGCAATTAGAGGAAATAGAGCAAAATCCTAGCAAACATTTTGTAGCATCTTCAAGAAGCCACGGCCTGACATTAAAAGCGGTATCTTCCGCCAATGAATACTTAAGTACTTTTTACTTAAGTACCGCACCACTTCGTTTTTTTTGTTTTTTTTTTTTTTTTTTTTTTTTGAATCAAAATATCAAGCAAAGGGATTAAACCTAGGGAGGGCAGAAAGTCATAAGGGGGAAATTGTCCTTACTGATGCTCCTTGAAAAAAATGATTTTTTTTTCAAAGAAAATATCAAGAAAAAGTATATATTTTTAACCCTAGGGAGGGGGCAAAAAATATAATGAGTAATTGCCCCTCCGCCTCCCTTATTTACACTTTTGGGAAAATATTTGATTTTATTTGTCACATGTTATTTATAAACGTGTTTTTTTTGTTGTTTTTTTTTAGATTGAAAAACCCGTCGTCAAAGAAGACAAATCAGGAGCTTCCTTGGATTTGTTTAACCAACAGACTCGCCAAACTACTCCTCCATATTTAAACCAGCGCCATGAAGGTTTTTCAAAATCTGGCCATTTTCCAATTGACCCACGTGTTGGCCTCTCCCATCCGTCAATGTCAGAAGGCCTCCTTCACCAATTAATGGGTCTGCCGCCTCAGCAAAACCTGCGACCAAGTCCCACCCAGGTGCCATTTACAAAGCTTATTTTCTTTTTCTTTTTTTTTATTATTGTTGCAAAATTATAAGTGTTTTACAGCAAACTCGTAAAAAAGGGCTTAGAGTAAACTCAGACGAAAAAATTCAGTCTTTCTACAAGAATTACCGTTCAAGACGCTTAAGAGTCCTTACAGAGAAGTTAAGTGCTCCAATTTATTAACTCTCCTGGAAACGGTCCTGTCTTAATTCCCTCCGTGTTGGAAAAATTATAGTAAAGAATTGATCCAAGACTGCAACGGAACACGATCAGGGTCATATCCAGGATTTTTCTTTATTAGGGAGGGGAGGAAGGCCACAAAAATTATGGAACAGAGGCGGTTTACTTTCCGTGGACTCAAATGACACGTCAGTTATAAAAAGTAGCCTTTTCATCTAGCCAAGCAGATACAATAGGCAAGTATTCGCAATCACAAATTAGACGATTATTCCCCAAAGACAGAGAAATCAAATTGGGGCCATAATACTGGGGAAAGCTGGTTAAATGATTTCCGTCAAGTTTCAAAACTTTTAAGAGGGGGAGTTGCTGTGTTTTCAGTGTTTTGAGTTTGACACATTTATGCAGAAAGGAATGTCAAGCAGTAAAATCACACGTTAAAACAGCGTATAAAGGGCTATACGAAAGAATTGGGTTCAGTTAACGTCAAAAATCAAACGTAGCAAGTTAAAGTAGCAACGTAGTAGTACCTTAAGGTTAAAACATTTATATGTAGACGTTAAGTAATAAGATTATCGGTTGAAGTAACGCCTAAAATACTGCTCAAAGAAATTATTTGTCATTAACGTCAAAACTCCAGGTACCAAAGTAATGTAGCAACGTTTCAGTGTTTTGAGTTTGACACATTTATGCAGAAAGGAATGTCAAGCAATAAAATCACACGTTAAAGCAGCGTATAAAGCGCTATACGAAAGAATTGGGTTCAGTTAACGTCAAAAATCAAACGTAGCAAGTTAAAGTAGCAACGTAGTAGTACCTTAAGGTTAAAACATTTATATGTAGACGTTAAGTAATAAGATTATCGGTTGAAGTAACGCCTAAAATACTGCTCAAAGAAATTATGTGCCATTAACGTCAAAACTCCAGGTACCAAAGTAATGTAGCAACGTTTCAGGGACTTGAGTTTGACACATTTATGCAGAAAGGAATGTCAAGCAATAAAATCACACGTTAAAGCAGCGTATAAAGCGCTATACGAAAGAATTGGGTTCAGTCCGCCAAACGGTCTCAAATCGAGTGTTTGCTTGTATTTTCAAGATCAATTTAGAAGTCAGATAATTCTTTTGAGGTTTTTTTTTTTTTTTGATGAGAAATGGTATTTCTTCTACTTCAATTTAGATATTAATAAAAGCAATTATTTATATAAAAATAGAAATATTTCAAAGCAAACTCGTAAAAAGGCTATGGAATAAATACAGTAATTCATCAGATAGTTGAGAATTAGCAATTCTACAGTCTGTATTTTATATAGCTACCTTGTTTGGTCTAATTTCAAATTCACTTTTTTTGCCTTAATATTCTTGTCAATTACAAAAATAGCAGTGGAGGTCAAAACAATTTAAAACACCTACAAATTTAAATTATTCACATATGGTTTATTAGCAATTATTTTCCAAGTCACCATTATAATGATTTACGAAGTATGGACCAAATGACTTCAGGTACCGCTCGAATGAGTGGATCGGTGGTTATTCCAGCTTTTTTTTGTTCTCTCTCTGAGCCTAGCGGAATGTTGAGTTTGGTGTGTCTCAAAACCCAATGATCATGGTTGCAGTCATAGCTGCAGAGGCGGTTTTAGGGAGGGGGTACTTGCCTAGGGCGTAGAAACTTCTTGTGGCACAAAATTTCCAATTAATAACGTAACGGTTATAATCATTTTGGAATTTTTGATTTTTCTTCATTAAATTAATGTATAGGGCGCAGTTAATAAATAAAAACAATTAATAAATACTAGCATTAATTAAAATAATTAAATCTAAATAATTATTAACTAATTTTAATAATAAACTACTAACAATTGAATAATAAATCATTAATAATTAATAAATTGTAAATAATTTGTTAATAAATGAAAGTTTTGTTAAAATTTGGACTGAAAACTTTTTGGGAGACAGGGGGAGGGGTGCTAATCGTTTTTTTTTTCTCAGTGCAAGAAAGGTTTGAGCCGCCACTGCGTAGCTGTTACCTAGTACAGTGCCACTGGCAATTGAAATTTAAAAATCTCGAATTAAAATAATTCCTGAATGGTAACTATTTTCCATTTTATAAGTGAGGGAAACAAGCTCTTGATAATGTCGAAAACCTTTGAAACCCCCTTGAAAACCCTCGAAACAAAAAGGGTACAAGAAGTGGAAACATCATGGTCAACAACTAAATACAATATAAGAAAAATATTTTATTTTTCTTCCTTCTTTTACCGCTCCGGATGGGGCATTTTCTAGATCACAAATCTGAGGTATGTGCTGCGTTACTGTTGTACTGCGTCGGTTTTGTGTTTTTAGTAAATTACTAGTTTTTCAGAATTTAAAAAAAAACGGGTCTATGGATAGTATGGAGAAAATAAGAAAAACGATCTCACGAATTGCCTGTATAAAACTAGGCGCCTTCATCAGAATAAAAAACGTAAAATCCCCCCCCCCCCGAAAAAAACACAAGCTAATAAATATACAATCGCTACTCACATATACTATTAGCGAGTTACCTTCATAGAAACACAAAATCAACCTAAAAAATAAAATAATGAATCTTAATTTATTGTTAAAATAAACTTGTTTTAATTTATCTAGTTTAAAATAAACTTGATTATTCTCTTGAGAGGTAATCCTTATTTTAAATGCAATTTTTTTTCTTTAGTTTGCCCCTCCATCCCCTGCGATGATGCGAGCCTACCCTACAGCCTTTGATTTTCAAGCGAAAATGCGTGCAGAACGCCTTCCTATGTCCAACGAGGGGCTTTTGAGCCAAATGCTAGGTACTTCTGGGGGCAAACAAATGCGTAAGTCATCTATTTATTTTTTCTGTCTTTCCCTCTCGTTTTTGCTGTCTCCTCTCCCTTTTTCTCTTTCTGATTTTCTCTTTCCCCTTCCCCTCTCTCTCTCACTCTTTTGTTCTCTCCCTCACCTCTTTTTTCTCTTGCTCTCTATCTCTCCCCCCTTTTTCTCTTATTCTATCTCCTTCCACTCTTTCTCTCTTTCCTTTGCTCTTTCCTCCTCCCCTCTTTCTCTTGCTCTTTTGCTCCCTCCTTCTCCCCTTTTTTTCTTGCTCTCTATCTACCCCCTCTTTTTCTCTCTTGCTCTCTCTCCTTTCACTCATCCTCTCTTTCCTTTGCTCTCTTTCTCCGTCTCTTGCTCTCTCTCCTTCCCCTTTTTCTCTTCCTGATTTGCTCTTTCCCCTCCCCTCTTTCTCTCACTCTTTTGCTCCCTCCCACGCCTCTCTTTCTTTCTTGCTCTCTATTTCTCCTCTATTTTTTACTCTTGCTCTCTTCCCTTCAACTCGTTCTCTCTTTCCTTTAGTCTCTTTCTCCCTCTCTCGCTGTTTCTCCTTCCCCTGTTTCTCTTCCTGTTTTAGCTAATAGATCTGACAAAACATAATTTTTAGTATGTCTAATGATTGCCTTTAATCCTTAGGCTATCTGATAGCATTATAACCAAATTCTTAAGCTAAATTAACGTCGAAATAGCGACGTTCTCGACGTTTACTTAATATTAATAGGTAAATTAAATTAATAAGTAAGTTCTACTGCCAAAGGAGTTATTTTCCCAAAATTACTTAATTATTTTTAGTTGAAGTTTTTAAATATTTTGGTTCATAAGAAATAGATGCCACTGCGGGACAACGAAGTGCAACCTCTCTGTTTCCCAGACTTATATCTGTCTAGTATAATCTAAAAAATGTCTCCTTTTTGTTTTAGGATGTCTCATTCTGGAGAGCGTCTATTCTGCACCTTTACGTAGAATAGAACAAAACAAACCTCAGCAGCAAACACTAAACTAAAAGAGACTCTTTGTAAGCAACGATTTCTTCTTCAAACTTTTTTCTTTCATTTTGTTATGCATAGCCAGTGTGGTCTTAGGAATTATGTAGTAACAGCTGCTATATCCCGAAAGCATATTTAATAGTTTATCAAACTTTATAATATTTTTAAATAATTAAATAAGTTTAATTAATAAATTGTTTTCTTGTTCTTTGTGTATGGAACAAATTTTATTTGTTTTTTAGTTATATTTTCCTTTAATTTCAGATTTTGGCTCATACGGTTTTCCAAGTGGAAGGCTTGAGAATCTAGAAAAAAACATGCAAAAATGAAATCTTATACGGCTTGGAAACAGTGAAGCTCGCGCAGTATACGTGTTCTGACATTTAAGTGTATGTGAAGTATGTGAAGTCTCTTTTCTAGCATTATACTTAAATCGGAGTGCTATTTTTTTTTAGACTTACAGAGTGAGTTTTCGAATATTACCAAAAGTTCTTATCATATCAATATTTGTACGTTTCAGAGTGAGAATTTTGAATTTAGTTTCGTTGAATTTAGTGATGTTCCTAAAAAACAAGGTATACAATTGAACAGGGATGACAATGCACGAAAATATTGAAGGTTTAAGGGTAATTTTCATACTTTCTTAGTAAAGGAACAAGAAAAGACATTTTCCAAAATATAGGAGGGAGGGAATTAGAAGGGTAAATTCCCCTCGCCCTATTGGCGTCGCTGTAATTGAACAGCCTAGCTTTTATTTGTGATGTTTTTTCTCAAAAGTTGGTGTCAGTATATGTGCGTTTTGTTTGTTATCTCTTGTGTAAATCTCGAAAAGTCTGTTCTTTGTTTTCGTTAAAGGAGGCGTGAGCTCTGTTTGCTGTCTCCTATTTAAGAATTGATAAGTCTTGTGTTTGCTTCGTTGATAACATAAGTTCTTGTTATGGTAAAGATTGAAAGAGGGCTAGGCTATAATCTTCGTTAAAAGTGGGCTAGAAAGAATATAAATGTAACTGTAATGCCCTGTGAGCAATGAACCATGTAACCTCTGTGTATGTGGGCAAAACGAAAACTTTGAATATTTAAAATAAGGATTCACATTCTGTTTTGCATTGAGTCGGATTTTTACCTAACTTTGGATAGAAAGAAAAAATTTTGATGAGCGAAAACCACCAAATAGGGTTGTCCCCTTTTTTACACTAATTCTTAACTAACTTTGGATAAAAACAAAATATGTTGATGAGCGAATACCACCAACTGAGGTTGACCTTTTTTTAAACTAATTCTTACCTAACTTTGGATAAAAACAAAAAGTTTTGGTGAGCAAAAACCACCAAGTGGGGTTGTCCCTTAATTCTTAACTAAATTTGGATAGAAACAAAAAAAATTTGATTAGTGAAAAACGCCAAGTGAGGTTGTCGTTTTTTTAACCAATTCTTAACTAACTTTGAATAGAAACAAAAAATGTTTATGAGTGAAAACCACCAAGTGAAGCTGTCCTTTTTTAAACTAATTCTTAACTAGCTTTGGATAGAAACAATAAATTTCGATGAGTGAAAACCGCCATGTAAGGTTGTCCTTTTTTTAAACCAATTTTTAACTAACTTTGAATAGAAACGAAGAATGCTGATGAGCGAAAACCACCAACTGAGGTAGTCCTTTTTTTAAACTAATTCTTAACTAACTTTTGATAGAAAGAAGAATGCTGATGAGCGAAAACCACCAACTGAGGTAGTCCTTTTTTTAAACTAATTCTTAACTAACTTTTGATAGAAACAAAAAATGTTGATGGGCGCAAACCACCAAGTGAGGTTGTCCTTTTTTAAACTAATTCTTAACTAACTTTAGATAGAAACAAAATATTTTGATGAGTGAAAACCGCCAAGTGAGGTTGTCCATTTTTAAACCAATTCTTAACTAACTTTGAATAGAAACAAAAAATGTTGATGAGCGAAAACCACCAACTGAGGCTGTCCGTTTTTTAAACTAACTTTGGATAGAAACAAAATATTTTGATGGGCGCAAACCACCAAGTGAGGTTGTTCTTTTTTAAATTAATTCTTAACTAATTTTGGATTGAAACAAAATATTTTGATGAGTGAAAACCGCCAAGTGAGGTTGTCCTTTTTAAAGCCAATTCATAACTAATTTTGAATAGAAATAAAAAATGTTGATGACCGATCACCAACTGAGGCTATCCGTTTTTTAAACTAATTCGTGACTAACTTCGAAAAGAAACAAAAAAAATTGGTGAGCGAAAACCACCAAGTGAAGTTGTGAGGTTGTCCGTTTTTTTGCTAGCAACATCTTATCTTAAAACTTGTACATAGCTAAAGGCGAACCAAAATAAGCGTTCATAAGCATAGTCTTTATAAGCGTTTTAATAAGCGTAGTGAAAGCATTGCTTATAATTATTATAACTATATTAGTTATTACTCTATTAAACTGCAACAAAATTCAAACTAGGGCGTTCAGTTTTAGTTTTTTAAATTGTTATCATTTTCAATAGAACTGGTTATGTCTCTTGTCATAGAACTGAAACCTGTTCAAGCGCTTTTTTGAATGAGTTGTTTGGATATTTTTTAGATGTTCATTTATTTGATTTATTTTTTATGTACTGAATCTAGAATGTTAATCACCATCGTACTGTCGATTTAGCCATAAAAATGTACCTCCCAACATAGTACAGAAAGTTCAGTAAATGCTTGGAAATGTTAGTAAAAATTCAGTAAATGTTAATTATCTACCTAATTAATTAAAGTTAATGGGGTGCTAAAAATTAATTTTAATAAGGCGCCACCTAGTAGCATCCCATTAGTAACGCTGCAGCTACTATTACTTAGTAACCCGAATGTTACTTACAAAACCTAGTTAATTAAATTTAATGGGGGGCCAAAAATTAATTTTAATACGGCGCTGCCTAGTAACATCCTATTAGTAACGCTGCATCTACTATTACTTAATAACCCAAATGCTATTTACAAAACCTAGCTAATTGAATTTAATGGGGTGCTAAAAGTAAATTTTAATAAGGCGCCACCTAGTAATATCCCATTAGTAACGCTGCTGCTACTATTACTTAGTAACCCGAATGTTACTTACAAAACCTAGTTAATTAAATTTAATGGGGTGCAATAAGGCGCTACCTAGTAACATCCCATTAGTAACGCTGCATCTACTATTACCTAGTAACCCGAATGTTACTTACAAAACCTAGTCAATTAAATTTAATGGGGTGCAATAAGGCGCTACCTAGTAACATCCCATTAGTAACGCTGCATCTACTATTACCTAGTAACCCGAATGTTACTTACAAAACCTAGTTAATTAAATTTAGTGGGGTGCAATAAGGCGCTACCTAGTAACATCCCATTAGTAACGCTGCATCTACTATTACTTAGTAACCCGAATGTTACTTACAAAACCTAGTTAATTAAATTTAGTGGGGTGCAATAAGGCGCTACCTAGTAACATCCCATTAGTAACGCTGCATCTACTATTACTTAGTAACCCGAATAATACTTAAAAAACCTAGTTAATTAAATTTAATGGGGTGTAATAAGGCACTACCTAGTAACATCCCATTAGTAACGCTGCATCTACTATTACTTAATAACCCAAATGCTATTTACAAAACCTAGCTAATTAAATTTAATGGGGTGCTAAAAGCAAATTTTAATAAGGCGCCACCTAGTAATATCCCATTAGTAACGCTGCTGCTACTATTACTTAGTAACCCGAATAATACTTACAAAACCTAGTTAATTAAATTTAATGGGGTGCAATAAGGCGCTACCTAGTAACATCCCATTAGTAACGCTGCATCTACTATTACCTAGTAACCCGAATGTTACTTACAAAACCTAGTTAATTAAATTTAGTGGGGTGCAATAAGGCGCTACCTAGTAACATCCCATTAGTAACGCTGCATCTAGTATTACTTAGTAACCCGAATGTTACTTACAAAACCTAGTTAATTAAATTTAGTGGGGTGCAATAAGGCGCTACCTAGTAACATCCCATTAGTAACGCTGCAGCTACTATTACTTAGTAACGCGAATGTTACTTACAAAACCTGAAATGGCACTTAAAAGTATAAGCTTTTAGCAACATGGCTACATTGGAAATACTATTGGCGAGCAACTGACGTAATATTGACTTGTCAATAATATTGGACAGTAATTGACAACATTAGCTATTTGGCAATTATAGCATTAAATAATTCATTTTGGCTTGTGCTTGGCGAGAGAAT
This sequence comes from Artemia franciscana, assembly GCF_032884065.1. NCBI lineage: Eukaryota > Metazoa > Arthropoda > Branchiopoda > Anostraca > Artemiidae > Artemia > Artemia franciscana. Next base: position 863,415 of record NC_088882.1, read on the forward strand.
TTTGGATCCCTAGATTCCGTTTCTTAAAACCTCTGTTACTGGACGGCTTTTTTTTTTTTTTTTTTTAATAAATGATAGAAACGATTAAGACAAAAACCGTAATAATTTATTAATTTGATTATTACATTATAAATCGATGATTATTAAATATTAAATTTAAAACATTTAAAAAACTGGAAAAGAAAAAACTGTATGGAATTTTCTTTGGTCATATCAAAAAAAGAACTTACACGTAAAACAACAATTCAATTTACTTATAACCCGACTTTTACAAAAAGAGGGCGAAACGTCCTTAAGATAAAGTAATAAAAAAAATAAGCTATAAATAAATACAAATCAAATCAACACCAAGAGACAATCAAATACATAACGCAGACCAAGGCTGAGATATTATCGACATAGAAGAAAGAAAATCATGTATCCTTTTATGTATTCGTAACAATATATTCGTAAAAAGAAAGATTTTTCTTGCAGTTATTTCTAGTGGCTAATGAGGGGGAGTGTAATATAGTAAAAACGGTATTTATTTAAAGAAAATGATTTTTCTATATATTTATTTTATAGTGTTTTATTATATTGACGAAATAGGGGGAGGGGGTGATATTCTATGGGTACTGATTTTGTTATACGGCTTATAAAAATACGCAGCGATGTTGGGATAGTTCTATTGCCTTAGAATTTCACAACTTTGTTCTGAAGTTTCTAATTTTTTGGCTCAGCGACTATGATTTAAGTAAGATTTGGTTTCCCTATTTTAAAATAAGGTCGATTGTGGGTATTCCAATACCAAATCCCTCTATAATCTCCACACCACAAATTCTCTACATAATCTCCATACCGGGCTAAATCTCCATGATTTATAGATTGTTCTAACAATATCTCCATGATTCGTCTAATAACAGATTGAATCTACAGAAGGGAATAAGCCCTCATCATACTGTAATTTTATGTTAAGAAAAAACAAAGTTCTGCCAAAATAATAATTGCTTAAGTAATAAATTGAATTTATAACTCAAATTGTATCCTGTATTTCAGTGGTGTCGCCCGTAGTATGCACAATGATTTCCCCCATACTGAGGATTTACTGTTGGTGGGTTGCTGGGGAAACTGAGGATTTTCCCATAATTTATTTTCCCTAAGTACTTGGTGCTGCGATGGTAATATTATTTTACGTATTGCGTATTACGATAGCTTTACGTACGTATAAATAAATATAAATGGGGAGCTGATATCCTTGTTGTAACAATTGATAAATGTTTGTTTCGTTTTTTTTCAACTTCCAGTTGGCAGTGGCGTAGTTTCGTAATCAAGTGAAAATGACAATGAAAACTAAAAAATGATCCATATATTACTATAAAGGCAAAGATATACTAAAGGAAATTGACCTATTTCTCTCGATAGTTAAATTATGCAGGCTTATCTTAGTTTTAAAAAGTTTTTTGTAGAAACTAAATTTCAGCTTGGGGTGCAAACTGACATCTGAGGGGGCTTGGGTCTGAATGGGGTGGTTGCCCCTTCCCCTTCCACTGCCCCATAGCAAATTACACCCCTGCCCATTGGTTATAATTTGATATTAATTATTTATGTCTATTGGTCTTTCAATTTGGAAGTTGAAAGAATATGGTGCTGCTTTTTTTTTATTTTCGTCGTTCTACTAAGCAAATGTTACTAATATGTTTGTGAACTTCTCAATAAATTGGCCGACGTTGATATATTTTTTAGCTAAAAAAAGAGAATGGACACAAAATATCTTCATTTAATAGATAACTGTGGACAACTCTTGTATTTTATTTTTAAAGGAAGATATAATCTATTGTTTTTTGGTGGTGACGAAAAATGGGGAGTGTAATACAGTGAAAACGGTATTTATTTAAAGAAAACGATTTATATATATTTATTTTGTAGTTGTTGAAGATGTTGGCGATAGGGGTAGGGGGTGATCCTCTAGGGGTATCGATTTTGTCAAACGGCTTATAGACATAAACAACGGTGTTGGGACAGTGCTACTGCCTTAGAACCTCACAACTTTGTTCAGAAGTTTCTAATTTTATTGCTCAATGTTTATGATTCAAGTAAGATTTTTTTTTTTTTTTTTTAATTTCAGAATAAGGTCCATTGAAGTTATTTCTATACAAACCCACTCAACTCTCTCCATAATAGAGAAAACTCTCACCATAATCTAATTTGAGAATAAGATAAAACGAAGGTCAATCAAAAGAAAATCACTAAAATAAGGAATTGAATTTATAACCTCAATTACATCCTGCGTTTCAACAATCTCGGCCATAATATACGTAATATTTACCACATAACTTCTTTACCGTAAGTACTTGGCGCTGTGATGGTAATATACCATCACAGTTTCTACTTAATGTAGATTAAATGGAAACTTACTTTAGTTTCTACTTAATTTTTCTCTTTTTTGAGGTCTTGAGGAATTTTCACCCTTGGTCCCAAGGCAATTAATAAATGCTTCCTGTTTCAATATAAAGTAATTTAGGCAAAGCTTGTGTATCGGACCCTAGAGATCCTGACCCTCCATTGCAAATGTACGGGCTTTAGTTTTTACTTAATCTATGTTTCCCTTTTTGAGGTCTTGAAGAATGTTTGTCCTTTGTCACTGGAGGGCTTTAGTGCGTTGCCCTTTCTTCAACTCTTGAGGAATTTTCACCTTTTGCCCCAAGGCAATTAATAAATGCTTCCTGTTTAAATATAAAGTAATATAGGCAAAGCTTATGTATCGGACCCTACAGAGCTCCTGACCCTCCATTGCAAATGTATGGGCCTTAGTTTTTACTTAATCTATGTTTCCCTTTTTGAGGTCTTGAAGAATGTTTGTCCTTTGTCACTAGGGAGTTTTAGTGCGTTGCCCTTTCTTCAACTCTTGAGGAATTTTCACCTTTTGCCCCAAGGCAATTAATAAATGCTTCCTGTTTAAATATAAAGCAATATAGGCAAAATTATTTATAAGACCCTACAGAGCTCCTGACTCTCAGTTGCAAATGTAGAGGCTTTAGTTTTTGCTTAATCTATGGTTCCCTTTTTCGAGGTCTTGAAGAATGTTTGTCCTTGGTCACTAGGGGGTTTTAGTGTTTTGTTTTTTTTTCAATTCGTGGGGCATTTACGTCGTGCGTCACAAGGTAAAAACTTGTGTTCATGACCTTACAGGGCTCATACTTTCTCCATCCTCCTGCAATCAGAGAGGTTTTAGCGAGTTGCTCTTTCTTTAATTTTTGGGGAACTTTTGCCCGTTGTCACTAAGCGACTAACAAATCCTTGCCGTTTAAATATAAGTTAATTCTGATAAAAGTTGTGTATAGGACCTTACATGGCTCTTGAGTCCCGTTTGAAATCACAGAGGCTTTAGTTTGTTGCGCTTTCTACTGCTCATTAGAAACTTTTGCCCTTAGCTCTAAGTAACTAATAAATGACGTTTAAAATAAGTTAATTCTGGTAAAAGTAGTGTATAGGACCTAACATGACTTCTGGGTCTCATTTGCAATCACAGAAGTTTTAGTTTGTTGCCCTTCCTATAGCCCATTAAGAACTTTTGCCACTTTGTCATTAGGCAACTAATAAGTAATTGCCGTTTAAACATAAAATAATTCTGGTAAAAGTTTTGTATAGGACCTTACAGTGCTCTTGACTCCCGTTTGCAATCACAGAGGTTTTAGTTTGTTGCCCTTTCTCCAGCCCATTAGGAATTTTTCCCTTTGTCATCAAGTGACTAATAAATGCTTGCCATTTAAATATAAAGTAATTTTGGTAAAAATTAGTGTAGAAGAAATTACAGGGCTCCTGACTCCCGTTGGCAATCACAGAGGTTTTATTTTGTTGCCTTTTCTACAGCCCATTAGGAACTCTTTCCCTTTGTCATTAGGCAACTAATAAATGCTTGCCGTTTAAGCATAAAGTCATCCTTGTAAAGCTTGTGTAGAGGACATCACAGCGCTCCTGACTCCCGTTGGCAATCACAGAGGTTTTAGTTTCTTGCCCTTTCCACGGCCCATTAGGAACTTTTTCCATTTGTCATTAGGCAATTAATAAATTCTTGCCATTTAAATATAAAGTAATTCTGGTAAAGATTGTGTAGAGAACATTACAGGGCTCCTGACTCCCGTTGGCAATCACAGAGGTTTCATTCTGTTGCCCATTCTACAGCCCATTGGGAACTTTTACCTTTTGTCACTAATAAATGGTTGCCGTTTACATATAAAGTAATTCTGGTAAAAATTTGTGTAGAGGACATTACAGGGCTCCTGACTCTCGTTGCCAATCACCGAAGTTTTAGTTTGTTGCCCTTTCAACAGGACATTAGTAACTTTAGCTCTTTGTTACTAATTCACTAATAAATGTCATTTAAATGTAAAATATTTCTGGTTAAATCAGTGTATAGGACCTCACAGTGTTCCTGACTCCCGTTTGTAATCACAGAGGCTTTAGTTTGATGTCCTTTCTGCAGCCCACTAGAAACTTTTGTCGTTTGTCGCAAGACGAGTGATAAATACTTAAAATTTTGATATAAAATATGATTGGTAAAACGTGTGTATAGTCAAATATTGCGAGTAGTATGCAGTTTGTATGTTTGATTTCTGCCCTTCTAGTTATTTATCATGTGATTGGGCTGTGATTCGTAGAAAAATAGGTATCAGTTAAGCAGTTTAGTGTAGAGGAAAAAAAAATGCTCAGTTTTTTTCGTTTGTTTTTCATTCCATATTTATAATCGAAGTTTACCCACTGTTGCCTTTTTTTCTCTCTTTTGTACAGTGAAACCTTTTATTACGGTTAGAAGATTTAACTTTGAATATTTAAATTGCAATTTATATTCTAGTGTTTTTTTAAGTTGATTAGTCATTTTATGTATATGAAGTTGAAAAAACCCTTTTTTGTGTTCTATCCAGGGACGTCAATTCACGAAAATATATAGCAGTAGTGAATTTTTTTCAATATCTAAGGGCAGCAATTTTCCTTTTCAATGAAAACACAAAAAAGGTAGTTTGAAAATCTGGAGGGGGGGTAGTCCCTCCCCCTAACCCCCTCAATTCACGGGTCTGGTTCCATTCCACTGAATTTTGAAAATATATCCAAAAATTCATATTTTGAGTTAAAAAAAAGGTGGTTCAAACAATCCCCCCTTGAAGAACTGGAAGATATTGGCCTTAAATACGCAATTTCGATTTTTGAAAAACATTCCCCTGCTAAAATTTTGACAGTTGGCACCTAATAAGCCACGGTGCATTTCCACAGTTTTGCACATAAAAGTTATTGTTGTCAAATTTCCTTCAAAATTAATTCAATTTGGTAGTCAAATAGTGTCTGAAAAAGAGGGTTGAAAGAAGGTCATTTAAGTTTAGCTTTAAAGGAGGTGCCAAGAGCCTTCTATAAGAGGGGAGGGGTACAATTAAAGATAATCTCAGTTTTAATGAATTTGTTTGGCATATGGTCTTAAACTTGTATTATTTTGAGGGAAGGAGGGCTTCCACCATTACTTTACTCTCTTCCTCTACAATGAATTCATTTTAAATCCTTTATTAAAACTTTTATTTTAAATCCCTTTAAGTAGAGTTTAATATTTTGACCAACCCATACTGCTTTAAGGCCTTAGTAAGGCAATGTCTCCCTGGCCCGCAATGTTAGGTTCTAACTATTACAAACATACTTTTAAGGAGTTATTGGTAATAAAATACCTTAATATTAACAAATTTAACTGAAAGTGCATTATCATCTTGATGAAATTTCCTATGGTGAGGCATTCCGGAATCGAAATGTCTGAATTTTTCCGGTTTCTGGTCTCTTTTATTGAAGCGTTTACGATTTTTTTTATTATTATCCCTCCTCCCCGAGATAAAAATCATCCCCATGTAAGTGGATTTATAAATTTGTAAGGGGTATTCACAAATTTGAAACCTTTAAATATGAAATCTCAAATGCTTGTTCTTCGTCAGTAATGCTTAAAAATTGATTTTTATAAATAGGTTGATCCTAATTTATATAAATGCAATTCTATAAAGGGTTGTCGCATAATACTTGATAAGTGACGGTAAAAAGGGGGGAGGGGCTTTCTTTCAAATTTCTGGTGCCAAACGATTAGGAAAAATCTATCTATAATGTGTTTTATATTATTATTTTTATAATTTTGTACGTCTATATATGTTCGTGCCACTATTAGTCTTTGTAAAATCAATGCTTAAATCCTTTAACCAGGAAAAACAAATAATGGTAGTAGTTGAAATTCTTTAGTACTTGCTGCCCCCCTCACTCCCCTAACGAGAAAATCTCTTGGGCTCAGTCCTGTTAAAAAAACAGAAACAGCTATAAGGAAGGCCGTCTTGGCCCTCCTGCTTCAAAGTGTTAGTATTTGAGTAACACTCAATTTGTGCTATTCTCGGCGTTAAGAGATAATTTGAAATAATTTTCAAGCTATTTCAAGAGGTTTTGGGCTCAAGACCCGAGTCAGATTTATTCCTAATATTAAAATTTTCATTATTTTTTTCAAGAAATCACCCTCAAACCATTACTTTGAAACAGATGTCCAAATGCACAACATGTTTGAACTTAGCATTTCTATTATAAGTATGTTGCCCCCCCTCCTTTATTGCAGTGGTGGTTTCTGTAGTCGTCACTGTTTTAAATTTGTTGCGATTGAATTATAAAGTCGTGCTTTTCTTTTAAATACGTTTGTTAAAGGTACGAAAAAACAGTTTTTTTGTTGTCCATAAAAATATTAAGGCTAGTCGACATTAACCCCAGTCTAAGTGCCTTACGGGAATTGAACCCTTCTTATATGCATTCTTCCCCTAAAACACGTCAAAAATATAACAGTGTGCAAAGCACGGCGTAAAGTGTACATATTATCCTTGTATATTAAAAAAAAAACAGTTTAATATTGAAATATATATATTTTCTTTTCCTATATTTTTTTTTTCTTTTTGAAGCTTAAAATATCATATATGGTAGTTGTGTTTATTATAGAATAAATATCCTTACTCGATTCACTGTTAGTTTTTGACAAAGGACTAGAAAAATTTCAAGGTTGTATACTATGCACGTTGTGTATGCAAGCTATGGTTTTTAATCAATTTAAAGCAATCGTAGGGTACGCTTTTTGGATAAATTCAGTTGTTTTTTTTTTTAAGAAAGTAAAGGTTTATTAATCAACAAAAAAATATAACAAAATCTCAAGCAAAGCTTGGAATTGAAAGCTCATTTGCAGGCAAGGATAGTGTATATTCAGTAACAGCTATAGGGAGGACGTTATGAAGGTACACTTGTGATTCAACTAGGTATTATACCAGGAATACTACTAAAATTTATCGATGATGCCTTCATTATAGTTTACAAGGTTGGGATATTCAGTAGTGTCACTATAGGGAGGGGCAGGGTTAAGAGGGTACATATGATATTCAAAAGAGTGGGTTAAGTAGGTACAGTTGTGATTCTACAGGGCTATAAATATTATCCAGGATGTATATCATTGAGCAACTAAACCGTTATTTGATATTGAAACACATTATATTCTTTCCTTTGTGATTTCCTTATCTGATTGGTCAAGTTATCAGCTCCTTAGTTCTCTAAATACCCAAATTCCGTATACACCAACAATAACATCTGATTTTAATCCTTTTATGGGGGCATTTGGTATGGAACACCTTTACCAATTCGGCTCAAGAATGTCACTCATTTGGCACCTTCTAAGGACTTGTAAGAAAAAAGTTTGTTTCTAAATTAATTTTTAAAATTAATTTTGTTAATTAAAATTAAGTTTTTCTTGACGTATATAGTTCTATTCGTTTTTTTTATTATTATAATTTAATTGCAACTTGATAAACCTTATTTAATGAACTTTTTTTCCTTATATTAATTTTTTTTTCTTCATTTTTATGGAGCAAATCCTTTATGTGTTAAGTGTTAAAATATTTATTCTTAAGAGATCTTTCATAATCCCCCTCCTACAGACCATAAAGCCTTTGTTGGGATTAGTAGATTGTTTCGTTATTATTGTATTGTTATATGGCAACAAATCTATGTATCTATCCATAGGGAGGGGCAGGGGGACAAGAGGGTACACTTGTGATTCAACAACGTATTACACCACATACATTACTAAAATTTAGCTATGACGCCTTCATTGTGGTATACAGGGTGAGTAGTGATTTGGCAAGCTAATGCACCACGGATACTACTAGAATTTAGCTATGGTGCTATGATTATAGTACACAGGGTTAGAATAGCTATAGAAAGGGGGGGGTTAAGAAAGTGCACTTTTGATTCAACAATGTATTATACCACGGAGACTATTACAAAAATTTAGTTTTTATGCCTTCATTATAGTATACAAGTTTGGAATAGTCAATAGCATAGCTGTAGGAAGGGGTGAAGGGTTCAGAAGGTACACTTGTGATTCAACAAGGTATTGCAAGACAGATTCTACTAAATTTTAGCTATGACACCTTCATTATAGTATATAGGGGAGGAATGTTCAGTAAAATAGCTGTAGGGAGTGGTGGGGGTTAACAGGGTACACTTGTCATTCAACAAGCTACTATATCACAGATACTACAAAGCAGTGATGACAGTGGTCAAATATGGTTCTGAAGCATGGACACTCCGAAAAGCAGATGAAAATTTACTAGATGTTTTCCAGAGAAATTGCCTACGGATTGTTCTGGGTACCCGGCTGACTGACCGTATTTCAAACAGTAGGTTGTACGAAAAGTGTGGTTCAATCCCGCTTTCTGGGGCTATAATGAAAGAAAGGTTGAGATGGCTAGGCCACGTTCTACGGATGAAGGATGACAGATTACCGAAGATTGTCCTTTTTGGCCAACCGTCTGGGGCTACACGGAAAGCAGGTCGTCCTTGTCTGGGTTGGGAGGATGTCATAAATAAGGATTTAAAGGAAATGGAAACTTCCTGGGAGGGTGTAAAGAGGGAGGCTTTAAATAGATTAGGTTGGAGGAGGAGCGTGCGTAGCTGTGTTGGCCTCAGGCGGCTTGGTGCTGCAGTGAGTTATTAGTAGTAGTAGTAGTAGTACTGTGATTCAACAAGATATTGCACCACAGACACTAATAAAATTTAGCTATGACACCTTCATTATAGTATACACGGTACCAATATTCAGTAGAATAGCTATAGGGAATGGCGGGGGTTAACAGGGTGCACTTGTCATTCAACAAGCTACTATATCACAGATACTACAAAGATGTATCTATGATGCCCTCTATATAGTATACAGGGTAAGAATATTTAATTGCTAAGCGATAGGGAGGTGCAGGGGTTAAGAAGGCACACTGTGATTTAACAAGATATTGCACCACAGACACTAATAAAATTTAGCTATGACACCTTCATTATAGTATACACGGTACCAATATTCAGTAGAATAGCTATAGGGAATGGCGGGGGTTAACAGGGTACACTTGTCATTCAGCAAGAAATTACACCACGGATACTACAAAAACTTATCTATGATGTCTTCATTATAGCATACCGGGTTGGGATATTCAGAAGCATAGCTACTGGGAGGGCCGGGGATTAAGAGGGCACACTTGTGATTCAATAAGGTATTACAGCATGGATACAACTAGATTTAGCTATGAAGCCTTCATTATAGTATACAGGGTATGAACATTCAGTAGCATAGCTTTAGGGAGGGGCGGTAGTTAAGAGGGTACACTTGAAATTCAACAAGGTATTATACCACGGATACAACTAAAATTTACCTGAAACTTCTTCATTATAATATACAGGGTAGGAATAGTCAATGGCGTAGCTTTAGGGATGGACAAGGGTGAAGGGGGCACACTAGTAATTAAACAATGTATTATATCAAGGATGCTTCCAAAGTTTATATAAGATACCTTCATTATAGTATACAGGGTTTGAATTTCCAATAGCAGAGCTTTAAGGGGGTATCACGGAGACTACTTCTAAAATATAGCTATTATGCTTCCATTATAGTATACAGTGTTTGAATAGTCAGTAGCAAAGCTAAAGGACGGGGAGAATGTTACGAGAGTACACTTCTGATTCAACAATGTATTATACCACGGATACTTCTAAAGGTTATCTATGATGCCTTCATTATAGTATACAGGGTTTGAATATTCAAATGCATAGCTATAGGCAGGCGAAGGGCCAAAAGGGTATACTTGTGATTCAACCAGGTATTATACTACGGAGACTTGAATACTTTACCTATTATGCACTCATTATAGTATACAGGGTTGTAATTGCATAGTTTTAGGGAGGGGTGGGGTTTAAGGCGATACACTTGTGATTCAACAATGTATTATACCACAGATACTACTAAAACTTATCTATGATGTTTTCATTATAGTATACTGGGCAGGAATATTTAGCTCAACAAGGCATAATACCGCGGATACTTCCAAAGTTCATATAAGATGCCTTCACTATAGTATACAGGGTTTTATATTCGGTAGCATAGAGGGTACACTTGTGACTCAACAAGGTTTTGCTCAATGAATACATTTAAAACTCAGCAGTGATGCCTTCACTATAGTATACCGGTTTGGGATATTCAGAAGTATAGCTATTGGCAGGGGAGGGGGTTAAGAGGGTACACTTGTGATTCAACAAGGTATTACACCATGAATACTACTAAAATTTAGCTTTGATGCCTTCATTATAGTAGACAAGACTGGAATATTCAGTAGTATAGCTTTAGGGAGGGGCGGGGGTTAAGAGGGTACATTTGTGAATTAACAAGGAATTGCACCACGGATACTACTAAAATTTTGCTTTGATGTCTTCATTATAGTAGACAAGTCTGGAACATTTAGTAGCATAGGTATATGTGAGGCGGAGATAAGAGGGTATACCTGTGATTGAACAAGGGATTTCACCGTGGATACAACTAAAATTTAGCTATGATGCCTTCATTATAATAGACAGGCTGGAACATTTAGTAGCATAGGTATATGGAGAGTGGGAATTAAGAGGTTGCACTTGTGATTCAACAAGGGATTGCACCACGGATACTACTAAATTTATCCATTTCTTGAAAAATGGCTATTACATTATTGAATTATATGTAGCCTAATAATATTGTCAAATGTTACATTTCTTTTACGATTAGATTTTTTTTATGAATTAAGGTTTATCGAAACGAATTACGCTACGAAAAACGTAAACAAATTACGGTTCTTTCAGAAGACTAAATAAGAAAACTAGCTTTTTTAACTGAAAGTAAGGAGCGACATTAAAACTTAAAACGAACAGAAATTACTCCGTATATGAAATGGGTTGTCCCCTCCGCAATCCCTCGCTCTTTGCGCTAAAGTTTTTAATTGTTTTAAAAAGTAGAATTGTGGCAAAAAGTCAAACTTTAGCGTAAAGAGCGAGGGATTGCGGAGGGGACAACCCATTTCATATACGGAGTAATTTCTGTTCGTTTTAAGTTTTAATGTCGCTCCTTACTTTCAGTTAAAAAAACTTGTTTTTTATTTAATTTCTGAACGTTTTTGAATTAATGCATGTTTTATTTTGGCTTTCCGTACATAAATTATTAAAATGAAATTTGCATATTATTTTTTTTTGGCTAAATGGCTTTCTCTTAGTTTTGATCAGACGATTTTGAGAAATAAGGGGTGGGGAAGGAGGCCTAGTTGCCCTCCAATTTTTCAGTTACTTAAAAAGGCAACTAGAACTTTTAATTTTTAATGAACGTTTTTATTAGTAAAAAATATATGTAATTTAAGAATTAACTTACGTAACAAACTTTTATATTCTTAAATTTTTAATTATATATATGAGGGGGTTTGTCCCCTCGTTAATACCTTGCTCTTCACACTAAATCTTGAGTTTTGTCCCAATTCTTTAAGAATGACCCCCTGAATCAGAAAGGCCGTAGAATAAATAGTTGAAATTACTAAAAATAATTTAGCATAAAGAGCGAAGTATTTATCTCCTCCTAAATACCTCGCTCTTTATGCTAAAGTATTTTTAAAACCCCTCGTATGCGTAATAATCTCTGTTCGTTTTAAGTCTTAATGCTACTCCTTACTTTCAATTTAAAAAAAACTTTTTCATGTTTATATTTTCGTTGTTTTTTTTAATAGTAATGCTAGAAAATCCTGCGCCCTTTTCATTGAATTTCTCTTCCCTCATGAAATATTCCTCCAAGGAAAGATCCTCCCACATAGCCCCCTCCCCTCAACTTCACACCCAAACCATTAAAATACCCCTGAAAACGTCGGTACACTTCCCAATAACCATTACTGTATGCAAACACTGGTCAAAGTTTGTAACTTGCAGCCCCTCCCCAGGGATCATGGGGGAGTAATTTATCCCCAAAGAGATAGTTATTATGGTTTTCGACTATGCGGAACAAAATGGCTATCTCAAAATTTTGATCCGTTGGCTTTGGGAAAAAATGAGCGTGGGAGGGGGCCTAGGTGCCCTCCAATTTTTTGGTCACTTAAAAAGGGCACTAGAACTTTTCATTTACTTTAGAATGAGCCCTCTTGCAACGCTCTAGGGCCACTTGGTCAATGCGATGACCCCTGGGAAAAAAAAAAAACAAATAAACACGCACCCGTGATCCGTCTTCTGGCAAAAAATACGAAATTCCACATTTTTGTAGATTGGACCTTGAAATTTTTTCTATAGGTTTCTCTCATACGCTGAATGTGATGGTATGATTTTCGTTAAGATCCTATGACTTTTAGGGGGTGTTTCCCCCTATTTTTCAAAATAAGGCTCGTAACTTCTCAGGCTCGTAACTTTTGATGACAAAAACTAAATTTGATGAAACTTATATATTTAAATCAGCATAAAAATTCGATTCTTTCGATCTTTTAGCATCGAAGTTCCGTTTTTTAGAGTTTCGTTTACTATTGAGCCGGGTCGCTCCTTACTACAGTTCGTTACCACGAACTGTTTGATAAAAAAAACTTGTGTTACGTCTTCTTGCATATGAAAATGCAGTTTTTTTCAAAAATTACACTTTGTTCCAATTGGAACAGTATCTTGTTCCAAAATGTATTTTGTTCTAAAATTAAAAGAAACTTAGCCATTGATTGAAAAATAGCCATCATATTATTGAATTATATGTAGCCTAATAATATTGTCAAATGTTACATTTCTTTTACGATTAGATTCTTTTATGAATTAAGGTTTATTGAAACGAATTACGCTACGAAAAACGTAAACAAATTACGATTCTTTTAGAAGATAAAAAACTTGTGTTATGTCATCGTGCATATGAAGATGCATTTTTTTTTCAAAAATTACACATTGTTCCAATTGGAACAGTATCTTGTTCCAAAATATATTTTGTTCTAAAATTAAAAGAAACTTAGCCATTGATTGAAAAATAGCCATCATATTATTGAATTATATGTAGCCTAACAATATTGTCAAATATTATTAATATTGATGTATATTATATATATATATATATATATATATATATATATATATATATATATATATATATATATATATATATATATATATATATATATATATATATATATATATATATATATATCATGAAAAGAGAAATCACCAATGCAACAGCACAAACACACAAAAAAAAAAAAAGAGAGAGAGAGACAGAAGGAGAAAAGGAAGACTGTTTTCCTAAATTAGTGATTAATATTGACCAGCACTTGAATGAGGCCTTAACCCTTCTCATCCATACAATCACATAGGTCAAACAGCATAGCCACACACAATCAACCATAAAGAATAATCCATGGACAGGCAGTCATGTCGTCAATAAGTATAAGTCGTCATTTACCAAACAATAGAAAAAATATTATAGACAAATAATTCAGAGGCAACACCCAACATAAGGGCTCATCAGGAGAATACACTGGCCTATATAGGGTTTCGTCACTCTAAATTCTCTACCCAGCACAGTGTTGTGGCTAGAACAGAATATCCATGGCATCCCCGCGTCAGGTATCACCCCCAAAATATATGCCTATGAAAGAAAAAAAAAACAGCAAATGTAAAACAACCAAGCAAAACCAAAACAAGCTTATCCTGTTAATATATCCCTCCCTTTAGCAAAAATAGGTAAACTAAATATTATAAATTTTACCAAATCACAAATATTAACACATTGCAAAAAACCTGAATTTACTAAACAATTATAGAAATCATCTTTACCATGTGGCTAATTTTTAAGAAAATCCGCTCAATTAGAAACACAATTCAAAATAAATGGCGCTGCGACAACATTTCTCGAACCTCCGAAATTAGTTGAAAATTTCTTTAAGTATTTCTAGATAATTCTTTTGATATTTATTTAAAAGTTCGTTATAATGAAAACTAAATTTTTTAAATTGAAAAGTTAATTTATTTGCAGAAAAACCTCTTGATATCAATTTTTGGCTTAAGATTTTACATCTATTTTTAAAATCAATATAATTACTACAAATCCTTGCATAACGAAGTAACTGTGAGAAAAACGCTGAATATGTAATATTTGAGTGTGTATTACTTTCAGGGAATGGGAAACTAATCACTTCAAAATCAAAATCATCCGTTTTATTATACATTTTAAAACTTAATTTATTATTATCACAAATATTAATATTTAAATCTAAGAAATGATCTTCATGACCAGCGCCATGACTAGGCTCAAGAATAAGCTCTGGTGGATATATTTTTAGAAATATCAATGAAATCCTTACAATTTAAGACCAAAATATCATCTAAATATCTTTTATTATTTGACAAAGCATGTTTTAAATTAATTGGATTATTCTTATCCATCATATATTTATATTCTAGTTGACTTAAAAACAAGTCAGCTATAAATGGGCTGGCATTCCTCCCCCCCCCCATGGGAATTCCCACAATTTGCTTGTACAAATCACCCCCAAATCTTATATAAGTACTGTATAAAACAAATTCCAATAACTCAAAAATCATATCCAAGCTGTAACATCTCAAGTTAACTGTAGTATTAAAGCAATTTGTCCATATAGCTTTTTTATTATAAATGTCTATTTTTAAGAACCTTTTACTAGATAAGAGGAAAGATTTCTTGATAACAGTTTTTAAATTATCAAACACTACATTAAGTGATAAATTAGTATACATTGTCGCAAAATCGAAAGACTCAATCCTTTTAGCTGAAACCATTGCTAAAGAATCTATCACCTGCAGTGAATTATTAACACTCCAATATGGATTAAAATTCGAAAATTTTTTAATACCAGAACAATAGGTTTTAAGTTTATTTACAATTTCCTTTAAAATTAAAGAAAGGTCAGTAGCAGCAATGCGGGTTGGACATTTAGCTGCTCCAGCAATAAACCGTGGTTTAGGGGGATTCTTATGAAATTTTACAGTCCAATATAGGAAAGGGAACTTTTTATCATTGTCATTTATTTTAATATTAAAATTTTTAAAAAGTATTTCTTCAGTCTTTTCAATTAAATTCTCATCCTCTATATTTACCTTTTCGTAAACATTAGTTGTGCATAACTCCCTTTTTAAGATATCACAATACAGCTTCTGACAAATTATGGCAAAATTATTATTAGCTTTATCCACTGGCACAATTACAAATTCATTCTTTAGATTAGCAATTGCTTGTTTAATCTTCGCATTATAAAATAATGATTTAGTGTTACTATTTTTTAAGTTAGAATATATTTTATTTCTTATTCTACTAATAATTAAATTCTTCCAACTTTGAAAACTCTCTTTATTTTTATTCTCTTTCTTACACCACTTATCAATAAATAAATCAAAATCATTTTCCAAGCCATCAAGAACACTCGATGGTTTCAGATGATGAGAAAGACGGAAATTTGCCCCTTTATTCATTATAATTTGAAGATCATCTTGCTTTATTATTGACAAGTCCCCTGTTATAACATGTTTGTAAGTAGGATTTACAAATGGGCCAAGTTGCTTACAATTACAAACCGGTTTCCAATTTATATCACTATCTAGTCTTTTTAGTATTAAATTATAATTAAAAATAATTTGCCCTATAGTTTTTGAAAATTTATAAGTTAAAACTGGACTATCATTATAATTCAAATTACTAGGAAGGGCCTGTTTCACATGCCGCTGATTTAAAATTTCTGGTAAATTAATATCTTCAGTCTGCTTACAAGTAAAATTAATAGGTAAATATAATCTGTTATCCTATTACTAATCTTATCGAACATTTTCTTTTTTGAAATAAATTTCGTTTTAGTTAGAATGCAAATTGTATCACAGATTACTTTAAAATTATAATCAAGAGCTGTATTATTCTTAACAATCCAGAAAAGTTTGATTAAATTCCTCTTGGATAAATTATTTAGACATTTTATTACAGAAATCATACCCCTAGATTCAAGTAGCTGGCATAGATCTATAGAAAGCATATGTACATCTAATTCATTTTTTCTATTATTTTTCCTATGTCCTCTCGATCGTTTTTTACGTTTAGTAGGACAAGTAAAAGAAGGATGGTCCATAAAACCATCAATACATCTAACAACAACATGAGACATGTCACCATATTTTGCTACACGATCATTTAGCCAAAAAGGATAAGCTGTACCAAGAGTATGGATCCAGAAATCCTCCTGTTTACGTAGTCTATTATTCTTCTCTTCTTTATTTAAATTTTCAAATTCTAAATTTTCTAAAATTGTGACAGTTATATATGATATGGAACATTTACCATTATTACAATGTTGAACTAGATAGTTATTAGTTTTTTCATTATTAACTGTTGTCTTATGTCCAGAAAATCTTTTATATATATTATTAGTTGTTTCCCCCACATATTGTAGGCAGCATTTATTACATTCTAATAGGTAAATTACATTGGTTGTTCTACAATTAACATTACCACGTAACTTGCATGCAAAATTTTTATTATACAATGTACTCTTAACAGAAGTCCGTGGGACAAAATGATCTTGGCAAAGAAAACAACGACTTTTACACTTACTAACTTTCAAAAAATCGTTCCGAGTTCCGAGGCTAATATTTGTGTTTTGCTGCATAAAAAGTTATTGAAAATAAATCCAAAACAAACCAACATCCAAATCAAAATCCAACAATCAAAGTCCAAAAAACATGCCAAGGTCAATAGGTCAATAGGTCAATAAATACATAAACAAAAACATGAAAGAACATGAAATTTGCATAAGTGCCATCTCACCAATAATTAACAATATCAGGTTAAAAACCTGGACCAGGGTAAAGGTTTGTCGGGGAGAAAACTAAAAAAAAATTTTCTCCACCAGCACTGGATCCAACCTGGAATAATATTATGAAAAGAGTGTTACGCTACGAAAAACGTAAACAAAATATGATACTTTTAAAAGAAAAAAACTTGTGTTATATCATTTTGAAAATGAAAATGCAGTTTTTTTGTCAAAAATTACATTTTGTTCTAATATTATCTTTTGTTAATCACAAAAGGAACTAAATACTGCAACTTCCATTCAAATCAATAAAAAAAACTAAGGAAAAAAGGTGACACCTTTCGTTCATTACTAGGTTGCCCGTACTGGCCTAGATCAAAACATTTAAATGGCCTTGAAAAATTTGTGAAGGGGTCAATGGGTATTTTTCTTGTCCCAGATTCTTGTTAATATGAGACAGAAAACACTTGTAATTTCCGACCATTGCAGGCTTGTAACTAGATTGAACAGGGAAGGTAGTCTTATATTATTATTTTTTTTTATTTTGAGTACAACAAATTATGATTTTTCTTAAAAGCTAAAGTAAATGTCAAAGCCGTTTTAGATTTTGTAGAAAGTTTTTCTTGTATTTTGACTGTCCAGCTAAATCATCGTGAAATACTACTACTATTACTACTACTAATAACTCACTGCAGCACCAAGCCGCCTGAGGCCAACACAGCTAAGCACGCCCCTCCTCCAGCCTAACCTATTCAAGGCCTCCCTCTTTACAACCTCCCAGGAAGTTCCCATTTCTTTTAAATCTTTATTTATGACATCCTCCCAACCCTGACAAGGACGACCTGCGTTCCTTGTAGTCCCAGACGGTTGGCCAAAGGACAATCTTTGACAATCTGTCATCTTTCATCCGCAGAACGTGACCTAACCATTATTTCATTATAGCCCTAGAGAGAGCGATTGAACCACATTTTTAGTAGAACCTACTGATTGGAATACGGTCAGTCAGACGGGTACCCCCTGTGAAATGAGCTATAAAACACTATTATAACCAATGAATATTGGATTTTTCATTTAATAAATGTGGATTTTATTAACATCTAATAATGTTAGATTTAACTAAATGGTGTATTATTTAATTAAAAGAATTCTAATATTGTTTAAAAATTTTTTATACAGTTAATTGTTCTTTTTCTGAAAAATTAACGTAATTTGAAGCATTTTTGAGATATTCCAACTTAGCATATATATTTCAACTTATGGAATATTCCAACTATCGAAGCATATGAGAGAGAGAGAGAGAGAGAGAGAGAGAGAGAGAGAGAGAGAGAGAGAGAGATAGAGAGAGAGAGAGAGAGAAAGAGAGAGAGAGAGAGAGAGAGAGAGAGAGAGAGAGAGAGAGAGAGAGAGAGAGAGAGAGAGAGAGAGAGAGAGAGATTCAGTTTTTTCACAAAAATCATAGATTTAAACAAAAATCACACACTACACATTTATATTCCAACTTATTTTGGATTTTAATTAATTTGGATCTAAGAGTTACATTATTGTGTTACAGGTAGTTTATTATTATTTTAAAATTTCTCAGCACTACGAATTATGATTCTTTGTAAGGATTAACGTAAATTTCAAAGGCATTTGGGTATTTGAGGGAAGACCTATTGGTGGTAAGCCCATATAATTCGCTACCTACTTTTGAATCATATTAGATGTCTCTGAAGAAATTTTTGAATATGCGCGCCAGTGATTTAAGTGCAGTGATAATATTTAAAAGTGTAAAATTGGATTACTCATTTTTATTAGTTTCATTAGTCCTTAGGGATGTCGCACATTCCAAAACCAACTGGACTTAGAGCTCCAACTACAAAGGTTCCGAAAACAGGTAATTTTTGTATTATTTGTTTGTTTTTGCAAAGATAACCTGGTATAGGCTCATCTTATATTTTAGACCTAGTTTAAATTTGAGTTTTGTCCGAGAATTCGCCTATGGATCTAAGTTTTGACTAGGGAGCAAAACTCTATTGGTAAAGTTCTAGTTTGGCTACTTTTTGTTATCTTGGAAAGGGGTTAGCTTTGGTAAATGAAACTTTCAGTAGGCTAATGAATCCAGGGCCAAAAACATAGGCCTACTATGGGAAGGTATTGCCAACATTCTGTGTTATCCCTCTTCTGATTTCCAAATGTTAGAAATTTGAATACTTGACAGGTCTCCAGCTAGGCCTATTGGAAATTTGACAAAACAACATTTTACCTTAATTTTCAGTTATCAGTTTCTTTTTTGTTTTACTTCTTAAAATATAATTTCGGTAAAATTCTAGTTAATTGACTTCTTGCTATCTCGGAAAGGGTTTAGGTTAGGAAAATGAAACTCTCAGGGATAGGTCTACAGGCTAAAGTATGTCCCAGGAAGGTATTTTGAAGTACCTACCTCCACTCCTTCTCCCACTAGAGGGCCCTGACCTTTGATGACCTTTTAAAATATATGTGTTATAAAAGTGAAACCTTGCAAAATAGATCTTCTGCTTAATTAAAGTACTATAAAATTGTTCTCAGCTTCATAACTTTGCTCAATCCCATTTTATAAGGTTTTAAAGATATGCAAATAGATTTCCTAAATTTTGAAAAAAAAAACTTTGATATGGCTCAAAATTCTACTCAAATAACAGGAATTAAACCTGAAAATTAAGGTAAAATATTGTTTTGTCAAAATTTCAATAGGTATAGACCTGTCATGTAGGCAAATTTCAGGGCCCTCTAGAGGGAGAAGGAGTGGAGGTGGGTACTTTAAAATACCTTCCCAGGATGTACTTTAGCCTGTAGACCCATTGCTGAAAGTTTCATTTTCCTAACCTAAACCCTTTCCAAGATAGCAAGAAGTCAGTTAACTAGAATTTTACCATAATTTTTGTTATTTGAGTAGAATTCTAAGCCACATCAATAGCTTCTTTTTTTTGAAATTTAGGAAGTGTGTGTACAGATCTTTGAAACCTCATAAATTTGGGTTGAGCAAAGTTGTGAAGTTGAAAACAGTTTAGTTTTAATTAAATTATGCAGAAGATCTGGTAAATTTTTGCAGTTCATATAGTTACTTACCAATAATGTGAACATACTACTCAATGCCTTTTTTATGTTCTTTACTAATATAATAATCCCTTGTATTGCAAATTCAAATTTAAGCTGTTTTTATCCAAACCTAACTATAAATAATTTTGGTGCTGAGAAAATGTATTGTATTATTATTAATTCAAATTTAAGTACTTTTTAACCAAACCTAACTATAAATAATTTTGGTGCTGAGAAAATGTATTATTATTTTGTTGAAAACAACTAAAAACACATGCTTTTATTGAAAATTTGGCATCAGGGAAGAAGAAAACAGCATAAACAGCAAAATAAAAGTTATATATCCAACTTAATCCTAGAAAATCTTACTTGTGGATTATATAACATTAAAAAAAATGGATTTATAATGAAACAGTAAGTTTGAGACCAATGTTTTAAAGTTTGAGAACAATGTTTTAAGCCTTTTTTATACCTCATATTGGTCATTTGTAAGAGCTCAAAAAGTTCTTAAATTTGAATTTGCAATAGGAGCAGTTATTATATTAGCAAAGAACATAAAAAAGGCATTGAGTGGTATGATCACTTTATTTGTAAGTCAATTTTATGAACTGCAAAAATTTACCAAAGATCTATCTTGCAAGGTTCCATTTTTATAGCACAAAAATTTTAAAGGTCATCAAAGGTCTGGGTACTCTAGAGACAGAAGGAGCAAAGATAGTTACTTCAAAATACCTCCCCAGGACATACTTTAATCTAAAGACCCATCTCTGGATGTTCCATTTTCCTAAACTAATCCCTTTCCAAGGTAGCAAAAATAGGGTAAAAACTAATATTCAATTGAGAAAAATTATGTAAAACTAAAAGCCTCACACCTTGTTACCAAATTGGAATTGAGAAGAATTGTAAATATCAGTGAGTTGCTAAAAATCTATGCTATGCGTCAACACAGTTATAATAAAAATTATTTAAAATCGAACACCTGAAATTATTAGTTTATTCACTTACCTGCAAGGACCTGTTTTTGAAAATACCAATTATCCTTTTTTGACATGTATATCCTTTCAGTGTTTCAGTTTTAATCACATGTTTGCAGAAAGCTGTTTTTTTTCTTCTGATTCTAAAAAATGTAATTTTTATTCCTTGATATTTGTTCTATAAATCAGAAATATTAAATATAATTTATTCTCTTCAATTGTTTATGAAAACAGAGACCACATTTTTAATGAATGCTGAAAAATTATTGGTGAAAATTTCACCAAGAAGGCAGGGCTATTGTTACTTCCCTCACATTGCATCATGCTGTAGTAAAAGAGGGATGGTCCAAAAATTGGTCTCTATTTTTCCAGAATGCCAAAGAAAAGTAGCCTTTCCCCAAAAAGGTCTTTTACGCTAGCTAAACTAGAATTTTACCACCAGTGGTTCCCAACCAATTTTGGGCCATGACCCATCTAATATTTCTAAATCCTGATGCTCCTCATGTTATATTTAAATTTTATTATTCAAAATTTTACACATATTTCTCTGAAGGTAGCTTAAAAGGCCATTAACTTGGAACCTTTTTATGGGTCATCTTCTTGGCATATTCTATGCTAATTAAATATACTGTTAGAATACAACGTCTTTTATACAATCTATAACATCATTACAATACTATTGTGTATCTTTTCTCCTCTTTAATCGCATATGGATGTATTGTCATTTGCATAAAAAAATCCCCCCCCCCCAAATTAAGGCTATAGAGTAGAGTCAGCCAAAGTGTGCACATCCTGCCCATGACCCACCAAAATAGTGGGGCATGACAATATTACCAATTTATAACATTACAATATTACCAATTACAACTTAATTCACAATTTTACCAAAAATCATAATGCCCCACTGGCAGGGCCTGCACCCCACATTTGGGATCATGTATCTAAATCTAAATAGTGATGTCAATTTGATTGTGGGTGGGGGAATTTGCCTCAATCCCTC
The DNA here is from genome assembly GCF_032884065.1 of Artemia franciscana. Classification (NCBI taxonomy): domain Eukaryota; kingdom Metazoa; phylum Arthropoda; class Branchiopoda; order Anostraca; family Artemiidae; genus Artemia; species Artemia franciscana. Next base: position 885,584 of record NC_088882.1, read on the forward strand.
CCCGTGAATTTTTGTACCCACTTATTTTGAAAATAGTTCTTTTTTTACATTTTTATTGAAAAATAACCTTTTTGATAGGCTATTTGAAAAAAGGAAGAAAAACAACTAGCCTGAGTTACTCTGCCTCCTCCCCTGTATTTGTATGAATTGACACTGCTTCATCTAGACATGGTTCCCAATTGATTTTTGGCCATATCCCACTTGGGCATTTCAAAAGTCTTGATGTCCCCTTTGTGGTATTTAAATTTTGTTATTCAAAATATGACATGTATTTACCTGAAGGAAGCTTAAAGGCCCTTAACTTGATATTTTTGTGAGTTGTTGCCTAGGCACATTTTATGCTGATGAAAAGTATTATCTGAATTACACCTTTTGTCCAATGTGTAATATCATTAGAATACTATCATGTATTCATTTGAAAATGACATTATTCACATGAGAAATGTTTTTTTTTTCAAAATTAAGGCTATAAAGTATAGTCAGCCAAAGGGGGTGCATAAGCCACCAACTTATTGCCATTCCCCACATTGGGAATCACGGATCTAGAGTTTCAATGATCCCTGGAAGCTATTAGAATACCTACCTAGGAATGAATAGAATGCCTACCACCCCTCCTTCCCTAAAGGGTACTGAGATAAAACTCTAAATGACATAATTTTTTTGCTGTCATGGTAATGAAGGCGTTTCCCTGATTTTTTTTGCTGTTAATTATTTCGTTTTCTGTCTTCTTCTTATCTTTTCCTCTTTGATCGAAAGAGTCAAACTTTAGCCTAAGGAGCGGGGCATTGAGGAGGGAACATCCCCTTTTATATACGGAGTAATTTCTGTTTGTTTTAAGTTTTAATATCGCTCCTTACTTTCAGTTAAATTTTTTTTTGTAATTAATTTCAGAATAAATGTATCAAGAATAAACCTTGATATGGCTTAGAATTCTTTTGAAATAATAGGAATTATGGTCTAGATTAGGGGCTTTTGAGAAGGAAGTAAGTATTGTTAAAAAAACAATACTTACTTTATAATATGCAGAATAATTGTAGCTAACATATTTTGACAAGGGTGCCAATAATTGACAAATCTATTCTAAAAGAAGAGTAAAAAAAACAAGGAATGAGGGCGCCAGAAAAAATCTTGACGGTCAGGGTCCCCCAGGCCCCCTGGATCCACTGCTGATCATATGAGTGTCATTCTAGGAGGCTGATACCATTTGCCATACCCAACCGTCTTGCATACTCTGTCCAGGGTTATTGTTGTGCCGTGGTGTCTGCTTTAAACCCAATGAAAATGGTTATTGCAGTCCATACCTACCCTTTCGTCTCAATTACCAAGTGGGCTTAAATTGCATCTATCCAGCAGATCTCTCTTACAGCATGTCACTGGGCCCTACTACAACGACAACATGTCACCATCTTTGACATAGGGCAGGACAGATAATTTTGCCATAATTTTGCTCCAAATTGTAAATTAATCTTAATTAATTAATTAATTAATTAATATCTAATTAGATATTGCCAGCACAACTATTTTTCAAGGTAACAAAAAGTCCCTCTACAGCGCATATATTACATGTCAAGGAAATAAATTGCACTACTAAAAACGGTTTGGGGGGGGGGTAGGCAAGTGCTGCCTGAAGCTATGTCTTTGCCAATGTTTTAAGGCAAAGTTAATTAAAAGACAACAATCCTTCCACTGGGGGCTTTGGGGGGCATTCCATCCCCAAAGGCATAGTAACTAAACCTTTGGCCTATTTTGAACGAAATTGCTTTTCAAAATTTTGATCGGTGTTGAGTGAATGGGGTGTTTAAAAAAACGAAGGAGGAGGATTTTTTCAGCCCTCCAATCATTTTTCAACATACCCTGTAAGTTCAATTGAATACCCTCAGCTGTTCCTTTGATATTGCTGATATGTCCTTTCGACAACTAGTGTGCACATAGTATGTTTTGATTGTGCTTGGTATTCCTCTTCAAAACTGTGAAGGATTATGCCATCCCCAAAGGCATAGATATTTGACCTTTAGACTATTTTGGACTAGGTATTTTATTTTCAAAATTTTGATCAATTTTTTTTAGAGAAGGCATGGAAGGGGAACTGGTAACCCCCCAACCACATTAAAACATCCCCTTTCAATATGTCTTTAAAGTTTCAGCTTAAAACCCTTAGGTGTTCTTAAGATACTAGTGGATTAAGAACTACCTTTTTGACAAACTGGATCTCAAAGTGCCTTTTGCTTTAGTTTAAGATACCCCTCAACATTCTTCAAAATTTCACCTTAATACCTTTGGCCACTTCAAATGCACACGGGACCGAAACCTTCGCACATAAAAAGGGGAAGTAGGGGGAGGGGGCTGGTTGCCCTCTAATCCTTCTTCAACTCTCCATCAATATACATCGAAAGTTTCAACATAATACCATCAGCCCTTCCTTAGATATTGCTAAGGTATTAAGGTATTAGGTATAATATTAAATATACCTAATTATTAGTATTAATTAGTATTAGGTATAATAATTAGTAATTATTAAGTAATTATAATTAGTAATAATTAGGTATAATATTTAGTAATTATTATAACTAATTATTAGGTAACCTAATAATTAGTATTAGGTATAATATTAAGGTATTAGGTATTATGTTGAAACATTAGATGTTTCAACATGATACCATCAGCTGTTCCTTAGATATTGCTAGTATCGCTTTTTTACAACCAGTAAGAACAGAGTGTGTTTTGATTGCATTTGGTATCCCTCTTAACATTCCCTTAAAGTTTCACCTTGATTCTCCAAGCATTTTTGGAGGTCCAGGATCAAACATGCCCTCTTTTCTTAATAAATTGCCTTGAATGTCAACAATGAGTAACTTGCATTACTTACAGCTCTTGAGCCAGGAGCTGGGGTGGGGGGGGGGGTGCTGTCAACCCTTGATGCATAGTTGTTTGACCTTTGGACTATTTTGAATAAAACGGCTATCTCAAGATTTTGATGGGATGCATTTAGGGAAAAAGGGCTTTGGGCGGGGTACCTGGAGAAATCTGGGGAAGGTAAACAGGAAGGGTGTGCGAAAGCACAGGATGGTTGGCCCCCAACCCCCCATTGCACTTCCTGGCTGAAGGGCCAAGAAACGGAGATCAGCACCGCCGGTAGGGACTGTAAAGTCTAATGCCGTACCCTTTACCTTTTTACCCTTTTTTGCCCTCCTATCACTTTTAATCTTAAAAAGGGCACTGGAACTATCGATTTTCAATTGAAGTATATCCCTATAAAGTTTATAAAACCACCCTTTGTATAAAAACCTTATATGTTAACAATGGGCAACTTGCATGTGTCAACCCCAGAGGCAGGGTTATTTTACCGGTGGACTATTTTGAATAAAATTGCTATCTCAAAACTTTTTATTGTATACATTTGGGAGAGAAGGAAAGGGTGTGTTGGGGGTCTATTTGCTGTGTGGTTACTTTTGATTCATAAAAAGGGAACTAGAACTTTCAATTTCAAACCGAATGAGCCTCCTCCGATGTTTATACGACCATCCCTTCCATAAAAGCATTGGCTATATGTTAACGTTTGGCAACTTGCAACCCTTGCCCCGGGGCTGTGGGGGCTTTGTCAATCCCGAAGGGGTGGTTTCTCGGCCTTTGGACTATTTTGAACAAAATGGCTACCTCAAAATTTTCATCGGGTGTATTTGGAGAAAAAGGGTATGAGAAGGTCGGGGCTGGCTGCCCTCCAAAATAATAAATAACAATAACAAAATAATAACAACATTGAAGTCTTAGGGCTCTTTGCCATAGGCAATGCTGTAGCGCTGCATCTGACTTAAATAGGGAATAGAACTTTCAATTTCCTTTTAAATGAACATCCGAAAGTATCCAGGAGGAATATGGAGGGAAATTCTTCGTGGGGGGTGGTGCTAGCACCTATATATTCTATATTTATTTTGGAATACATATATATTTTTATTCGTCTTAATTTCCCATTTGCTAATAAATTTGACACGTGAAGAGATTTTTCTGTGAGGGGGGAGGGGAATATGCCGGATCCGGTTGTCAGGATGTTTTGTAGACAGCGATAGTCAAGATTTTGGCCAAGCCACGACTCCGTAGAAGAGAACATACCAAACAGCCGCCATGTTGGCAGAAATTTTCATCTTCGTGGTGATTCGGAGCCGGCTCCACAACCGGTGGTGGAGCCTTGAGAAGATATTCATAAGAATACTTGTTCACATAAGACTAGGAGAATATCTTACATAAATAGGTTGTTCTATGATTAGGATATTCCAAACGCGAGGGCCATAATGGCGAGTCAGAAAAGTTGGTCGTGTTACTGCTAAAAAAGGATAAAGATCCTCTAGAGCCATTGCTGGCGCATAGGGCGTCGAATCGACGTTTTGGTTACTGGATGTATTTACAGGGACAAGTAGCAAGCTTGTCGCCCAAACTTGCTGTGGCGGGGATCGAACCGTGGACCTCGTATTGCCAAGCAGAGCATCGATCCACAGTGCTTGCTGCTAAACGGATGAAAAAACTCTGCTAAGAAGACATCCTGCCTTTTTTTTTTTTTTTTTTTTTTTTTTTTTTTTTTTTTTTTTTTTTTTTTTGTAGTTACGGGTTAGAAAATAAATTCATGAGCTAAATTATTTCATGACAAAAACTGAAATAGAATAGGCCTTTCTCAAGCAGTATCTCAGGAAATATTTAATTTTTTTTTGTTATTTAAATATTTGATTTTTTTTTCTTATTTTAGATACCGGTAATAAAGAAAATGTTTCAAAAAATGCACGCGAAGATGGAAGTAGGAGAAATAGCGAGATAAGAAAAGCTTCAGGTATTTTTTTATTTATTGTTGTGCTTGTATTTTTTTCTGTTTCTCCTAAAAATAATCTTTGTTATTTCGTTCTGTTTTCGTGTGCATCTAAACCTTTTTAGTGCTTGGACTACCCGCCACAGTGATCTGAAAAAAACGATATATGGGGCTTTTAAGCCTCCTGTGATTCCTTTGAGGGGTCGTCCACTCTCCGCTCCATGGTGTACTCTTTGGAAACGCTACGTTTGCAGCATAGCTCTGCCAATGCTGGCACAATTTCCGTCAGGTATGGTACAGTCCTTGTAATAATTTGCATAGTTCCACCACGTACACTTTTGCTTCGCTTAGCACGCGCCACCTCGTGTATATGATTCCTGAGGGTTGGTGTCGCCTCGAATTCTTTCGACTAGTACACACAAAAAATGGGTAAACCAAATATTTAACCCCACGAAAAAAAATGTATTTTGTAACGCATCTTTCATAGAGTAAATACAATTTTTCAAAGCATAAAGATAGATCTGTTGACTATTCGTAAGACATTGAAACAGTCGAAAAAAGTAAGAACATTGAAAAATTAAATCGAGAATGGTACTTGATGGCTATTGAAACGTATTCAATAATTATGCTTGGGTTACATCTCAGAAAATCGGTTTCATAGCTACAGAAACAAGTGACGAAATAAAATTTTTTTATTTTATGGTATATTTTTTAATTTATTGACTTTTTTAGTATGTTAATTTTATTTTGATTAATTAATTTTATTAATTAAATTTATATTATTCATCTATTACTTAATAAATAATTCAAATATATTCTTGTTTGAATGCGTTCGGTGGATTTTGTTTGCTTTTATGGTTTATTTATTATAATCACACTTATTTAATTAATTTAACAATTGTATTAATTTACTTGATCTAACAAGCAGTATAGTTTTTAGGCTGTTTGAATATGTTGTGTGAGCATTAACTATTTGTTAATATGTCAGTTTTAATTTACTTAATTAATTGATTTTATTAATTACATCTATTCTATTTACCTATATTTACTGATAACTTAATTTAAGTTCTCTAAGAATTAAACCATATATAAATATTTAAATGCATAGTAACTTCGAACATTTTATTGTTTGAAAGTTTCTGGTGGACACTGTTTGCTTTTAATCAGGAATTAAGCAGGGTTGTGTTCTATCCCCTTTATATGGATTATTTTGATGGATTCTGTCTTAAGGAGCACAGGAAAGGCAATGAGAAAAAAGGTAAAGGATACGGCATTAGACTTTACAGTCCGTACCGGCGGTGCTGATCTCCGTTTCTTGGCCCTTCAGCCAGGAAGTGCAATGGGGGGTTGGGGGCCAGCCATCCTGTGCTTTCGCACACCCTTCCTGTTTACCTTCCCCAGATTTCTCCAGGTACCCATTTAGAGCTGGGTCGACTCTGGCTAAGCTTACAGAGTCACGCCACTGACCCCCGTCCCAAACTGAAGAATTGGGTATACTGGGATTCGAACCCTTGTCCTCTCAGACAAGGGATCCCGAATCCAGCGCACCAACCCACTCGGCCAGGACCACGGAATCAAATGGGAAGGAAAACTCTCCGGGGCTTAGATCATGCTGATGATTTTGCGAGTTCAAGGTGCTAGAATAGGTTTGAAAATAAGTGTTAAGAAGACTGTGTCACTAAGGCTAGGAATAAGTGAAGATGAAACGTGACGTTGGCTAACGAAAAAATTGATCAGGTGAACATTTTCGCTTACCCTGGTAGTATTGTTAGTAAAGAAGGTGGGAGCAGTGAAGATGTTAAAAATAGAATAGCCAAGGTTTAGGGTGTTTTTTTTCACAGTTAAAAAAGTTCGGAGGGTCAGGAAGATAAGTCTGCAAACCAAGATTAGAACATTGCAAGCTATAGTGATGAGAGTGGTGAATTATGGTTCTGAAGCAAGGGTGCTCCAAATAAGGAGGGAGGTTTGCTTGATATTTTCCAGAAAAATGCCAGACAGATTGTTTTTGTACCCGGCTGACTGACCTTGTCTGAGACAGTTGGCTCTATGAAAATTTTGGTTCAATCCCGCTCTTTGGGGCTATAATGAGAGAAAGGTTGAGATGGCTAGGGAACGTTCTGCGAATGAAGGATGGCAGATTACCAAAGATTATCCTTTTCGACCAACCGTCCTGAGCTAAACAGAAAACAGGTCGTCCTTGTTTGGGGTGGGGGGATATCGCAAATAAAGATTTGAATGAAATGGGAAGTTCCCAGGAGCGTGTAAAGAGGGAGGCTTTCAATAGATTGGGATGGAGGAGGAGCGTGCGTAGCTGTGTTAGCCTCAGGCGGCTTGGTGCTGTGGTTAGTTGTTAGTAGCAGCCCTAGTACTGTTTGCTTTTATGGTTTGTCTTTAATAACCATATTTGCTTTTTCTAACAAGCAGTATAGTTTTTTGACTGTTTGAATGTGTATTGTGAACATTGTTTGCTTTTATGGTTAATTTGCTTGGTCATGTTTACTCTTGTTTCGTCTTGTGCTTGTAGATGTGTCAAGTGCTGCTCAGCAGGCTCTGTTTGAGCAACAAAGGAAATTGAGCGAAGCGGGCGTTGGCAGGCGTATGTCAGGTAAATATTGTCTTTTTCTACCATTCCTACCTACCATTTTTCATACCTTGTCAGTGTTTTTAAGTTGTCTATGATTCTGGTAAATTATGACGATTTAATTGGCAACTCGTTTCTTTTGTGAGTCTACAAAATATGTGAATACCGAATTATATATTTATTGTTAAAGTATATTTATTGTAGTTATATATTATTATATATTTATAAGCCACTTATGTATAAAGATAACTAGTGGAGTAAACACAGACGAAAATCAACAATAACATTACTAAAAAAAAAACCCAAAAAATCACCAAAAACAATTAAACAATAATAACATTAAATAAATAAAATTAATGAAACATCCGAATTAAACCATGATGAGGCGACAAACACCGATACGCTGTTTCCGAAATCTTTTTGTGTAAACTAGTCAGCTTTTCAGTAATGTCCGGGAGATGAAACTTATTTATTATTTTTCTATTCCTATACCAAACAGGAAGATAAAGAAGATATTTACAAAACAGAAATATGCCACCCAAATATCACTAAAATCCTTATTCCTAAGCATAGGATAAAGCCCAGAAAGGTAAAGAACAGAATGATCTGAAAAAGTAGAATACAGCTTTCGAAGGGATATGTATTACTCTTAGATAAATATTTAAAAACAACAAGTTTTTTCAACTGAAAGTAAGGAGCAACATTAAAACTTAAAACGAACAAAAATTATTCCATAAATGAGGGGGACATCAATACTTCACTCCTTACGCTAAAGTTTGACTTTTTGTTACAATTATTTAAGAATAGTTATTAAAATAATAAGCTTTCTTAAAAGTTCTGAATAAGACTTTGCGTAAAGAGTGAGGAGTCAAAAAAGCTTTTTCTTTCTATTCCGTTCTTTTTTCTTTTGGTTGTCACAGTGTGACTTGATCCATAAAGGTTGGCTTTTTATGAACAGATATGGCCCGGGCATTACAAGAAATTGGTAAGAAATAACAGTATAATGGTTACAGTAATAGCTGCAACCTAGTAAAGAACGAACCACGGCCCATAGTAACCGAAAATTAAAAAAATGTGTAAAAAAACTGTCTAGCGGGAAAAAAATTGCTATTTGTAGCTGATCCAGGAATAGTACTATTATTTCGATTAGTCTTAACAGTAAAATTTTATTTAAAAAAAAAAATCCAAATTTTAAAAAGGGTCTGAAACCTAATGCCGTACCCAGTAGTGAGGGGTTAGGGGGTTTCACTCCTCCCAATGGAATATTTGTCTGACTCGTAAAAAAGTAACAACGAGGCATGTAAACAAATTTTTGATTCGTTTTTTGTGTTTGTAAACCCCTCCTCCCTTCCGAAAAAAATCCTGGATGTTGCCTTGCTGGAACACCTCAAAAATGGCATCGGATCGAATGTGCCTGATGTGCCCTCTTTGTTGGCAATGTCAAAGAGAGATTATAGCCCTATGCTAACGTTTTGAAAAGTATGCTTTAATTCGATTGGTTTATTTCTTTGACGTATTTCATAAGCGAACCAAAAAATGCCCTGTTTCTGGAGAGACAAATAATCCCGCCTCTACAAGCCATGCCTACATGCATCAGATTGACGGATTGACCGGCCTGGTACTATTTGTAGGCAGAAATAAGAACACGAAATCTGGTTAGTTCTTTTGTATGACGTTTCAAGCCAGTTCTTACGATACTAAACTCAAAAAAGAGTATTTTGCATAATTAACAAACTATGAACCATACACAAACGAAAAAAGACGAAATTACTGTTCTAATGCCTCCCTGCCAAAACATGTACTTTAATTCCATTGGTTTATTCTTGTGACGTATTATATAACAAGCCAATCATATTCCTTATTTCTGAATGGAAAAGTTCAGAAAAATTCCCACCTTCTAAAAATCGGGTTCAAGGAACTATAATATCCAAAGTACAAGTAACTCCCCCTTTTAAAGCTTGATAAGCTCTTTCCCGAGAAATATTAAGCCAATATGAAGAATTGAAGTTCTGGATACGTGTCATTTTATTTTACAACTTAACTCTCTATTCCTGTTTGGTAATACCTTGTGACTGATTCAGTGTCCGCTCGAGGTACCGGCACCCTGGGTAGTTGCCTGGGTTGCAATGTGGGAAGCGCAAGTTGACCATTTTATTAAAGTACATATTTTGGGGCCTGTAGGAAGCCAATATTTAGCCGGGGTTATATTCTCATTTAAGTTCCTTTTAAATCATGCGATGAAAGAACCAACCCGCAGTGTCTGACGGTTTCTATTCGTACGTATATTTATAATTTGAATAAGAAGTACCCATGAATTAAAGAAAAATAGAATCATGAGGGGGGCTGTAACCAGAGCCATCCCCCCTCCCAGCGTGCGTCCCTGCCCCAAACATGTATATGAATTATTGGTTTCTTTTGAAGCATCAGCCAGTTATGGTTGTAATGTTTTTGCGAATCATCTAGATCATGGCTCGGACCAATTCTTCCATTTGGGGTTAAATGTCTTTTTAGGCGAAAGCTTCTGTTTCTTTTGTTCCTATCGCCAACAAATTTTGAATTTTGACTAAAACTGTTATGTGTCAATATTTGTTTTGAACTTCCTGATGTCTTAAGTGTAATAACTGTTTTTGATTAGCGTATACATAAAATGAGAGATGTCATAGCTCGTTTTCAGCTGCGAATATATCAGGCAGACATGTACGCTGAAACCTTTCTTCGAAAGGAGTTTTTCTTTAGGGGCCCGATGATAAAAAAAAACTAGATAATTTGAAAAATGAAGTGTTCAGAAATTTAGTACAATTTAGGATTTTGGGAGGGCGGTGGTCCTCGAGTCCCGGTTTCTATGTACGTCTGTGATACTAAAGTAGTACTGACTTCTTGTGGTGAATAAACTACCATTTGTCCTAGTGACTTGTTGAATTTTGGGACCTTTTTTTTAAATACATTTCTATAATTATATTTAGTCATGTTTTCATAAACACAATCAGAGAGACAAATACATGACATCGATCCCTGCAAAGACTTCATGGCTGCTAAAAGCTTTAAATCGTAAAAAAAAGATTGGTACTTACGTATTATCCCGACCACAGTGTTGTTCTTGATCTGTTTAAAACCGGTTTCTCTGTATGCACTTGGAGATAATCCGGGCGGCCTGCATTTTATAATTCTCTGTTGTACTTTCCATAATTTCGTTACTAAAGTGTCAGATTTTCATAAAAATTAGGTATATTTCATTATGATTAACCTAACTTCACTTCTTGAGTGTGGTCAGGATAACACGTAAGTAACAAAGTTTTTTTTTTCTCTTTTGAAGTAAAAACAAGAGCTAAGAGCTCATATGGCACTTGTGATGAGGCAAGAAGAGCTAAGAGCCAAGAGCTCATATGGTATGAGCTCTAACAAAATTCTAGGAATCAGTAGATTGATTTAAAAGGAAAATCAGAGGCTTAATGCCGGTCAGGATTTAAAATAAGAGCTCTGAGTCACTAAGTCCTTCTAAATATCAAAATTCATTAAGATCTGATCACCCACTCGTAAGTTATAAATACTTTTTTTTTCTAATTTTTCTCTCTCTTTAGCCCCCCAGATGGCCAAATCTGAGAAAACGACTTTATCAAGTCAATTGTGCAGGTCCCTGACACGCCTACCAATTTTCATCGTCCTAGCACGTCCAGAAGCACCAAACTCGCCAAATCACTGAACGCCTCCCCCAACTCCCCCAAAGAGAGTTAATCCAGTTCGGTTACGCCAATCACGTATCAAGGACATTTGCTTATTCTATCCACCAAGCTTCATCCCGATTCCTCCACTCCAAGTGTTTTCCAAGATGTCCCCCTCCAAATCCCACCAATGTCAAAAGATCTGGTCGAGATTTGAAATAAGAGCTCCGAGACATGAATTCCTTCTAAATATCAAATTTCATTAAGATCCGATCACCTATTCTTAAGATGAAAATACCCCAATTTTCACGTTTTCCAAGAATTCCGGTTTTCCCCTCCAACTCCCCCCAATGTCACAGGATCTGGTCGGAATTTAAAATTAGAGCTTTAAAGTACAAGATGCTTCTAAATATCAAATTTCATTAAGATCTGGTCACGTTTTCGTAAGTTACAAATACCTAATTTTTCCAAATTACCCCCCCCCCCCCACAACTCCACCAAAGAGCAGATCCGGTCCGGTTATGTCAGCCACGTATCTTAGACAGGTTTTTATTTCCTCCCATCCAGTTTCATCCTGATCTCTCCGCTTTAAGTATTTTTTAGGATTTCCGGTCCCCCCAACTGCCCCCCCCTAATGACGCTGGATCCTGTTGAGATTTAAAATAAGAGATCTGAGTTACGATGTCCTTCTTAATATGAAGTTTCATGAAGATTCGATCGCTTCTTCGTAAGTTAAAAATAAGTCATTTTTTCTATTTTTCAGAATTAACAAATCCCCCCCCCCCCCGGATGAGAGAGGATCCGTTCCAATTATGTAAATCACGTATATAAGACTTCTGCTCATTTTCCCCACCAAGTTTCATCCCGATCCCTCCAATCTAAGCGTTTTCCATAATTTTAGGTCCCCACCCCAAACTCCCCCCAATGTCACCAGATTCAGTCGGGATTTAAAATAAGAGCTTTGAGACACGATATCTTTCTAAATATAAAATTTCATTTAGATCCGATCGCCCGTTCGTAAGTTAAAAATACCTCACTTTTTCTAATTTTTCAGAATTACCACCCCCCAACTACCCCAAAGAGAACGGATCCGTTCCGGTTATGTCAATCATATATCTAGGACTTGTGTTTATTTTTTCTCACCAAGTTTCATTCCGATCCTTCCACTCTAAGTGTTTTCCAAGATTTTAGGTTTTCCCCTCCCAACTCTCCCCCCCCCACAATGTCACCAGATCCGGTCGGGATTTAAAATAACAGCTCTGAGACACGATATCCTTCCAAACATCAAATTTCATTAAGATTTGATCAACCGTTCGTAAGTTAAAAAAACTTCATTTTTTCTATTTGTTTCCGAAGTAACGAGTACCCCCCCCCCAGATGGTCAAATCAGGAAAATGACTACTTCTAATTTAATCTGGTCCGGTCCCTGATACGTCTGCCAAATTTCTTCGTCCTAGCTTACCTAGAAGTGCCTAAAGTAGCAAAACCGGGACCGACAGACAGACAGACCGACAGAATTTGCGATTGCTATATGTCACGAGGTTAATACCAAGTGCCGTAAAAAACGATATTAAAACTCAAAACATATTGGAATCGCATCAAAATCAGAGAGACTATTGCCCCCCCCCTAAACCTCCCGCTCTTTATGCTAATGAATAACTTGTGCTTTAATGAAAGCAATAAATTGATAGAAAACTGATCTTACTATAATGTACCCAGCTAAATCAAATATACCCACAAAAACCGAAATTACCCGGTGTTGCTCGGTAATTTTAGTAATGGTTTACTATTTGCTTTCGGTTTCGTTTCTTAGTTATATTGTGCTTCAAGGGGTCCCTTAAATAACCACCATCCTGAAAAGATTCTTTGGAAGGTTTGAAAAATCTGCTAAGCCCAATAACAACACGTATAAGAAACACGTGTAGCCTAATTTGTGATGACACGTAAATAGCAAAGCCAGTTTCTGAACTAAAATATGTTTGGAGTTTAAGAGAAGTGCTTTTCAAAATTCAGTAGGTATACCAATCACTTGATTTCTATTACCTAGTTGCAGATCTATTGGGGGCGTGGGGGAATATACATCCTCTTCCAGAAGGTAAAAAGTTGCACTAATTGCTGGGGTGATTGGGCGAAAACACCAATGGTAGGGCCCAAGTTTCGCTGGTGCCCACCTCAAACCTTGGTTTGAAGTACCAAGGACGGTAAAAAAAATCAATGGCATTAAAAAAAAAAATGTATAGAGTGTAAGATGTATAGATGTAAGATGTATGTATAGATGTAATAAATGTATGTATATAATGTATGGATGTAAGATGTATAGTGTAAAATGTAAAAAAGTGTAAAAAATTAATGACATTAAAATGACATTAAAAAATTAATGATATTATTTTTGCCTATCTAAACCCATCTTAGACCTAATCATACCTATTCATCTACCTAAAGTTTTTTCTTTTGGTTGTTTCAAAATTGTGAATTTTGTAGGGTTGCCGTGTTGAAGCGTGAACATAAATGAACCAGTTCAAAAAATTCTCTGTTCAATTTTTAATTTTTTACACTCACAATTAAAAAAAAATACAAGACTTTAATGCCGGAGAAAAGACTAAATGGGTTGGCTGCCGTACGGAACTCCACACAACTACTGACCAAATAAACTAAATAGAGTAATTACATAAGTATGACCCCAGAATTAGTTCAGTTGATTTCAAAATCGAAACTTGCATAATTACTAACATACTTCTTGCCATTCAAATATATTCGACTAGGTATTCAGACACAATTAAAAAAAAGATATAGGGCTAATCGTAAAGAATGAAGTACATAAATTTAATCTTTCACTGCCGCTTTCTGTGAAAAATCCTTATGATACGATACTCCGACAGAACCTCAAATGTTGATGTGTACTGCCGCTGCTATAACGTCGAACAAATCGCAACAATTGACAAATAGGAAAAACCGCGTTGGTTTGGCAATGCCCAGAAAGGATTCTGCGACTGCGTTATCAAGCAAGTGCTCCCAGCTGCTCATTTACTAGATTGGCATTAGAGATCAGGTGGTCAGTTTAAGAACGAGTGAACAACTGCCAGAAACGACCTTAACCCTATTGGGCAATTTCTAAAGTCTGACAAACATTGGGAGAGCTTTTGACTTCGGTGTACAATGAGCTGGGAGAAAATCGCCAGAGATGGGAGTCAAATATATAGTTTTCTGGGTGTCGGGGGAAGCAGTCTCGTCTGGCTCCACAGCAAGCATGACTACAAGTAAGTTCCTGTGGTAACACGCAAAATACCACACTGAGCCTTTAAGAACATTTGTCCTTTACTAGTCTGCAGCTACTGCTGCAACCATGATTATTCTTGCTAACTTAGAGTCCGATGAGCCCTAACTTTTATTATATTTTCGAATGAAGGGCTCTTTTGTTTGAAGTGCACACTATATTACGTGGACTCGATGGCTCTGCTAATTTTTGGCTGTATTTCTTGGCATTACAATGCCCTCGTTCAATTTCATGTTTTGTTGTATCATCGATAGAGAAAGGAGTTCTTGAAGAGTTCTTATATAATTAATTTTAGAAATGGGAACAACGGTTACTAACAACCTAAACGCTGTCCCTCACGGTTGTTGAAAGATGTTATAAGTATTATTATTTTTAATAAAGTTATCTTATCTTTATAATTTTGCTTTCTCCTTTTACCAGCGCCGTATCTGGGGAGGGGTTACAAAAGATTTTCTTGGGGGAAAGGGGTTGGAAAAAACTTTAAAAAATGCATCAAGATTTGTTCCTATTCATTTCTGTCATAGTTTTTACGAGACGGACAACCATTTCGGGCGGAAGGGTTCACACCCCCTAACCCCCCGCATACGACCTTGCCTTTTACCAAAAAAACATACTTTTTGGTATTAGATTTTTATTTTTTCTTTATCTTACTTTTTAATTTTTTTTTGTCAAATAGTTTAAATGGCTTTCTGATTAGTAGACATAAAACAATTCATATCGTGTTCCACAAGGTGATTGGTGGTGAATTCAATTCAAAACCAGTTGTGACTCTTCCTTTTTGAATATCCTTAAGGCTAATGGTCTTAATTTGTGTCCAATGCTATTTCTCCTATGATAGAAAATCATGAATAACTTCTGCGATTTTGGTGATTTTGAACTGATTTTTTTTTTGATGACTCTCGAGTTAAAAAGGAAAAAAATGTTGGTTTCACTTTTTCTGTATATGCTTTACCTATTGTGCAAAAAAAAGAAATCAAGTTATTTTAGTTTGGTGAATAAAAATTTAGTGGATGGGAAATGACAGTAGATTTTTTTTTTAGTTCATCCTGCCAGTATTTAAAAAAAAATGTTGGTTGCAGAATTGTTATATTTTTATTTTTAACGGTGCAAAAAATTATTTTTAATTTTCAACATTTTTCTTGCTAGAAGGTATGAAGTTGGCTCCAGAGGGTAGAATTTTGGATCATATGTAGATTTTATAATCTACAACCATTACAGAAAATTTCTGATGTCTATCATAAATAGTTTGAAAGCAAAATCAGAAAAATACAATTTCAAAATGTGCTTACTTTTTACTTATTTTACCCCTGTTTCCGGCTTAATAGCGTTGTTCATCAGCCAATAGAAAAAAAGGCGGGATTCTTATCCAATTTTAGGCATTACGCCTCCAAGGCATTGTGTCTCTGATTAGTTGACTTGTCAACTGAAGTCAATAAGACATTTGAGATATGAGGAAGAAAATTATCAACAAAAGGTGGCTGAATTTAAAATACCGGTAAGTAAAAATTACATACACAAGTTTCATTCCCTCTTGTCCATTAAATAAAAAAAAACAAGTTTTTTTTAACTGCATGTAAGGAGCGACATTAAAACGAACAAAAATTATTCCGTTTATGAAAGGGGGTAGTCCCTCAATGTCCCGCTCTCTACGCTAAAGTTTGACTCTTTCTCACAACTATACTTTTTAAAACAATAAGAAACTTTAGCGTAAAGAGCGAGGCGTTGAGGAGGGGACTACCCCTTTCATATACGGAATAATTTCTGTTCGTTTTAAGTTTTAATGACGCTCCTTACTTGAAGTTAAAAAAAACTGTTTTTTTTATGTAATTTCTGAACGTTTTTAAATTAATGCATGTTTTGATTTGGCTAACCGCACAACGAAATTTGCATATCTTTTTTTGTCTAAATGGCTTTCTCATATTTTCGTTCTGACGATTTTGAAGAAAATGGGGTGGGGGAGGAGGTCTAGTTGCCCTCCAATTTTTGGTAACTTATAAAAGCACCTAGAACTTTGTATATTTGTATTACATATATGAGGGGGTTTGCCCTTTCGTCAATACCTCGCTCTTTACACTAAAGCTTAAATTTTCTCCCGGTTCTTTAAGAATGACCCTAGAATCACCAAGTCCGTAGAATATATAGTTGAAATTACTTTAACGGAAAGAGCGAGGTATTTAGGAGGAGATGAACCCCTCATATGCGTAATAATTTCTGTTCGTTTTATGTTTTAATGCTGCTCCTTACTTTCAGTTGAAAAACTTCTTCATTATTATTTTTTCAGTGTTTTTTTTAATAATGCTAGAAAATCCTATGCCCCTTCATTGAATTTCTTTTCCCCCGTGACAAATTCCTCTAAGTAAAGATCCTTCAACGTAGCTCCCTCCCCTCTACCCCCCCCCCCCCCCCCCTCAGCCAAAACCCCTCAACCGTTGACTTTTAATTAAAAGGAATAGTTGTGGGAAAAGTCAAGTCATGGCCAATTGTAGAAAAAGCCAAGACAGATTGTCCAATTAAGTGGGCATCAGGTCAAGGTAAACACTGATCAAAGTTTATAACTTGTAGCCCCTCCCCCGGGAACTATGGGGGAGTAAGTCGTTCCCAAAGACATCTTATTATGTTTTTTGACTATGCTTAAGAAAATGGCTATCTCAAAATTTTGATCTGTTGACTTTGAGAAAAAAAATGAAAGTGGGAGGGGGCCTAGGTGCCCTCCAATTTTTGGTCGCTTAAAAAGGGCACTGGAACTTTTCATTTTCATTAAAATGAGCCCTCTTGCGACACCCTAGGACCAATGGGTCGATACAATCACCCCTGGGAAAAAGAAAACAAAAAACAAATAAACACGCACCCTTGATCAGTCTTCTGGCAAAACAATTCTATGACTTTTAGGGCGTGTTTCCCCCTTTTTTTCCAAAATAAGACAAATTTTCTCAGGCTCTTATCTTTTGATGGGTAGGACTAAATTTAATTAAAATCCGATTCTTTTGACGTATTTATTAGTATCAAAATTTCGTTTTTTAGACTTTCGTTTACTATTGAGCCGGGTCGCTGTTTTGTTTTTCTATGGTTCTTTTCATTTTTTTTAGAAAGGTGCTGCTTGGAGAACAAGATAAAGATAATTTGTCAAATGGATCGAAAATTTCAGAAGAATTTTCAGCAAATCCTCTCATAGACGATTCAAATAAATTGGGAAACGGTAGTGGTTCTTACGGTGTTGATTGCCCCGATACGAATACTGAGATAGACTTATCTGGAATTCCAGATGGAAACTGCATTGTGAATCTAAGGTATTTCCTTGCTGAAGTAATTTCAGCATTCAGACACAAAATCAGTTGCGATCACGGAAAATTGATTATAAAGCAATTAGAAAAGAAAGGCCTGAAAACTGAACTGAAAGTTAAGTGTAATAAGTGTAACTGGGAAAAGAGGATTAAAGGTGAACCAGAATGTCCAGCAACAAGCGTAAAAGAATATCTTTCAAGTTTTACGGACCAGACACAGGTTGCTTTTTCCGAAAAAAAATCAAGTCTTAAAGGCTGCTTGAATTCGAAGGCTGTTTGGGGAGCCATGGGTAGTGGAGGAGGGTATTCTACACTGTGTGAATTCTTCGGGGTGCTTGGAGTGAAACCAATGTCACGAATAGTTTATTCCCGTATTGAAAGGCAGCTTGGTAATGCTTGGATGAATAGTTTATCGGAAATTTTGCTAGAAAATGGACGAGAGGCCTTAAAATCAGCCATTCATGATGATAGGTATAAGGAGGACTCATACTGGACAAAAGTGATATGTGATGGAGGCTGGAATAAGCGTAGCAAAGGATACGATTATTCGGCCAAAGGATGTGTTGCAGTTATCATAGATACATTTACGAAAAAACTGTTATATGTTGGCATAAAAAATAAATACTGTTATATATGTTTTTCTTCTGCAAACGCCAAAGTAATTCCCAAAGATCATTTCTGCTTTCTGAATTATAACGGAAATTCAAGGAGCATGGAAACAGATATTCTAGTTGAAGGCTTTCGTTCCAGTGAGGAGATGCACGGATTACAGTTTTTAGAGTTTATCGGTGACGGTGATTCCAGTGTTTTTTATAAGCTAAAACAAAGTGTTTCCTACGGTTCCAACATACGGAAACATGAATGTGCAAATCACGTCACAAAAAACTATACAGCCCATCTATATAATTTGTGCAAAAATAAAAAAGGTTTGTGCACAAAATGTCTTCCCCGAGGAATTATCCAGCAACTGACAAAAAATTTAAGGGGTGCGATAAAAATAAATTCTGAAAATAATGGAACAGCAGAAGAATTGAAAATCTTGTTAAAAAGAGGTCCGTACCATGTTCCGTACAAACTTAGCTGAAAGCTACATGTCAGTTGTTGCTAAATTCATCGGAGGAAAGCAAATAAGCCGGTCTAAACGAGGTTCATATCATGCAAGAGTTCATGGAGCAAGTCTTGCTTATAATTCAGGTCCAAAATGGCATCAATTAGCTTGGAAAAATATTTTTGGGCTTAGTCCTTCTAGCGTAACAAAAAAATATTGCAATAAAACGGCTAAACTCCGTGTAATATCTAAACGTAATTTGACCAGTTATTATAGTGCTCTTGGAGGAAAACACGTTGCTAAGTTAAAAAATAGAAACTATAACTTTGGTAATCGTGACTATGGACCAAATTGCAATAAGCCAGACATGACTTCTGATGAAATGAATTTGGCCATACAAAAATATACTGACGAGAATTTAAAATTGGATTTTGCCAGTATAAGCTGTTTGTTCAACAGTACCAAGGGCCAATCCAAAAATGACACTTGGGTTGAAGAAAGATCTAAGAGAATAACTAGTAGTTACTTCCACAGAATTGCAACCAGAAAAAACAGCACCAGAGTTGCCCCAATTGTTAAGCAAATTCGAAACTTGGGACCTAGATTCTGCTCTGCCCTAATGAAAAAGGGCTTAGATTTAGAAGTAGTGGCACTAGAAGCATATGAAAACAAATTCAACTTAAAAGTCGTAAAGGGAGATCAAATAGGACTCAGTGTGCATCCACAGTATCAGTATCTTGCTGCATCTGTAGATGGGCTGCTCCCTAATGGCACACCTATAGAGATAAAAACGGTGCATAATATACCAGAGTTCAAAACCATTTATGATGTGGCCCAGTCAAAAAATTTAGTTAAAGCATTTTTTCTTGAATTATCCAGTGAAGGTCTTCAGTTAAAAAAAAATCACAGGTATTTCGCCCAGATACAAGGCCAACTCGAGATACTGGATAAAATGGTATGCCACTTAATAGTTTATAACTCTATTGAGGATTGGGAAATAATTACAGTTCACCGATCGAAAGACTACTGGGAAAAAATATTTCCGAAGCTTGAAGCCTTCTGGAATGAATCCTTACTTCCTGAAATTTTAGACTCAAGGGTTGCAAGGAATATGGAAATCAGAGAACCTGTGTCTGTAAAATGTACAACAGCCCACCAACCGAATGACTCAAGCTTGTCTCAAGAAATAAAAAGAGGAAAAAAAAGAAGGTTGAGTCGAGTTGAAGTGAACAGCAAGAAAAAAAAACGCACAGAAGGGATCGGGGGAGAACAGTGAATTTACCAGGAACTCAATGCATGAAAACAGTGATTTTGAAGAAATAATTTGGTCTGATTTGGAATAGATAAATCTTCGTGTTTGATAAAAAAAAATGTGTTAAAAAATATTGGCAAGGAAAATTATTTTTTCCTCCATAAATTTCTGTCTCATTCTTCGTCAATGTCCAAAAATAATGAAGTTTCTTATCTGGTCTGAAGTATATTAAATACATTTAATACAAACAATTTTAGTTTTTTTCTTATAAATTTCTTGTATGTTACTTGGGCTTAGTATTTGTGATTTTTATAGTTTTTCCTACAATTATTACGTTTTCTGTACAATTCGTTCATTTTTGGTATTTAATTAAAGCGTCTTTAAGTTTCTTTCCGAAATCTTGTGCATCTCGCCCTAACACAAAATAACGTTAATGCCCTAATCTTATTACAAGGAAAATAGCTTTCATCTTATTAATTCCAAAATACTGACAAAAAAAAACCACTATAAAAATCAAGGTGACTGGAAAGATATTGAAAATGAACTGAATGTGTAATGTATAATTATTTAGTGTTTAATATACTAATTACAGGAAACATCAACAATTA
Organism: Artemia franciscana; assembly: GCF_032884065.1. Taxonomy (NCBI): domain Eukaryota; kingdom Metazoa; phylum Arthropoda; class Branchiopoda; order Anostraca; family Artemiidae; genus Artemia; species Artemia franciscana. The sequence continues at coordinate 906,079 of NC_088882.1, forward strand.
AGGTTTACAGATTCTATTTAGCGACAATTTTTTATTTTGGTTTACGGTTAGAACGGAACTCTAGTCGAACTCCTATGGGCAGTAATTTGTGTCCTTTTTGGTTTAACTTTAGCACTCATTTTAATTTTTAATCGTTTAGGATTTAATTATTTGTATATAGCAGTACCCATTTCTTTTATGTTTGGTATAATTATTTATTTTTATTTCTCTTCATTTTCAGTCAATTATGCATAGACAGTAATGTTTGACCGTTTCACATTTAGATCATTGAAGGATTTTATTTTCTGTCCGTCTGTTTCAAATGGCTCTTTAATTTTCAATTACTTAACTCACTAGCCTAATTGTATAATGTACATTCCCAGATTGCTATGAAATCACGATCTTGTATCAGACTTAGCAGACATCTGCCATGCTTGGGATACTTATGTCATGCTTGGCACAGATCATTCACTCTTAGTACTGTTCTCACAGTTCCGCTATGCTTGGCACACTTCTGCCATGCTTGGTACTAGCCACCTGAGGTATATGATTTCTGAGAGTGAAAAACCTCTCAAACATTCATCCTTTTTCTTTGGGTAGTTTACTTTTGCATGTGCGGACTGTTTGTTTTCGTTGTTGTATTTTAATGGGGGCAGATACGATGGACAAGGGTTTTTAAATTCCTTTTGGGAAATCCCAAACTTTTTACTGTTATCGCTTTTCTTCTATTTCAATAAAAATTCTTTTTTATGTGCTTTAACCCGTATGCGCCTGAGAGGCTATATTTCTTCCAAAATAAGTTCATTAGTACGGGAATGCATTGAGTTTTTCGTTTTACACAAACTTTTCCTCTTGTTATCTTCCCAATAAATTAGTTTTATTTCCATCAATTCTGTTTATGTGCTACTTTTTCATAGTAAATTTATGATGGAATGGCGGATTAGTCTTCTTAGTTATTTAGCAGGATGAGATTGAGGAGCACAAAAACACAAACGTACGCAAACACAGGAACAAGTCTACACACACATCAAATTACCAATTACGCACTTATTGTTTGATGCAAGCTGTGCTAGAGTTTTGTTCGCAGGAATTCTTCAATTCAATTCAATCATATATATTTAAATAAAAACACATAATTACATGTACAAAATCTGCCAGGAAAGCACAAAAGTGCTTGACTAGGGCAGAAACCTAACTAAAGAATAATTAAACAATCAACTAACAGAAACAACGAATCAACTGGATTTATCAAAAAAGAAAAAAAAGAGAAAAAAGGGGAGTGACGAAGAGAAAGAAAAGAAAAAAAAGAAAATAAAAGAAAAGATCGAAAAGAGGAGGACCGCATGATATTCAAATCTAAACAGTATTTCTGGAACGACCCTTCACTGCTCGCTTGAAGGTAGTAAGGTTATTTGAGTTCCGGATTTCCAAGGGGATTGAATTCCAGATAGCTGGTGCATATCCGTAGAAAGTCCTTTGCGAAAGCCAAGTTGGGTATCGCACAGAAGATTCTACTCCTGGAGGTAATCATACATTCTTTCATGGACTACTTTCTCATAAATCTTCGAAAAAAAGGTAAAATAGAAATGGATCGGTAATTACTCGGTTCATTTTTTGACTTCCCTTTGTGAAGGGGTAGCACTCAGGCTAATTTAAGTCTTTCTGGAAAAGTTCCCTCTTCAAGTGATAAATTAATCAGATGAGTCAAAATAGAAATAACAATTGTTTTTGTTGCTTTAACGATACTTCATCTACTCCACAGGATTGTTATTTCATACACATAATTATTTCATTTATTTCATTTTCATCACAATTTGTAAAAAGGAATTCAGAAGTAACATGACGAGGTTTAAGTTTGGGGACTGGTGGACTTCGAGAACTGAAGATTAAAAGAAAATAGCCAGGTGGGTGTTTCACCCACCTGGCTAACTGCTTGCAATTCTCAATACCCAAGGGTTCTCCCAATAGCCAAACAATTTTCATTTCCAAACGGACTCGGTCTCGGTTGAGGTTTGGGAGAGTTCACGCTTTACATTTCAAAACAGACACCCATCTCGAAAATAAAAGATTTGTCTACTTTTCGTACAAGTTCTACCATTTGCATTCAATGCACATCGAATCAAAATCTCTGAGCGAAAAAATATAGGATTACCCTTTAAATTGATGTGCAAAAGAAAACACTATTTTTAGCTCAGCAGTGGGTATATTTTCTTTTACATAACCTGTTCATTTAAATTAATCTCCGTAGAATCTAACGTGCTTTTTCCTAAACAAACATCTTTTGTTTTTTTCTCCCACTTGTTTATGTTTTTGTCAAGTCTCATAAACGAGTTTGCTATCGAATAGATACTAGCAGTGGCGTTATTAAGATTCTTAGAATCTGTTTCAGAAATTGGGCGGGAACAAAAAAGACCATTAGCCTTAATGGTTTGTTTTAAAGACTTCATATTGCCCTCTGAACAGCTTAAATGTCTCAAACTTACACCCTCAAGCTAGTAAAACCTAAAACTAAACTTACATCATCAGGCAACCAAAAGCATAAATTGTAACTGGTTTGAATGACACAGCGAAGATGTTTTAGTACCTCTCAATCAAGGTTTATGTGCATGCATTTATTCGGGGGAGAGGGACGAGGCCGTACCCAGTTTTTCTTTTGGTGGGGGGTGGAGGGGGTACAAATTAAATAAATTTGCATTAAAAACTTGTTTATATATGCATTGTGTTATGGTTTTACGGGTCTGACAAGAATTCTGGGGAGGGGGATTGAATCTCTAACCCCACTGGATACGGCCTTGGAGGGAGGGATATACAATTTTGGAAAAGTACTAAAACCGTCCAATGGCGTAGAAAATAGTAGAAGTTTCTGAAATGCTCAAAAAGTTTCAAGCTTTCATGCTGGAAGGGCTCCTCCTTTGCCCCCGTTCTTATTTTATTATTAGGTTTAATAATTCTATTTTTTTGGTTAATAATAATATTTTTTTCTTTTTGCTTAATAATATTATTCCTTTGATATTTTTTAGATGTGAGTGTAGTTTTGACAACAGACACGGACAGTTTTATTGTTGGGGACAGAGTTTGGGTCGGAGGTACAAAACCTGGTCATATTCAGTTTATTGGTGAAACTCAATTTGCTCCTGGTGAATGGGCTGGTGTTGTACTAGATGAAACAATTGGTAAGTGATAGTAATTTTAGCCTTAGAAATTAATTTTATATCCTGCCTAAAGTCATTTAGTGGGGGTACTTGAGGGCTACCACAGGGACATGTCGAATGGGGGAGTTAGGTGTCTGGGTCCGGAAAGCTTATTCTTACGAGCCTGGGCTATCATCTCATTTTTGGACTTATATCTTATGCGAAAATGCTCCCTTGTTAAACTTGGAGCTGGGCATGGGAGAGTAAGGCATTAAACATTATGGCCAGTATTGTTTCATTTTTCTGTGCTGTTTTCTTTGACCTAATTTTGACTTGGGATTATCTCCACCCCCTGGTTTTAAATGAAATTTAGATTTAACACTGAGTGATGAACTATCTATCTATTTAGTGATTATGAAGTGCGAGGGGGCTTCCTCTTTCTGCCACCTATGGCACATCTCAGAACACCGAGTGTGCCACACAGCTCTGCCATGATTGGCACACTTCCACCACGATTGACACGCACCACCTGGTGAACGTAATTTCTGAAAATGGGCTTTCCCTTGACGTAGTGAGCAAGCATGGATACATGATGACGCTGTGCAATAAATAATATATAATAATAAATAAATAATAAGTGTAGTATATCTGGGCAAACAGCTTTTGCTGCAAGGAAGGATGTGGAAGATTCACGGGGAGGGATGAAACCCAAAGACTGTTCACAAGCTTGGCGGTGCTGATATTGTTTGGTATGGCTACTTATGAAAAAAAATCCGGTTCATAATTAAAAGAAATAATTTCTTAGACCACACTGCTTTTCCATTCACGAAAAATTAAGCAAAGAGAAAATGGGTTTTAATTTCGACAAAGCAGTGAACAAAAAATAAAGTATAAAAACAAAACTACGCTGTAACTAAAATTAACTAATTTAACTTAATAAAATTTAACTAAAATATTTGGAATATTTTTATTTTTTTTTAGTCAAAGTGTAGTTTTGTTTTTGTATTTTTTGTTCACTGCTTTGTCAAAATTAAAACCTGTTTTCTCTTTGCTTAATTTTTTTATAATTTAAAGAAGAGGCTTATTTGCGGTTATGCTTATATCATCACTTGTTTGATTGTTTTATATTATTATTATTTTATTTGCATTGGCGAAAGAAATTTTGCATATTCTGTATGTTACGCCTTTCTAGAAGATTTTTTACAAAATTGATAAAACAAAGATCCGTTCAACCATATTCAACTTCGCCAAATAACTGCACGACCACGGATATATAAATCAAGATTGATTAAGGGGGAGCGGAATGGATAACTACCCGGCTATGCTACCCGGTTTCCATGCTAAATATTTCTTGTTTGTATGGCTACAGCAGATGTATAGGGGAATGGATTTTGGTGTCTATCTATTGCCCTGATCTGGCACTATAATCTGTGTTTGCTCCTTCTTTTACTGGGCTTTCTAAATTAAGCTTTTTCATACAAATTCTATTTCAATTTGTATAAGAAAACGGTACATACAAGTTTAATAATTTTAACAGAGACCTGTAGACGGTTCTGAAAAGAAACGGTTTACAAATATAGGATAACAGATCCTGAAATCTCATTTTCATAACTGATTGAAAAACAAAAAGAAAGTTAGATGCCTGCCATGGTTGAAAATTCTTATATTTTCGTATTACATGTAAGCTGCAAGTATACGTAAATTACGTTCATATACTTCCACGTATACGTATTAGCATACATTGCAGTGCATCTATGTTGTGGTTGTTTTGCAAGTGTATTTGTTCGTGTTTTTTTCTTATTCCGCCCTTTCATTGGTACGTGATTTTCAATTAAATCAAATTTTTATTTATTTTCTATCTTTTTTTGTTGTCACGCTTCTTCTGTTTATATAATTGTATATATTATTATTATTATTATTTTGGATATCATTGCTCCCAGGTGAATAAAGCAAAATTAATATTTGTAATCTACCAGTCAGTATGTAGATTAGGTTATAGCCTAGTTAATCTGCATGCAGAGCCGTCCTAGCCTTGATGGGCTGGATTTAGCATCATTTTTCCGAAAGGGCGAGGGTTCGAATCCTAGTGTACCCAAATATTTGGTTTGGGATGGAGGTCAGTGGCGTGACTCAGTAAGCTCAGCCAGAGTCGACCCGGCCTTAAATGGGTACCTGGAGAAATCTGGGGAAGGTAAACAGGAAGGGTGTGCAAAAAGCACAGGATGGCTGGCCCTCATCTCCCCATTGCACTTCCTGGCTGAAAGGCCTTGGGACGGAGATCAGCACCGCCGGTTCGGACCTTAAGGGTCTAGTGCCGTATTCCTTACCTTTTTAATCTGCCTGTAAGGAGCGGTGGCATTAATTAATAGAGTAGGGGTATTTGTCCCACCCTTCAGATTTTGGATCCTCTGCTAGATTTCGAGAAGTGTCCGTTTTTGTATTTTTCATTGGAAAAAAACAATCCTCCTCCTACATAAAGAAAAATACATTTTGTCCCTAACGTTTTTGTGAAGTGGCGCCACCGCTAAAGAGTTACATTTGAAGCTAGATAAAGGAAGTCATAAACAACAAGTAGAACAACAGGAAATTTTTTAAGACAGTGGAACGCAACTTTAAATAAATATTTCGACCCCATATCCAAGGACCGTCCTCAGCAACAAAAAAAAAACGAATATGAAAGAACTCACTAAGTACAATCTTTAAAACTAAAAGATTTTCACAACAGCCCTAGCATCATTACGTCAAGGAAGTTCAACCAGGACTGGTAGATCAAGCGAAGTGAAAAAGACAATTTGTACTTTTGTACTTGTACTTGTGACGGAAATCAGGCGTTACCACCTTGCCCGGTATCAAGGATTTTAGTGATCTTTTTTGACCTCGTAGTGCGGTTTACTGCCAGCTGACTTGCAAATGGGAGCCACTGAGTTGTCCAACATATGACCAAACTTTCTGAATCCCCTCAGTAGGTTCAAGGTCTAATTTAACCAAGTTCCACTAGCTTCTCTGCTGTCCTCCTTGGAGTCTCTTCCATTAGTTAAGTGGCTCACCTAGAAGGATTCGGTTAGGCAAGTACTCTGTTGGCCTTCGTAAGGGATGGTCAAACCATTTCAGTCCACGCTCCTTGATAGTGATGGCAACGCATCTCTTGATACCACAGATTCATCTTATGTCTAGGTTTGATATGCAATCATTCATCTTTAACCTGAGGATGCTGCTCAGACAGTTACGCTCAAACACCTTCAGTGCATTTTCATGTAGTCGCTTTACTAACCAAGTTTCACATCCATAAAGAAGGATTGTTCGAACCAAAGCCATGTAGATTCGGACTTTAGTTCTTACACTTATTTCAAGCCAGTTCCACGACGGTTTTGTGCTTTCTGCAACCGATGTTGAATATCTGCGTCAGAAGATCCATCAGTACAAAGCTGGGAGCCAAGGCAAGTGAAGCTGTTGGCCTGATCCAACTGTACTTGATTTACAGTTAACGAGATAGGATCAGTGTGATTTATTGCCATAGATTTTGTCTTCCCTCTACTGAGTTTTAAGGCAATGCGATCTGCCCAAGTAACTACCTAATCGAGCATAGTTTGCGCTTCCTCTAGGTCCGAGATGATTGCGACATCATCAGTATATTCAAGGTCTCCATGTGAAATGTTCTGTCAAATCTGAACTCCTGGATGAGAAGATAACGCATTTTCAAGCACCCAATCGGTACAGTAGTTAAACAGAGTCGGAGACAGGAGGCAGCCTCGTTTTACTCTAAATTCAACCGGGAATTCTTCAGTCTCTTCTCCGTAAACTCATGCTTGGCTCACAGAACCCTTGTAATATGCTTTAAGTAGTTCGACAAATTTCAGAGGCATTCCATCATTTTCAAGAATTTCCCAAAATGTTTGGCGAGTGATCGAAGGTGGAAACGAAGTCCAGAAGTATCAGAATCAGGGGCAAATTATGCCTTTCAAACTGCTGGATAATGATGTAGATTGCAAAAATATTGTCAGTGTAGCCTCTACCGGGACGGAAATCGGCTTTATTTTCACGAATTCTATTCTCCCTTTCCCCCTTGAAGCGGTTAAGGACGATAATCCTGAAAATTTTTACTGCAATATCAAATAGAATTATTCCCCGATAATTTTAGCACTTAGTTTTATCAGCTTTCTTGTTAAAAGGGAGAATAACTGATGTCTTCCAATCTCTTGATTTTTAGGGGGGATTAAAGGACCAAATTTATACTTGCCTCAGGCTATAGGATCCCATATAGTTTTCATGATCTATATATTATTCTTCTTTTGGCTTGAAAGACAAGAAATTTGTTTTTCACTGTCGCTCAGTAATTCATGTCTATATGCGGCAAAACTGGAATACATTAAATTATAATGCAAATAAATTGCTACTAGATGTTTTTTGAATACAAGCTAATATTTTGGGATGTAGAATAATGAATCGTGTTTATATATCCTTATGTGGATGCTAATTGAATTCAAATGGCTGGTTACCTATATGGAAACGAATCCAAAGCGGAATACGAAAAACTACGTATTTTGAATATCAATTTCTCCTTACTACCTATTTTCAAATTGGCTTGCCAGATATCTAATTAAAAGAAAGAAGAAATTAATTATCTTGGTATAAAATCAAGAAATTACGCAATGGCGCCGTGGCAGTCACTGTATTGACTACTTTTAACTTATGATGAAACCACATTGGTCCCAACCTATTATGCAAACTTTTCCTTTCATAGTGCTGACAGGATACAGGAGTGCCAATTGAAGTGGAGTAATTGACCCCCCTAGATTTTTGACAATTACCGTACCTTTTTTGTTTTTCATTAAAAATCCCCACCTCTAGCTTTTGGGAAATACTTTTTTCGTATCTTCATTGAAAAACAACCAAAGCAAATTTTTACCCCCTCCCACGGCTGCATCCAAGAGGAGTTACCCTCCCCCCAGCAGTTTGTGTGATTCGTAAAAAATAACAACTGTGCATATATACAAACTTGTGATGAGTTGTGTAAAGTTTTTTTTAGCCTGCCCCCGAACAATCCTGGATATGACCCCCCCCCCGTGTATTTCTGTGAAATGGCGCCACTGAATTGTAGAAACAAACTAATTGAATATTTTTCCTAGTAGCCGTTCTTGGCAAAACTAGAATAATAGATAGAATTTAGCTTAAGATAAAAATGAGCAAATTAAAAGTAAAACCAACAATTAGACAGTCTTGGCAACATTGCTTTAAATAAGCTTTGTCTTTGCCGATATTGGCACCATTGAATGACATTTGTCAAATTAGCCTCCTGGGTTTTTCATAAAAGAACCAAAATCCTCCTTGGAATAAAATCAAGAAATTATGTTAATAGCCGCCGTAACCATCGTGAAGCAACAGACCTAATAACTTTTCGCACCATCTTTCTAAACATCTCATATCTCCGTATCTGTTGAGGGAAAAGCCCCCTTAGTTAGAGAAGGACATTTTTTGCTCTTAGAGGAAATTTGAGAATTGTTTCGGTCGAGTCAGTGGTTTTAGGCTTCCTTGGTGCGTAGGATTGAAAAGTGGGATTCATAATGACCACTAAAATGTTTACATAAAGGGGGGGGGGTGAGAAAAATGGAAAGTGATGCGCTAGTGCAAGTAGGGAAGGTATGCGTCACAGAGACCGTTCACTAGCATCAATGCTAAAAAATCTTGGCACTGATTTCCAGTGGGCGTCAATTCATGAAAGTATAGGGGGAGGGGAATGTATTTTCCAACATAAGGGGATTTTTTTTGTTTTTTTCAATGAAATACCAGTCTTCAATGAAAATACACATAAGAGCTATTTGTTTAAAATATAAGGGAGGCCATTGATGCCCTCCCACCGATTGGCGCCCCTGCTGCTGGCATGTCAAAAATGAAAATGATAAAACCCTTGATCCATGAATTCGTGAATGATAGCGTACACTTGGTGAAATAACTTGAACAAACTAATCAGAAATGAAAGATAATTTCGGCCTTGCAACCTGGTGAAGAAAAAAAAATACTGTTTTAGCAATTTTTCGGTTTATTTAGAGATTTTCTTCAGTTAGGTTTAAGTTTTGATTTAGTGATTTATTTTGCATAAAAAAAACACCAGAAATAGTGGTGGCAACCCTGGATAATTACATAATTTATGTACTTTCATTTGGATGCAACTTAATATATGCAGTTTGTAACTTGGTTGTGGAAACACAGAGAAACTCATAAATTCAAATTCAATTATTTTTACGTTCGTGGTATTATGCTCACAATCTGCCTGTCAGATTTGAAGACATTGAGTGATCTCAAATAAGCACAGCTGATAACAATTCACAAAAGAAATAAGCTTAAAAGAAATTTATGAATCATTATTTAAATAAATGAACAAGACACGTCTTAAGTACCCTGAGAATATATCTTGTGTGCCTAGTACCACGAAAGTGAGCTAGGGGCTGCTCTCAGTCTCAGAAATTATGTACACCAAGTGGCGTTTGCCAAGTGTGTCAAAACTGTGCCAAGCGTTGCGGTACTGTGCGCCACGCGAAGTGTTTCAAGATGTACTCCGGGTGGTGGAGAGTTAGTATCCCTTCGAAGATGAGAGCAGTTGTATTGAAATTTATGATGATGTTTTCATTGTTTTCGCAATCATGCTACAAATTGTGTGTATTAGAATTGCATTAAATTTGAATCACATAAATTTGGCAATTAGGCTATTCTTCATTTCTGATTCGGTCCTTCAAGTCAATTCACCTATCATAAGCTATTATTCACGAATTGTTATTAGTATGGCTATTATTCATTGATTTTTATATGCCATGTCATTAATGCCTAAATTGTTCATTGTCGGTGTCTTGTCCAGCCCCTCTACCACAGGATCTCTCTACTTGCACTAGAGCGTTCTTTTCAGCCACCCCATCAGGGTTGGATCTAGAGCATCTGCGGGGGGGGGGGGCAATGTGATAAGGGCACCAATAATTGACAAATTTATTTTTAAAAAGAGTGAAAACGGAAAAAAGAAATGAGGGTGAAACTAAAAATCTTGGGGGCCTGGGGTCTCTGCCCCAGGCCCCCTTGGCGGATCTGCGCTGGATCCGCCAGCGCATCACTTCCATTTTATCTTATGAACTCAAGTTCTCAAAAGTTGAGCAAGACTAAGCAAAGTGACGTTTCCGTGATTATTTTTTATTAATTAAATGTTTTTTAATTAAATGTTGTGGTACGGATCCCATTTCCCCCCCCCCCCCTCCCCTAGTGGGTCTTGAACTGCCCATGGCAGCGGTAGCATTTTTTATCCCCCGGAGGTACCTCCAGAATTTTCAATGTTGGGGTGGGGCAAAAGGTGTTGATATTCAGATAGCTAGTGGGCATGGGCTACATAAAAGTTTTTTCTCCCAATTATTGGGGGGAGGCGGCTGCCTCCTTGTCTCATCGAAGCGACACCCCTGTTTGATCCCAGACATAGAGTTATTGGCATTGTCGCAACAATTGTCATATTTCTCTTTAAAACTAAAAAATAGGTGAGAGATCACTCTCTCCGTGCCACATTGGCTGTTTTAGGGGACAGAGGAAACACTTGCCCCGGGTGTAGAAATTTTTGGGGCGCAAAATATCAAACAAATAATCAAACGGTCATAATTATTAAGTAAATTTTTGATAAAAGAGAAAGTAGAAAGCGCAGTCAATATATAAAAGTAATGAATAAACTACTAAATAAATAGGGAAATAAAAACTAATTCTATAATAATAATAGTAAAATTGAAATAATAATGATTGTAAAATAAATTATTAATTATGGTACTTGTTTGTTAAACGGAGTGCACTCAACAAGTGAAGTTAAGTTAATCCTAATGAAATATACCAAAGCATGGTAGGTAGGTAGGTATGCGTTTATTTCATCAAAGAAAAATGTACTAAATTGCACTTACAATCAATAATATGCTGCTCAATTTAGGGACCTAAAATGTCCCTGTTCAGCAGCAAAACTATAACAAATTAATGATAACTATTAATTCAAAATCAAAGAAATGCGCTAAAAAAAAAAAAAGAAGAAAAAAGCAGACGATACAATATGCAATCTCTAAACAGCCATCTCTCATCATAAAAAAAAAGAAAAAAAAAGGATAAATTTTTAACGGTGATAATATGGTGATAATACAATACTTTAAAAACAAAATAATGGAAACTTCGACAAAGAATTATGGAAAGCAGACCGCGCAGAACGCATCATATTAAAATTTTAACTTAACCGCCTCTACGTATTAAGTATTGAATAAAAAATATACAGACATCGTAGTTTTCTCACTCGAAATAAGCAACTCGTAACCGATCCAGGAAGGGAATTAAATTAAAAAAAAAACTAAAGAATATTTAGTTTACTGAAAGGTTGAAAATAATACTTTTAAAAATAGCTCGTTTTCAAACTGGAATAAAAAATAGAAAGTAATTTTCTCGAGAATCTGAATATAACTGAAGACGAGGGGCGCAAAACAAATTGGGCGAGGGGTGCAGATACATAGCTTGATCTTTTGACAAGTTTTCTTGATCTTTTTCTTCAACTCGTCTTTTTCGTCTCTCTCTTGATCTTTTTCTTCAACTCGTCGACTCTTTTCATTTATGCATTTGTAAATTAAAACAATTTAATATCTGTGGTATGTAAATCCGTTTTGTGTCTCTTGGTTGAGGAAAGTTCTCACCCCCCTTTAGATTTGGGCCACTGAGCTCCTACGATGAATTGACTTCTGCTAAGGAGCTTACATTGAAACTCATTGACCCCTAGGAAGGGTCTTCGCCTCCTTAAGAGTTGGACCAATGAACACCTACGAATAATTGACTCTGGCTAAAGAGCTTACGTTGCAACCGAATGGTGGCACAGTTGTGCCACCATTGTGCACAATTTTGCACCATTGTGAAAGTGGGATTGATCTCTCCTTAGTAGTACAGAACCTGGAGTTCGATTTTGCCACTGGGGCTTGGCGATTAAGCACTAGCGTCTACAAACAATCTAAGAAGAATTATACCTTGTGTACTCAATTTAAGCCGGTTTGCGAGTGACAAATCGTTTTTTATTGACTAATCGTAACCTAATGTTTATTGAATCTGTAATGTAGGCTGCTTAAGTGGCACATTATATAAGGATAATAGCCAAAACTTGGAGAATGACTGTGGAAAAATTTAGCTGTTCTTCTTTTGCAAAGGCATAACTTACGTTAGCATCTCCTAATTGACCAGTATATATATATATATATATATATATATATATATATATATATATATATATATATATATATATATATATATATATATATATATATATATATATATATATATATATATATATATATATATATAGTGGGAATTCCCATGGAGGGGAATGCCAGCCCATTTATAGCTGACTTGTTTTTAAGTCAACTAGAATATAAATATATGATGGATAAGAATAATCCAAATAATTTAAAACATGTTTTGTCAAATAATAAAAGATATTTGGATGATATTTTGGTCTTAAATTGTAAGGATTTCATTGATATTTCTAAAAATATATATCCATCAGAGCTTACTCTTGAACCTAGTCATGGCGCTGGTCATGAAGATCATTTCTTAGATTTAAATGTTAATATTTGTGATAATAATAAATTAAGTTTTAAAATGTATAATAAAACGGATGATTTTGATTTTGAAGTGATTAGTTTCCCATTCCCTGAAAGTAATATACACTCAAATATCACATATTCTGCGTTTTTCTCACAGTTACTTCGTTATGCAAAGATTTGTAGTAATTATATTGATTTTTAAAAATAGATGTAAAATCTTAAGCCAAAAATTGATATCAAGAGGTTTTTTTGCAAATAAATTAACTTGGCAATTTAAAAAATTTAGTTTTCATTATAACGAACTTTTAAATAAATATCAAAAGAATTATCTGGAAATACTTAAAGAAATTTTCAACTAATTTCGGAGGTTCAACAAATGATGATGCAGCGCCATTTATTTTGAATTGTGTTTCTAATAGAGCGGATTTTTTTTTTTTTAAATAGCCACATGGTAAAGATGAATTCTATAATTGTTTAGTTCATTAATTTTTTTTTGCAATGAGTTAATATTTGTGATTTGGTAATTAGTTTACCTATTGTTCCTAAAAAGAGGGATATATTAACAGGATAAGCTTGTTTAGGTGTTACTTGGTTGTTTTACATTTGCTGTTTTTTTTTTCATAGGCATGTATTTTGGGGGTGATACCTGACACGGGGATGCCATGGATATTCTGTGGTAGCCACAACACTTGGCTGGGTAGAGAATCTAAAGTGGCGAAACCCTATAGGCCAGTGTATTCTCCTGATGAGCCCTTGTGTTGGGTTGTTGCCTCTGAATTATTTGTCTTTATTATTTTTTCTATTGTTTGGTAAATGACGACTTATGCTTATTGACGACATGACTGCCTGTCCATGGATTATTCTTTATGGTTGATTGTGTTTGGCTATGCTGTTTGACCTATGTGATTGTAGATGGTAGGGTTAAGGGCTCATTCAAGTGCTGGTCTATATTAATCACTAATTTAGGAAAACAGTCTTCCTTTTCTCCTTCTGTTTTTTTTTTTTTTTTTTTTTTTTTATGTGTTTGTGCTGTTGCATTGGTGATTTCTCTTTTCATGATATATATATATATATATATATATATATATATATATATATATATATATATAGGTATCTGTGTCATATAGCCACCACACCCAAGAAGTGAAGTTAGGTTGATCCTAAGGACACAATTCGTACTTCATAATATGCAGAATAATTGTAGCTAGCAAATTTTGTATTCAGACCTGCTCTACTTTACCCTCAATCCCCCTAATACACAAATATACTACCCAAACTATATATTTTCAATGTATTTCTGTCACCTGTTAGTGCAGTTTTTGTTTCGTCACAGTTGATTCAATTTACAGGTACCTGGGGCGAAACAAGAGAGACGCATTGCGAGAATAGCTAAAAAAAAAAGAAAATATATGATTTGGCCTTATTATATATAAATAAGGTTCTGTCGTTACCAAGCGTAACTGTGTTACTCTGCCCAGCTAAATGTAAAATATATGTCTCGGGAAACTCGTATCTCAAGGAAGCCTAAATTGGAAATAAGTATTTTACTGAAAGCATCTCTTGCAATCACTTAACATCTGTCTCTTTTCATCGTAAGTGAAGGTATTCCTATTTTGTTGACCGGAGAACATTTGACTTCTAGACTGTTTTCTTAAGGCCCATCTCGAAAAACCAACCAAAGAGAAAAATAACGATTACAATCTGCGGTAAAAAGTACGTTTATGTGGGTGACGTTTTTTTGCAAGTCAGTCACGTTACTGCTCGTTTTTGGGAAGACAGTTCCCCCCTCTAAAATCTGTTTGGTTTGCCGTCCTGAAACCTTAAGCCAGTAGAAAAAAAAAAAAAAATCAAATTCGCCCTATTAATTACTCTGTATAGATTTAAGCCATAAAAAGTACAAATGGGGCGATTTTGCGAAAAGCCCCTCTCTTTGTCTGTGTTCCAACCTTTAAATCTCAAGAAGAATAAAACTCTAAATACAGAATTTCGATATCAGTGGATCAGGGCCGTATCCAGAATTCTTTGGGGCAGAGGGGGTTACAAAATAATTTTTCGGGGGGGGGGAGGTGGTACACAAAACGCATTGAAAGTCTGTTTATATTCACTTTTGTTATGTTTTTTTTATGAGTTGGACAAATGTTTGGGGGGGGGGTCAAATCTCCTAACCTCTCCCCTGGATACGGCCTTGCAATGGATATACCAAAAGAATCGTACTATTATGCTGATTCCATTTAATACAATTAATTAAGTTTAGTGTTACCCATCAAAAGCTACGAGCCTGATAAAATTTGCCTGATTTTTGAAAAAGGGGGGAAACATCTCCTTAGTGAAAACCCCACCATCAGATTTAACGTATTTGTGAACACTATAGAAGTCTCAAGCTACTATCTGCAAAAATGCGGAATTTTCTGTTTTTGCCAGAAGAAAGATCACGAGTGAGTGTTTGTTTGTTGTTTTTGCCCAAGGGTGATCGCATCGAAACTGTAGTCTTGGAACATCAAGAAAGGGCTCACTCAAGCGAAAACTAAAAGTTCTGGTGCTTTTTAAGTGACTAAAAAGATGGATGGCAACTTGCCCCCCTCATACCTCCCCTCCTTTTTCCTGAAAGTCGGCTGGTCAAAATCGTGAGAAAACCATTGTGTTCAGCATAGTTGAAAAGCCCAGTAACTCTGCCCTTGGGGATAATATGTTCCCCACAGCCACTGGGGGAAGCTCTGTAAGTCGTGGAATTTACCCATTGTTTACGTATAGTATTTTTATTGGTAAGGATACACATTTTTTTTTTGGGGGGGGGTGAATTTTCCGCTGGATGGGGATTTTCCACGAGGATAATTCTTCATGGGAAGGGAAATTTTTTCGGGGGGTGAACTTTTAAGGGGGAATATGCCAGAAGTCCTATACAAAGTTTTTTTTTATTTGTCTTACTTGCTCTTTGTTGATTCAATTTTACATGTGAAGGTGAATGGCAATTGAACGGGGTAAGTCTTAACTGAGATTGGATTGTCTAGAGCAGTGGTTCTCAACCTTTTTTCTCCCATGGACCCCTTTTACCTTCTTTTTATCTTGGTGGACCCCTTCATAGCTATTGGACATAAGAACAATTTTAAGGTTTTAATTATCAAACAAATAGCATATGATTAAGCTCTTTTAAATGAAAACTAATTTAATACAAATAAAATATTCTAATATAATAATAATAATAATTATTATTATTATTACTATTATTGTGATAATAACTACAATATTACAAGTTTCTACAAGTTTCTTCGATTGGCAAGCAGCTAAAGCTCATGGAGAGTAGAGCTCCTCAGGCTGTTTAATTCACTCCAACATTATTTATGTAAACTGGATAAAAAAAAAGCAGTTGAAATTAAGTGTGTGATTAAAAAAAAAGGAAAAGGCATGTTTATTCAATGAGATCCCTGTGGTTGATGCTTCTCGACAAGTTTCTTTATATTTGGTTATATCGATGTTAATGATAGTCGAAGATCACCCCTTTTCACAATGTCAAGTCTATTGCGAGCTTTTGATAAAATTTGAGAAATACGCACTAAATCCCAACAAGATAAGATGTAGGAAAAGCAATAACGTAGAACTGCGCTTTATCCCAGAGCAAAGGGTACTTTGTAGCACCATCGTTTGTTTTCCATATATTGTACTTTCCATCTTTGAATTTTGCACGCATTATTTCATTACTTTGTAATTCGATGAGGGGCTCTTGCAAAGATAATCCTACTTCGGCAACATTAACTTCGAAAGGAATTGAAACCCAAATCGGTATATCCATTCCTAGTAGGTCACTAAACCGATTCAAAATAATGTAAATTACAGTAGAAATCAAATTCTTAAAAATAAAGAGCGGTCTGAGTTAGTTTTCTTCATGGACCCCCAAAATATCATTGTGGACCCCCAATTTGTTTTGCTTTGCCTGTGGACCCCCGGAAATATTACATGGAACCCTAGGGTCCATGTGGACCCCGGTCGAGAACCACTGGTCTAGAGGATCTTTCTGTGGAGGGGAAGCTGGATTTCCCGGCATTATTTAAAAACGATCAGAAATTAACCAAAAAATAAGTTTTTTTTACTGAAAGTAAGGAGCAACATTAAAACTCAAATCGAAAGGAAATTATTACATACATCAGGGGGGTTGACTCCTTCTTAATCCTCACTCTTTACGCTAAAGTTTGAATTTTTGTCCCAGTTCTTTAAGAACAACTTCTGAAACACACACTGCTGATTTCATTAGAACAATAAGAAGCTTTTTTATAAGTACTAAAAAACTTAAGTGTTAAGAGCAAGATGTTGAAGAGGGGGCATCACCCCTCATATAGTTAATAATTTTTGTTCTTTTTAAGTTTTATGGTTGCTAGTTATTTGTGCTCGATTTAAGGGACAGTCGATTTCTAAAGAGACAGTCGAAGTAAATATTTCGCGTACTTGTAAAGTATCTTGACTGTGATATGTATAAAAAAACAAACTAAGTACAATCAATCTTAAAAAATAATTAAATATACAATAAAATTAGTAAAGAATGCTTTTACCAGTAAACTTCGTCGGGAACCCATCTCTCATTTAATAATTATTGATATATTATTATCATTACTACCATTAATACTTTTGTTACTTCATTGTATAATTATTTGATTATTAATTATTATTAATTAAAATTATGACTAATTATTTTATTATATTATTAATTATAATTATTACACACAAATAATTATTGTTAGTCTAAAGAAGCAGTCGAAACAAATGTTTCGCATACTTAAAGAGGTAATTTCGAATGTATTTAATATCAAAAGGCGAAAAAAGAGACCATAATTAGCAAAAAATCTAAATCCGCCTGTATGGGATTGACATCACTTAAATATGTGATATGTATCTCAAGACTGGCTATTGCTGATTCTTATTCCCTCCTTAATTTGTATATATTTGGGCTTACGGTATGGACACTTGACTTCTCGACTTTCCTTTTAAGGCGCATTAATTTAGTAATGCACATTATAAGACTACTGTCTACTGTCAGTTTTCAATCTACAGTTACATCAGCTGTCAGGTATTCCACCCACATACCATTTTTTTTTTTTTTTTTTTTTTTTTTTTTTTTTTTTTTTTTTTTTTTTTTTTGGTAAAATTCTAGTTGATTGACTTTTGGCTATCTCCGAAAGGGGTTAGGTTAGAAAAATAAAACTTTCAGGGATGAGTCTAAAGTTTGTCCCGGAAAGGTATTTTGAAGTACCCACCTCCACTCCTTCTCCCTCTAGAGGGCCCTGAAATTCGCCTACATGACAGGTCTATTTATACCTATTGAAATTTTGACAAAACAACATTTTACCTTAATTTTCAGTTACCAATTGCCTTTTCTCTGCCTTTAGTTCTGAAAATGCAATTCCTGTTATTTGAGTTGAATTCTGAGCCATATCAATGTTTTTTTTTCACAATTTACGAAATGTATTTGCATATCTTTAAAACCTTATAAATTGGGATTGAGCAAAGTTGTGAAGCTGAAAACAATTTTGTTGTACTTCGTTCAAGCAGAAGATCTATTTTGCAAGGTTTCACTGTTATAACACACATATTTTTAAAGGTCTTCAAAGGTCAGGGCCCTCTTGAGGGAGAATGAGTAGAGGTGGGTACTTCAAAATACCTTCCCGGGACATACTTTAGCCTTTAGACTCATCCGTGAAAGTTTCATTTTCTTACCCTAACCCCTTTCCGAGATAGCCAAAAGTCAATCAACTAGAATTTTACCATTTTTTTTTACAGATTTGGGGATTTTTTAAGATGATTCTGTACCTTAAATATGATTTTGCGAGCTTCTGTGTCGGCTGACTGTCACGAAGACGAAGGACTTCTTAGCGAGTTTTCATAAGGGACTAGCCATCATTGAGACATTAAGAGGTGTCAAGAATCTGTTGTTTGGCTATGAAACTTGATTGAAAAGATGGTGAAATTTCACATTCCTTTTGTCGGCGAGTTTGTCAATCAAAGCGGGTGACATCAGATGGAACCAAAGTGGCCAAATTGCTCGAATGATAATACCTTTGAGCTACTTTTTAGCACAGATATGCTAGAAGATTTTTAGGGACTGTCCTTCTTGATCTT
Organism: Artemia franciscana; assembly: GCF_032884065.1. Lineage (NCBI taxonomy): Eukaryota > Metazoa > Arthropoda > Branchiopoda > Anostraca > Artemiidae > Artemia > Artemia franciscana. Next base: position 924,875 of record NC_088882.1, read on the forward strand.
TAAAAAGAAAATTTTCTCTATTTGATTGAAAAAAAGAAAACAGATTTCACTCTTTCCGATGATATAGGCTAACTTTCGTTAAAACTGATTATCTCTATCTCCAGCACAAAACGCAAAAATTTAACTGGTTTTCCAAGATTTCTGGGTAAGTAAGCGTCAGCTCGTAGGTTTTAGGTTAGGTTTTGGCTTTTAGGTTTCTGTCATTTATTCGGAACTCTTACACAAGCTCTACAAGTTATGGCGTTATGGCAAGACGATCCATTCTAAATAGTTCTGCCAGAGAAACTAAAATAGTTTGCATTAAAAGTAGGGTGGTCTTGCTAGATCAAGATAGGATGTTCTGCTATTGAAGAAGATTGATTGAATCCTTACCGTAAAAAAAAAAACAAAAAAAAAAACAACCTTCTAGGCTTCAGGGGTTGGAGGGCGTATTATTGTAAAAGAGTCAAACATGTTTGATTCTCATTGGTGGTTTATCAATTAATTATAGTTGAAGGGTTGATCAAAGACAAAAAAGGGTATTTTCGAGTCATAACTGTTCAGTATCTTCTTAAGTTAATGTAGCTTCACCTATCTTAGTGTAAACCTGGCTATCGCCATAAAGTGTACACGTTGGCATTTTTAGTAGGACAGATTCTAGTTTTAAGGTATTACCTCAAATATTCTCAGGGGTCCTCAGATAACCTAGTGGCAAATTACCCTCTCAGAGTAGCTTTGATTAATTATTATAATTATTTTTAGGAAAGAACGACGGCTCAGTTGGCGGAGTTAAATATTTCCAATGTGCACCCAAACGTGGTGTCTTCTCGAGGCTATCACGGCTCACTCGAGAGCCAATAGACTTGCCTGATGAGTCAATTTTCCAACCGCCAGATGGCAACGCTGCTTCAACTCCTGTAAGAAAAACTCCAGAACGATGCATTAGCCCAAGTTCGTCGATTTGTTCAAGAAAATCATCTAGTCCTTTTACAGGTCATTTTTCGCTACTATTACTTTTGTTTTTTTGCTTTTATCCAGGCCTGTCCTCGGGATCTTTATTGGGTGTGTGCAGGGCCGTATCCAGGATTTGCTTGGGGGGCGTTTTACGCCAGGATTTTTTTTTTTTTTTTGGGGGGGGGGGGGGTAACACAACAAAACTATAAAACGCGTAAAAATTTCCTTATATCCATTTTTGTTACGTTTTTAAGAGTTAAACAAACTTTTCGGGGTGGTCTCAAACCCCTAAACAGAAATACTTTTTCAAATCTAAGGGGCCGGGATAAAATTTTTTGGGCATGTGTGTGCTCCTCCCCCTTTTTTGGCTCCATTGAAAGTGGGAATTTTTTATTTGGGAGGGGGAGGGGTCATTAGGCTATTATACAATAATGACCATTGAAGAGTTGAAAGTAGACACGTAAGAATGGTGCCTCTCGGATGGGGGGAAATTTGAAGAAATTAGAAACTTATGAAGAATTGGCTTTCATCCACTGTATCAGTACAGCGAATCTCTAGTAGGTCGTTATTAAGATCCTTAGAAAAGTGCAGCTTACACACGGCAGAAGGATTTCCCTTTTTTCATTTCTAAAAAAAAACTAGGTCGTAGAACGACCTAGTTGAGTTTGGGTATGTTTTGATATAATGAATAAAAGCTATCTTTTCCTCCATTTATTGATGCATAGTCTTTGAAATCTCCTGGTAGCATTAAAGGAAAGATCTGTAAGTCAAGTGTAAGTCATGGTACCATCATCGAATTTTGTCCCGATTTTTAAAAAAGGAAGAAAGAGAAGAAAAACGAAAGAATACGCTGAATCTGATGGTATGATTTTCGTTTAGATTCTATGGCTTTTAAGGGGCGTGTCTCCCTATTTTCTTAAATAAGGCAAATTTTCTCATGCTTGTAACTTTTGATGGGTAAGACTAAACTTGATGCAACTTATATATTTAAAATCAGCATTAAAATGCGATTCTTTCGATTTAACTATTGGTATCAAAATTCCTTCTTTTAGAGTTTCGGCTACTATTGAGCCGGGTCGCTCCTTACTACAGTTCGTTATCACGAACTGTTTGACGTTTAATATAGCCTATAGAGATGGTATTTTAATTGGATTAGGTTAGGTATTTAATATAATACGTTTTGTGCGCCCCCCACCATAATTCTTTGTTGTAGTTTTCACAATTTTGTTACTAGTGTATTGTATTTCCATCATGTTTCGAAATATTTCATTATGACTAGCCAAACTTCATTTTTCGAGTGTTTACCGAATAATGCATCGGTACTTGTGTATTATTCAGAACACACTCAATAAGTGAAGTTAGGTTCTTTCGTGAAACAAACTACGATGCAGGTACATTTTATGAGAAAATCCGGTTTCATAGCCATATATGAGAAATATGAGAAAATCCATATATGAGAAAATATATGAGAAATATGAGAAAATCATATAATTTTATATGAGAAAATCCGGTTCATAGCCATAAAGACGAAACTCAAAGACAAAAGGTTAGGTTATTCTAAAGGTTAGGCTATTCTTATTCTAAGTTGTAATTTTATAATTTTCCTAATAATGTATTATATTTTCATCATATTTTGTTTTATTTCATTAGATTTATCAAAAATTTGGGCTATATATTTGCACATTAGGGGGTGGGGTTGAGTGCATTATATCAAATACTTAACTTAACCTAACCTAACCACCTCTATATATAAAATATTTAATCAAAACATACCTGCATCGTAGTTTGTTTCACGAAAGAACCTAACTTCACTTATTGTGTTTTGGTTAATACACACGTACCTTGCTTTAGTACCGGCTTTATATCTTCGATTTTTTTTAGATTACCTATTATTCAGATCACCAGTCCTTTTCTTGTTATTGCCACCCGCCCCCCCTCTCTACCCCCTAAGCAATGTATAGGTCAAAACTGTGAAAAATTCAAGCATGTTTTTGAAATGTTCAGCTGTCATGGCTCAGATATATCTAAAACTGATCTTCGAGTCGCTTCTTTTTTCTTACTGATGAGGTACAAAATGTGATTGATGTGGACACGTCATCTATTAAAGCATGTCTGTCTGGGCTTGACGCTAACCAACGTGATGATCTAACCGCAGGAGTCAATCATCTAATTGTTGTATCTTCATTGGCAAGCCCTGATAGGATCAGCATGCCTGCTGGGTCTGTGATTGAAAGCCTATCGACTTATACCAAGGTGTTAGTTTTTATTAGTAGAACTACGCCCTTGTCTCACGAATTTCAGATTTGCTTTGCAGACCACCTGTGAATATGATGTCGTATTTCCGTGATTTCAACTGGACTTATGAATATTGAACTAGCGTGCTTGGTCATCAGATTGTCATTCTTTGATTGACGCATTTTCTCTTTGTTACTGTATTTCAGCAAGATCCGTGGCGCCATTAATTACGACAATTTGCTGTTGGCCCTGGCAAATACGGGTTTGAGCAATATTTACAAATTATTTATAAAATCCATTTTATAAATAATGTAAAAATAGTAAACTTGGAATTTTGACCATTGCTTTTGTCTAACATCAAAATTTTGTATCATGATAAGCCAGCACCAAGTGGTATGTAATGGAACCAGAACTTACATCGTAAACAATAATGCAGGTATCCTCTTTCAAAACGCAGTATCTACAAAAAAAAAACAGCTTAAAATATAGACCCTCCCTTATCTTAACTCAGTGAGTCCAGTGGTACAGTCAGAACTTTAAATCTGCCATTTTCCAAATATATTACCGATTATCTGGAGAGGTTAAAAATAAACCACAAATCGGTTTTCCACAGCCGAAATTTAGCACAGACATACTAGAATGATGTAACGTAGCATCTACATCCAGCTGAAAACAAATGGAAAACAGTGACGTCGATTTTGGAAAACTTAGGAGAGGGTAAAAATATATTTTTCAAAATTGAGGGGGAGGGTAATTTTGTTGTCTTTCATTTTTTTGAATGAAGTAACAAAAAATGTATTTTCAGTACAAATGCCGAAAATGGCATTTTCAAAATCTAGGGGGGGGGGGCTCATTATTAATATTACTCGCTGAATGAAATTTGAATGGAATAAGAAAAAGAAATTATTTTGCAGTAGTGGCTGCAGGCTAGTAACGGACGATCCACGGCCCATAGTAATAAAAAAAAAACGTATTAAAACCGACAATTGTCTTTGTGCGTATTATTGATTGTAAGAAAGCGGTCGAGATAAATTCTGTTCGGTGCATTGTATCTTCTGTAGTGACACGGGGTTGGGTGAAAACTGTATATATCATGTTTAATTTCTTCTTTTACGTTGATGTAGCGGTTCTCACCATGTCACTCAGTCCTAAAACTGTCTTCTTTTTTAGCTTTCTCTATACCCTTATGCAGTTCGCGCAACACTGAGACATTTTTGTAGCCAAGCGTACCCAGGAACATTTTTCGGCATACAATTTCTCTTGAAGAGTCAACTGGCAGAGACTTAAAAAATTAAACTATTTTTTTCTTTTCCTTTGATCTGTTTCTTCCATGTGTTTGTCACCAGTTTTCCTTTTATTTGGTATTTCATAGGTGAATTCCATAAGAATAGGGAGCTCTTTCCTCCATTGTTCGTAAGGAAAGTCCAAATAATTTGCAATAATCTGCTTCACTTCCTACTCCGTAGACTTGTCCCTGCATTTCATAAAACAGGTTTCCTTGCACAAGTCAAGTACATGCTGGTTATTTCGAGCTTTCTGGATTCTTTCCTCGATGGTGCCGGCCCACTTTACAGTTCGTAAATTAGCTGAATCTTTGATCTGTTTCTTCCACGTGGTTGTCACCAGCTTTCTTCTATTCGGTATTTCATAGGTGAATTCCAGAAGAAAAGGCAGCTCTTTCCTCCACTGTTCATAGGGAAAGTTCCAATAATTTGAATTAATCTGCTTCCTTTCCTCCTCCGTAGACTTGTCCCTGCATTTCATGGAACAGGTTTCCTTGTACAGGTCAAGTACGGGATGTTTACCTCGAGCTTTCTGGATTCTTTCCTCGATGGCGCGGGCCCGCTTTACAGTTCGTAAAATAGCTGAAGCTATACCGCTAGTTTCAGCTTCTGCAATTAACATTGAAAGAGGCTCAACTTCAGAGGTGTGAAGGTCCAACATTGACGCATTGAGATGGTGGACTGGTTCAGCATTTGAGTCAGAGCTTCTGTCGAGAAATTCGCCTCCAAGTCAGTTGATAGATGTTTCCAGTGGTTGGGGAAAAATGTGGTTCGAATCCAGAATAAAATCACTTGCATCATTAATGGGATGAATTTTCATCTCAACAAAGTATTCCGGACATGATTCCAGAGGCTCAAAGTCCGTGAAGACAGGACATTCCTCATATTGGTCGACCTGAAGTGCTGCTGATGGTTCTAAAGCTGTTGTGAGTGCTGGTGATGGTTGTACAGTTGTTACGAAAGTACCTTGGAATAAAGCAGAGTCATGGCTATCACTAGATAAAAGTTGCGAATATTACAAGACAAAACCATGAATGCGCGAATACGTCATTTTTAGAGGCTTTCTGATTAGTGGAATTACGTTCACGGTTTTGACATGGATTCTATAGCCACATTTATGGCTTCCCTGTAAGTTGTTGACTATATATTCGTGGTTTTGCCACGATTTACAAAACTGACTTATAGAGGTAGTCAAGATAGCAAATTTGGACTGCACCAATGCGAAGGGAGATATCGAAGTAGCATGGGACAATATATAACTCAAAATGTCAAAAAGTGAAATTCACGGCTGTCTTTTGACAGCCATCTTGGATTCCGTCGACCTAAAAGAGACACAATTATAATGTATAAATTATTACAGACTAATGACAAAGAGATATGACCAATTGTCTCGTACCATGGGTTATTAAGTTGATCTGTTCCGTAATCATGCCAATACCAGAAGAATTTATTCTCCAACAATGTTAGAAACTCGTGAAATGGTCTATACGAGTACGCTCACCCTGCAGTAGATAGCGCTCACCCTGCAGCGATAGCTGCAACCTAGTAAAAAACAAACCACGGCCCTTAGTAACCAAAAATTTAAACATGTGCTAATAAAAACTGTCTTATGGGAAAAAATTGTCATTTGTAGCTGATTCTAGTACGGTAGCTATTATTTAGACTAGTCTTGATAATAAAATGTTATTTTGAATCTCGATAAGGACCGGTCTGCCAAAACATGGCTCAGTTAATGGGATGCATCAGATGTCGCTCAACTCAATCATCACTCCATCATCATATCGCTAGAGGGTAAGATGTAAGGTAATTTTTTAGGGAAATTTAGTTTTTACACTGTACAGTAAAAAAGGGACCCTGCTTTGGTCCTCAAACTAAAAGATGCTTCAAATATTGGAAGCTTTTAGTTGCAATATGTGTTTTCTTTAGAACTCCATAATGTGATTGTAGAACTACATTTCCTATCTTCATTTGAGTTTTGATCTTTATTTGTTTTTTTTCTAATATTTATAGGATGACTATAGTAGAGCCTGATGTATATATATATATATATATATATATATATATATATATATATATATATATATATATATATATATATATATATATATATATATATATATATATATATATATATATATGTCTTTCTAGGTAATGCAACCCTCGGCGGAAGTATGAACTCGGCAAGCCTTGCAGTCGGAGAACGAGTTATAGTAACATCCATGCAAGGAAGTAAAACAGGGGTTCTAAGATACTTGGGACTTACTGAATTTGCTCAAGGACAATGGGCAGGCGTGGAACTTGACGAGCCTGATGGCAAAAATGATGGATCTGTTGCTGGGAAACGGTAAGATAAAATCAAGAACAAAGACATAGGCTGCTAGAAACGAACTTATTTATTTTTAGTTGCCATAGGACCAGGCGTTGTCTGCCTCACCTGGTGTCATAAATTCAGATATTTCGTGGGAATTTGTTTAACCATAAGCTCCACCTCTCCATAAGTGCTACTGACCACCACTCCGACCCCAAGCCACTGGAAGCAAAACAGAAAAAGATTGATAATAATAATAATAATAATAATAAAAAAAAACACTGGTGAGCAGAAGTTGTACGAAAAATTCAAGCGGAGAATTACCAACAGTGACAACCTTAAAGAAAGGAAAAAAACAAAGAGATATATTAAGGAAGGACTTAAAAGTTGAAAAGGCGTTGGAAAAACGTTAAAAAGTTTGGGGGTTGTCCACCTAAAATTATGCACACCTGGTGGAGGGCACCGTGCATGGCGCGAAGAGGCGTGGTGGGGGTGTAATTGTGCCATGCAATGATCGAACGAGTGTGGCTTGTTGATGTATACCATGTGGCAGAGGGTGGGTAACTCCTCATTAAAAGGGAGTACCCAGAGGAGAGTTCTAGATTTGAACCCGCTACCCACGCTTATACACTTCTTTGCCACTCAGGACCTAGAAACTCAAAAAAAGAAAATAATAATAATAAAGAAACACCTATTGCATTCGCGGAAACAGAATCTTATCGGACCCTGGAAAACAAGATGAGTCAAGCGCCTCAATTCGGTAATGTGTTTTTTTTTAGCTATGTCAACCTATTCTGCGTTTTCTAAAGATCTTGAGGAGGATAGAAATTCAGATCCTCCTTGAGGAGAATAGAAATGCAGAAACATCTGCAAACACATCCCGTTGATGAATACTATGAATCAATCATAATCTGTGATGTGTATTCATGTGGAGAAAGAATTTTTCTGCCCGACGCTTCTCCTGTGTAAGACCCTTCAGTAAGTCGATTGCAATTTAGCTGTTTCTCGTAAATATGAAAAAAAACTGTCCTTTTCCAGAGCAATGAAAGACGGCACAAGAGGTTGAGCTTTGCCACAACCAATAAGAAACATTTGTGATCGCAGAAGACCTTGTCCTCTGTCGCCTCTTCAGGGACGTAACTATATCTTTCCCAAATATTTTTGTTCTTTTTTTCTGTTCTTGCGACGTTGTATATAACTACTGTCACCCCAGAAAGAAGCTTGTACACACTTAGAAGGCTAAAAACCTGGCACTGAAGTTCAACAGGACAAGTTGAAGCCCTACTCGCCGTCCGTATATGGATATACGTCCTGAGATGGAGTTTACCACCTGATTAGTGCTGCATTCTCAAGCAACACGACTCTAGAGAGACCTCGGAATGCCGGGCGCTCATCCGTCCTACGGGCCTGACACCCTCTCTGGGCAATCAGGCCACATTCATGAGGACTTTAGGCTGGACATGTGACGGTCTTACGAGGCTCCCAAACACTGCATCGGTCGAAATTGCCTCCCGAAGGATACAGTTGACCCTTAATGCAAGATTGTTACACAAAGTCCAAGGGAGGTAAGTCCCTCCTTCGTTCTTTTGATTCCACGCCACCTCTCGAAAAGTAATTCAGGGTACGGTCATGATCTTACTACTGCTAATGCTACTATCGACAAACTCATCGGAGCACCAAGCCAACACTGTTGCATATGTTCCTCCTCCATCCCACTCTGTCAGAGTTTCGCTCTTTACTCCTTCCAGTTAGTTCCTACTTTCATGAACACCATCTTATTAACTTCCTCCCACCCCATCCGTTAGCTTTCTGCTTTTTAGGTCCCAATCGGATTTTCAAAAAGCCCGATATTTGACAATTTATCATTCTTCATCTGTAAAGCCGGACCTACCAATCGTAAACTATCTTTCACTATAGCCCTTTTAGGCAAAACTGAATAACATTTTTTGTACAGTTATCATTTAACGTACCTTGTGGTAGTGCCTGCTACCGTAGATTGTTTCTCCAGAGATTCTTCACAGATCACATAGATTAATTCTCTGCTTGGTAACACTAGTCACAGGGACAAATCCCCGCTGCTGCACGGTTGGGCGACAGGCTTGCTACTTGTCCTTGTAAAAAAAGACCCTGCAACTGAAACTTTATGCGCCAGTAACGGCTTTGGAGAAACTCTATCTCAATCTTTCTCTATTGTTGAATGTACGTTGGTTTAAGATAAGACCTAAAACTATCCTTAGATAATCCTCTGGAAATGATCTCTAGAATGGGAAGTAGAGACAATTGAGTAGACGCTGTAGAAGCCACTAGGTCAACAGTTGAAATAGAGCACACTGATTGTAGTGAATTGTCAATGTGTGATACTCTATTGGCAATATCACTATCCTGAGCAGAAATGCCACATTTAATGTTAATTCTCAGTTGGCAAAGTGTTTGGGTCAACTGACTGGTGGTAGCAAATTCTGTCTTGAGATCTTCCCTGAAAGATTTCAAGGAATTAACCATAACATAACCTAGCTTTGTTATCATAGCCTGCTCATTATAGGGGGAGGGGAGGATTGAATTTGGAGGCTGGACAAGACCATGGACAAGTGATTGCATCATCTTGCTTGATAATTTATATTCTCCAGTGGACAGGTCCAGACAATCACCACAAATCGACTTCTCACAAATATCACTCTCTATGGCAGAGGACCCCTCATCCAATTCTATAGAACGGCAGCACACTTATGATGGCATCTAGCTGGGTTTTTGTGTTTTTGCTTAGCCTTTCTGGACATAATATATCAAACTAAATCAGGAAATGGGGCACCAATGTCAACTCCATAAGGGTGTAACAGATAATTATACTGGAAAACTCCATCATCAGTCTGGGTGGGGATTCCATATGCAACAATTTTCAACCGTCTTTCAAAACGCTGGTGCCCTGAACGTGCTATCTGACGAACATTAGTTTCAGGTAATTGGGACACAGGAAGTTAAGACAATTGAGAAGACACTGTAGAAGCCACTTGGTTCTGAACAGTTGAATCAGAGCAAACTAATTATAGTGAGTTTTCAATGTGTGATATCTATTGGCAATATAACTAGCATGAACAGAAATGTCCCATTTAATGTCAGTTCTCAGTTGAAAAAGTGCTTGGGTCAACTGACTAGTGGTTGCAAATTCCATCTTGAAATCTTCCCTGGAAGACATCAAGGAATTATCCGTAACAGAAATTGGCTTTGCTGTTATAGCCTGCTCACTAAATGGGGAGGGGGAGGGTTGACTTTGGAGGCTGGACAAAGCCATGAACAAATAAGGGATCTTCAGAACTTATCATCTAGAATTTTTTGAAGCATCTTCGCTTAGCACCCAGAGCTATGCTTAGCCAGGGTAAAGGATGCCATTGGGAGGAAGGAGGAGTAAGTCTCGATGATATTTGGGCTCACTATTTCCCAATAGGTAATTGTGTAAGTAGAATACACAAGGTTGAAAACTGATAGACTTGACAAATTTTCAAAAAAAGTATGATCATTTTCAGGTTACAGCTTCTGACTACAATTACTCTTGCATGCAGGGAGATGAGAGAGGAGAAGGTGCATCTTCTACTGTAGGTATGAGAGACAGCTTCTTCCTTATGGAAATATATCCTTGAGGGGGTTATCCTTCCAAAGTAAGCTATTTATTTCGCGGTCCATATGCACCTGGAATGGTCTTCTTAGAGGGTCTTCTCATCAAATTCCCATGATGAAATTATCTGCTGATTCCTTAAAACAAAGACTCAAAAGGTATATTCAGCCTAGAGAAAAAGCAGAGGACCTGTCAGGGATTCATGACGTGCCTGATATCGCTATGAAAGAAATTAAACCATATAGAATTAGTTCTTTGTCACCCTGAAAGAAATGGCTATTTTCAGATTGCTCTGAAGAGTAGAGCAAATATTTTCAGCGGGCAATTAACAGGTAGTTCTTAATTATACTTGATTTACGCTGCAAGCCCTTGATTCATTGTGGTGTTTGAGCTCCTTGTTTGCAGTCGAAGCCTAACCTGAGTCATGTTTGGCTCCAAGAAAGTCTGTACTCAGTTAATGGCTTGATGATAGACAAATGGTCCCAACTTCTGTCGTAATTCGTGAATCGCCAAGTGACTCCAGGTTGGACTTGACGGTGAATAGCCAGAATTTCTTTTGACCACCGGCTCGTTTCCTCCAAGACTTCAATGGGATACGTTTCAGGCATTACATGTGTGATGATACTCTTCAGGCTAATGACGAGATATCTCGTCATCAGGGCGTCACAATATTTGGCTGAACCACCAGAAGCATCAGTTACTAGGTAGTGTTGACACATTCAGTTTGATCAGATGGGTTTTCTCCTCACATACAGCCGGTGTATATCTCAGAGCACCACTTGTTTCAAAATGCATGACACACCTTGCACAACGCTTGGGACACCTTCGCCACGTGTGGCTTGCGGTTTGCACCACCTGGTGCACACTATTCTTGAATCATGTGGTTTAATCAGTAATTACTGCATCAGAGTTTGTTATTACGCTCTGATAAGTTCGGAGTGCCTGACCAATGGTTGAACATAAAGTCGGTTCGCAACTCCTCCAGATTTTAGCTATATTGAACCAGTAGTACCTAGGAAACGATAGTAAGTTAATAACTATTAAAATAACTAAAAATCATGTGCAAAAATACTACTACTACTGAAAAATACTCCTCCTTCACCCCACTCTGTTCATAACTTCACTCGCTCTTCTGATCTTTCCGCTGCCTTTGAATCTTGTCTCTAGTTATGCTATCTACTCGATCAATTTTCTCGCTACCAGGCACAACCTCTTCATCCTCATTTATTCCTTAAGCAGCTTTTACACTACCTATGTAATTGTCTATGCTAAGTGGTTAAATTACATCAGGTTAAGCATGACGTTAGGTATACCCTTTCACACAAGGTTGACGTAAAATCCATAAAATCAATATAATAATCGTTTAAAATCATCACACGCAGAACTATTCAAAAATAAAAATGTGGAATAGAGATCATATGTCAGTGATTTCATTTGGGGACTAGGGTAAACATCCCCCCGAGATTCTGAAAAACACCTTTTTATTTATATTTCCGTTGAAAAATGGATTATTTTTGCCTTCATTGACAAAGTGTAAAAAGAAAAAAAATCCCTGCCTAGATTTTGAAAAAATTCATTTCCCCCTCGATGATTCCTTTGAATTGACGCTTCTGATCAAGCGTGTAAGACTGTAGGGAAAGTTCATAAGATTTATTTTCAGAATTATTAATTGCTATCGAGGAATTCAATTTTTTACTACTATAAAGACTTCCCTAACATAACGTAAGCTTTACGTTATTACACAAAATTCTAAGCAGAGCTCGAATCTACACTGAACGGTCTACGTTATGGACAAAATTTGCATCGTAAGAGTCCCTGACGTAGCATACAATCTTGAGCGTATAAGCCATCACGGCAAAGTGTGAAAGAACCATTAATCGGGTAGGTTCAATCCTATTTATAGGGGAAATAGAAGGTATGCATTGGAATCAGGCTTTCTAAGAATTGGTTTCTGGGTCTAAATTAGTATCTGCAAAATAGACACAGATATCTTGCAGTTATTGTAAACTAGCTGTAGAACGTATCAGACAACACCCATTCAAAAAAGAGGAAACAGATAGATAGATAGATTCATTTTTCCATATAACAGTACAATAGTTACATAACAATCTACAAATCCCCACAAAGACTCCATGGCCAGAGTGCGTGCTCTTCTGTGTGGAAAAGAGAAAAATTACCTTTAGAAAAAATTCTTACCCCAGTTCAAGTCCCCCTACTCCATCCTATCCTAAAAAAGTGTTTCTGAAAATTCCCGATTCCCAAGCCGTGAGAAAAAATAGGATAAGTTGAGCAAAACAGACTGTATAATGAAAAACATCTGCTTTGCCTCTGGCTTCTCTTACTCGTCGCAAAATGTCACGCATGTTGATTTCACAGCTGAAGTTAAGGGACTGGCTGGGAGCTATTGACATAGTCAATTATATAGGTAGATAATTATCTACCTATATCTACCCACTTAAACACCTCCCCGACTTATTTGACTTAGAGCCAACTGCAAACGGCTGGAAACACCCCAGAGGTTGACTACGTTCGAGATGGGCGGATATCATCCGCGATCGACTCACTATGCGGTGCATCGACCCCAATGAAGCTCCTACCCTCGCCAGAACAGACTACTCTGGAGACGACTGATAGTGCTGACGTCTAGTTCCTTCTACGCTGGTGACGCTGCCGAGCAAGAGCTTTAAGTCAAAAGTAAGTCAAGTCTTTTCGGAGACTTTGGACTCTGGAGATGTCCCTGTTGTTTACGTGCCTCATCGCAAGCACGGCAGACTAAATAATGTTTTTATACAGTCCCTTTTTCTGAGATGTTTAGAGATAGGCTTTTTTTGTCATTTTTATTAGTTGTCAATAAATTTTAAGCCAACTTGACATGTTTTCATACTGAAGGTTAATCTTATTTTAGCGCTATGTGATCAGTTGTTTCAAGTCTCCGTTTTTTTTTTTTTTTTTTTTTTTTTTTTTTTTTTTTTTTTTTTTTTTTTTTTTTTAATTTCTGAGTCAGTGATAGCACAGTTGTAAGATAACAACATAAGAAAATCTTAGTGGGATTTTCGCTTCTGTAGAATGATAAATCCTCGACATAGGTTGAACAGTTTTAAGAAGAAAAAACGACATGTCTTAAACAAGGATTTTTGCTTGGGACTGCCTATTTTCCCCATCTGGTGTACATCTTGGAGCGACACGTGTGCTGCACAGTCGCCTCACGCTTGGCATAGTCCCAATGCTTGGGACAGTTCTGCCGTGCTTGAGATACTTTGGCCATGTCTGTCACGTGCCATATGGTGTAGGCAATTTTTGAAAGTCCCCCCTTGGAGTTTTGCGATAATATTTTTTTGTAATTTAATTTATATTGAACTTGACCGAACTTACAAACAATAAGTGTTTATCTCCCCGCACTCAATATCGTACTGGAATTAATTTTTGCAATTTTTGGCGTTCAATGGGCAATTGCAATTACTGAACTGTGTTCAGTAGCACTTATTGAAATATATTAAATTAATTATTTGTTTATTGTGCGTCAGAGCTCAAAAAGCGGCAATTAGTTGTTTTCTAGATTGAAAATCCTTGGTGTATTTTTCTATCGGGATAAATTAGAAATATTCCTGTTAGAAACTTTCTTAAACGGTGCTATAGAGTTTCAATAATATTAACTCTATTTTTTTTTGTCATTTCAACTGTAATTTTTTGTTCAGTTGTACAACATCATGGCTGCAACATTCGCAGTGGCTTAGTTAAGAACGAAGTTCAACCCATAGTAAACGAAAATATTAAAAAAGAAAATTAAAAGAGAAAGTAACGGTCAAGTAAGGAAAAATTGCCATTTGAAGCTGCGTATCCAGGAATTTTTTTTCGGGGAGGGGGACTTTTTGGAGGGGGTTTTACCAAAAAAACTTAGAAAAAGCATCAAAGTTTTGTTTCGATGTATTTTTTGTGTTTTTACCAGTTAGTCTAAAATTTCGGGGGGAGGGGGAGTCAAACCTGTTACCCCCCCCCCTGAATAAGGTCTTGCTGATAACGCTCAAAAATGGTGTCCTACCGAAATGAAAACTAAACCATTGCAACCGCCATTGCCAAAAACCTATAAATCGTTTTTCATCGCATGCTTAGCCCCAGAGCCGAATCCAGAATTTTTGTTCTGAGAGGGAGTTACAAAAAAAAAATTTAAAGGACGCACTACAAATGTGTTTTTATGCACTTTATCGCGTTTTTACCAGTCAGACAAACATTTCAACGGGGGTTTAAACCCCCCTAAGTCCTCCCCTAAATAAGGTTTTGGCTAGCACTGATGTTTTCTCATTTTTTTATGGTATAGGGTTTTAGGGTTTATGGTTTTAGGTGTATAGAGAGGTAAAGTTAGGTTTTGATTATTTTTTCCAATTTTTAAATCACTCGGGTAAAATTTATTTTTCTGTTCAAACAGGTTCAATGGAACATATAATTGCGCTTCTTCAATAAGTAATTACAATCAATTGCATTTAATCGAAGTTAATTACTTAGCTATATTGAAGGCGGGGCCTATGTTAACCAACAGGTTCAAGATAGATGTGATTTTTCACATTCTAAAGATTGTGGTGTATGAGACAGAGAGTTAAACCAAAATTTTCATTGGTGGGATCAATGTGTGTTTGAACAAACTGTTCGGTACCCCAAATTGTAAGTAAGGAGCGATGGGCCTTAGTAGTAACCAGAACTCTAAGGAACAGAGCCTTGGTAATAATAGATACATCAGAAAAATCGAAATGCTTATTCAAAATATATAGAATTTGTCAAGTTTAATATTGCCCATCAAAAAATCCGAGCCTGAAAAAATATGTCCAATTTTCGAAAAAGGTGGGAAACACCCGAAAACAAGCACATATGAGAACCCTATTGCAGATGTTTCAAGTTCCTATATACAAAAATGGGGATTTTGCACTTTTTGCCAGAAGCAAAATCACGGATGTGTATTTATTTGTTTTTGTTTGTTTTTCCCAGGGGTGACCGTATCGAACCAGTTACCCTAGAAGATTGGGATAAGGCTCATTGGTCGGTAATCAAAAGTTCTAGTGCCCTTTTAAAGTGACCGAAAATATTGGAGGGTAGCTAGTCCTCTCTCACGCCCATTTCTTCCCAAAGTTGTCCGATCATAGTTTTGAGATAGCTATTTTGTTCAGCATAGTCGAAAAAATTTAATAACTATGTCTTTGAAGATGACATGACCCCCCCACAACCCCCAGGGGAAGGGGTACAAGCTTTGAACTTTGTCCATTGCTTACATATAGTATTGGCTATTGGGAAGTATACAGACACTTTTTAGGGGGGGGTCTGGTGGGGAGTGGTGTTACCTGGGAGGATCTTTCCATGGAAGAATTTTTCAATGGGAAGGAATTTTCATGGAGGGAGAGCTGGACTACCCGACATTATTGACCCGATAAGAAATTTAATGGATAAAAAACACATTTTTCTTTAATTGAAAGTAAGGAGCTATATTAAAACTTAAAACGAACAGAAATTATTATGAATACGAGGAGGTTACCCCCTCCCCAATACCCCGCTGTTTGCGCTAAAGTTCGACCTTTTGTCCATTTCTTTTAGTTGAAAAAATTCGCTAAACTGCGCATTTTAACTGCACGTGCGTTTATTATTATTCTTTGTTTATATTGGCCTTTTTCCGGAACACGAGGTAAGAGTGTGTGGTTGTTTTTCCTCACGTAAGCATTGCCAAGATCTCATTCTGATGCTAATTGGACTAATCGGTAAATACGCTGGAAGCTGGCTATCTAAGAGGAAGCTCTTGTAGACGGAATTGAGGAGGAGGGTTGAGGCAGGTTGAGGGTTGTAGACGGGATTGAGGAGGATGAAAATTGAGGGTTGGGGCAAATTTCTGGCAGAGTTTTTCACGACGGACAAAAAGGGGGTCAAGTTCAAATGCTTTTAGGAAAAGAGTAAGGCAACGGGGAATCTCTGTAGATGATTTGTAGTGACCTCTTCTGACCTTGTTCAATTTTATCACCTTTTTCTTTTGTCAAAGCGAAAAGTCAAACAGGACATGCAGATTCCAATAATGTCAGTTTTAGTTAATCCGTTAATTAGTTAATCTGTTGGAACCTGGAATTTCTTAAGAGTGTTCAGCACTAGTTAAGGAATAAGAATCTTGGATCATTATATAACGGGTGACTTATAACAAAAGTAACTGTTTGCGTGAATTAGATGCAGTTTTAATCCTGCATACTGAATTACTCAGCGCTTAGAAATTACGGAACCATAGATGTATTGCCTGAAAAGATACCAAATAAATATAGAAAAACATGACGATGCTTGAGTAGGTAAAGAGCCTCCACGGATCTAACAATAATGGTATTAATCAGATAACTTTGAAGACCACACTGCCTTTCCATGACGAAAATATAACAGTTCAAAATAGGGATGAAACCTTTTAATCGACAGTGAATAGTCGATTAAAAGCTTTCATCCCTATTTTGAACTGTTATATTTTCGGTATTAGTCAGCCAGGGTAATTGAGAAGCAGGTTTTGTGATTCAGTTTGTATTTTTTACCCCCCCCCCCGCAGCTGAAATTTTGCGTCTTCAAACATCTTGTCAAAACTAAGATGGACCTACATAACTCAAGCATCCCCAGAAACAGGTCAGTTTTCTTTAGTATACCTTTGCCTTTGTGGTATTATATGGCTAATTTTTATTTTTCCCTGTCATGGGAAAATTAGCTCCAATTTTGCCCCTCTCCCCTTGATTTTGACTGGTTAGGTTATATTGCCTGAATAGATATCACATAAATATAGAAAAATATTGCAATACATGAGCTGGTAAACTGCCACCATAGATCTAACAATAATGGTGGCAATCAGCCTTGGTGATTGAAAAGCACAGTTTGGGATTCAATTTTTTTTTTTCAATTTCAATTTTTCATTTTTTATTATTTTTAGATCTACATGCTGCTGCTCCTAGTATAGTTCGGATTGTGATAATTAGCTAACCAAGATATTAAAAATATTAATAAGAATAAAAAATAGATAATAAAAATATTAAGAATATTTACATTTTCTTGTGTATAAACTGGCGTTTATTTACATTTAAATATTCAATTATATATAATATTCACTGCTTTCGATCGGTACAGCTTTATTTTTCAGATTAAAGAAAGAAAACGATCAAAACTGGGGTTTTTCAGGCTAAACGAAAATACTGAAGCAAACGTAGAAACCGAATATTTTGAGAAAACAACCGCCTCTCTTCTTCAGCGCGAGCAAAATAATATAATCAAGAAAAAAAAATAAACGCGGAAAGTACAACAAAACCAATTAAAAACCAATGACAAAAAACGGCTAAAAAACTAAAGATAAATAAAATGCAATAAAAGACCAGAGGTTATAAGAATTAAATTCAAATACCTAACAACAATAAAATATTCGCTTTCTGTAGTCCTGTGGTGGCGCAGTGGGTTTGACCTTAGCTTGGTAATACGGGACCCAGAGATCGAATCATGCTGCAGCAATGCACTGCAGGGCCGACGCAGGGACCTTAGTAGTCAAGAAGCGTCGTTAATCTGATACAATACAATACAATTCGCTTTCTGTGTTTTCTTCAGTATTTTCGTTTGGCCTTCAAAACCTCCATTTTGATCATTTTCTTCCTTTATGCTATGGCAGGCCAATGTGGTCTAAGAAATCATTTATTTTTCTTCTTTTTGTTTCTTGTCAAATCCTTCCTCTATTTCTCGTCAGATAAACTTAAAGAGGATAGAAAATTAATGCGAGGAGTCATGTTTACCTGTGAACCAACGCCATCTACCATTGGTAAGTAAAGGTATAAAGTCGGTAGTGAAAACCTAAATAAAAATTATAACTGTAGAATTGACTCTTGCGAAATCGAATTTCATGGGACTATTATTTTTCTTTGAGTTACGTAGGCTGTAGTTCGACTTATGCATAGTTCGATTTATAGAGGTCATTCTACATAAAATTCGACTTATAAAGGTAACGAGTTATATAGTTAAGCCAAATGAAATTTTGAGTTTCAAAATTGCTAAATTTATTCCTACAGCCACTACTAAGTTAAAAATAACTTCGTGAGTCTATTATAGATTTGACATATCAAGACTTAACTTTCAAATGTCAATAACGAATTTAGTTTGCTAGGAAATAGACACCTGAACATCAACAGAATCTGATACAAGAATATGTTCAACAAAATTAATACGTATTAAAGTTTACACATTACTACCTGCAATAGAGGTAAAGCGAAAATTAAATGACGAGTTATCTACTGAACTTCGAGTTTTAGAGGTAACTTTTGGTCACTTCGACCTATAAAGGTAAATATAGCCGCATTCGAGTTATGCCTGATTTTTTCATTGACTTACCCAAGTTTTTCTAAGTGGATTGAACATAATTCGAGATATTTCTGTTCGTTTTAGGTTCTAATGCTGCTCCTTACTTCCACCTGAAAAAAACTTTATTCAGTTATTTTCTCATAATGTTTTTTTAATAATGTTAGAAAATCCTGCGGCCCCTTCATGGAAATATCCTCTCATATGACCCCCTACCCTGATCCCCCCCTTAACGTTAAAAAACCCCTGAAAAAGACTGTACACGTCCCAATAACCATTACTATGTGTAAACAATGGTCAAAGTTTGTAACTTGCAGGCCCTCCCCCGGGGACCGTGGGGTATTAAGTCACCCTGAAAGACATTGTTAGTTTTTTTTGCGTTTAGTTAAGATTTTGGCTTGTTATTTGCATGTTGGAAATTTTTTTGCTAGAAATCCCAACAAGAGTTGTACTGTAAAGCTTTGGATGGATGGATGGGGGGAGCTTTATTCAAGTAAACGGTTTGTAAATATGTATAGTTTTTGGCCTTCCCGTAGGGCTGAAGCCATCCTAACCCCCATCATGTTTCAACTTTGACAATAGACAAATATTGGTAGACCATTTCATTGGTCATTGGTAGACCACAAATATTGGTAGACCATTTCAACTTCTTATTATTTTAATTAAACGAACGTTATGTTTCAGGAGTTGTTCTTAAAGAATTGGGAGAACATTTAAATTATAGCGTTTGAGGAGATTGCCTCCTCCTCAACACCTCGCTCTTTACGTTAATTTTTTTAGTACTTTTAAAAAGGCTTCCTATTGTTTTAATTTAATGACCCTTGTGTTTCAGTAGTAGTTCTTAAAGAATTGGGGCAAATTTTAAATTTGGCGTAAAGATCAAGGTGTTGAGGAGGGGGCAACCCCCCTCATGTATGTAATAATTTCTGCTTGTTTTAAGTTTTAATATTGCTCCTTACTTTCAGTTGCAAAACTTTCTTTTTTATTAAATGAAGCATAGAAACAAACATTTTTCTGAAAGCAATGGGAAAAGTATGCCAATTAAAGTAAAAGTATATAAACATGATAAAGTAAGTAATTATAAAAAACACACAAAACAATAGCCTACTTACAAAAACTAAGATATAAACTCCCAGCATTCATTTCTGTTGAGCAATGTCGAAGCGTTGGACCGATAATTTTTTTTTTTTTTTTTTTTTTTTTTTTAATATCGACAGTTTTGAACTTGGTTATCAAACACCAAAATATAATGCCTTTAGACTCAGTGTTTATAAAAAGTTACGCATTGCCAAAATAGTTTGTTCAAAGTAAAACATTAAAACTAAGGTTAAGAAAATGAAATAAAAAATTCCAAGTCAATATTTTTAACTTAATTTTGAATACCAAAACCAATATTTTTGACACCTTTATTTCTTCATAACAGTAAAAAATTAAATCTTTTTCAAAGTGACAACTAGATAAATACAATCACTACTGGAAAAAAATATATGATAATAAAACACAAAACGTGTCTCTTCAGGGGGAAAATACAGAAATTCCCAGCATTCCGTTCAGGGCAAACATTTCTTATAATAGTGGCTTCATATATCAGCTCGTGGGTACTCTTGCTATGCAAGCAAAAGTTGACGGCATCTTTGTACCGAAATTGCCCCTTATTAAGCTGTTTTCCTTGAGTTTTCTATAATTATACGAACTTTCTTGTATAGGAATAACTGTACTAATTACTAATAAACAAATACATATTTATGATCACCGTAAGAGGCTGATTCTTTGATTGAATGTTATCAATAGTTAGGCTCTTATACTTTCGCTATTGACAAGAATCGTTATTTACTTACCATTCAAAGAATTAGATTTTTTTTGTTACTCCAACCAAATCTTATAGAAAAAATGTTTGTGGAAACTGGAAAGGGGTCACTCAGTCACAAATTATAACTTCTATTTTCCTTATTAAGGGTCAAAATCTATTGATGGGCAGCCAACAATTGAGCAACATTTTTTCAGGGTTTTTCCCTATTATGCTCTCCTTTCCTTAGTTTCCTTATAATTACTTTATCATCTCAAATTTCCAGGGGGTCAAGCCCCCCCCCATGCCGGCGCCCATGGAGGAAAGGAATAGATTGATCAAAAGAAAGTATCTTCCCATGTCTTATTTGGGTAAAAAAAAAAAAAAAATCAAGTTAAAGACCAAATAACAGCCTTTATGGTGTTGTAACTCTTTCTCTTCTAAAATTGTAACAAAAACAAATTGCCTCATGATATTCTGTCTTGAAGTCTCCCCTATGAAGTTGACTAACAAGTTTGACCAATAAATGTTTGAATTGTGGGTCGTTTTCATCAGCGGTGTTGATCAGCAAAACCTCTGCCGGTCGCTAAAACACATTTCTTGATCGTGTCTCGCCAGAAAAGATTGTTCATGTATAGTGTTGACCAACAACGTTACCAGAAAAGGCGTGTAATAGTATGATCATAGTTTCAAACAGTTCGTGGTAACGAACTGTAGTAAGGAGCGACTCGGCTCAATAGTAACCGAAAATCTAAAAAACGGAATTTTAATACCAATAGTTACATCAAAAGAATCGGATTTTTTATGATGATTTTAAATATATAAGTTTCTTTCTAGTTTAGTCTTACTCATCAAAAGTTACGAGCCTGATAAAATTTTCCTTATTTTAGAAAATAGGGGGAAACATCCCCTAAAAGTAATTGAATTTTAACGAAAATCACACCATCGAATTCAGCGTATCAGAAAACCCTACTGTAGAAGTTTCAAGCTTCTATCTACAAAAATGTGGAATTTTTTTGCCAGAAGACAGATCACGGATGCGTGTTTTTTTTTCTTTTCTTTTTTTTTATTCTTTTTTTCCTGGGGCGATCGTATCGATCCAGTAATCCTACAATGTTGCGAGAGATCTCATTCTAACGGAAAATAAAAGTTCTAGTGCCATTTTAAAGAGATAAAAAAAATTGGAGGGCATCTAGGCCCCCTCTCGCGCTCATTTTCCCCAAAATTTACCGGATCAAAACTCTGAGATAGCTATATTGTTCAGCATAGTCGAAAAATCTAAAAATCAGTCCCCTCCCCAACGCCTTGTTCTTTACGCAAAAGTTTTTTATTGTTTTAAAAAGTAGAGGTGTGGCAAAGAGTCAAACTTTAGCGTAAAGAGCCAGGCGTTGAGGAGGGGACAACCCTTTTCATATACTGAATTATTTTTGTTCGTTTTAAGTTTTAATGTCGCTTCTTACTTTTAGTTTAAAAAAACTTGTTTTTCTTAATTTAATATTTGTAAAAGATGACAAAAACATTTTTAAAGTGACACAAACTTTTCGTTCTTTTTGCTAGCTTAAAATTTGACAATTTTGATAACTGTACTTGTGTATTATACCGACCCCACTCAAGTTCTTGATTTGAGTGGATCTGTTAGATCTAAGAAAAACCGGTTGTGTGTTTGCATTCAAAGAAAATTAGCTTAGACACGGTGAGATAAACTACTATATAGGTATATTTTAATTAATAGTTGGTATTTTCGTTAGATTAGGTTAGGTATTTAATGTAACGTATTCTGTGCGGCCTGCTCTCCATAATTTTCTGTTGTAGTTTCCATAATTTTGTTACTAAAGTATTGTATTGTCATCATATTTTGGTATATTTAATTAGTATTAAGCTAATTTCACTTCGTGAGTGTGGTTGGTATAATACATAAGCCCCTTGGCAACAACTTCACTTGGAACGCGCCAACTGGCATAACCGATTTTTAGAAAGTCGGCAACCTCTCAATTTATACGACTTCCTCTTGATTTTTCTTAAAGATCCTTTTCTTAAAGTTTGGCAGTTCTTGTACAAGCTATACTGGGTGCTGCATTTCTTACTTTTGTTCTTCACTGTTTATGATTTGTTTTTTTTTTGTTGTGAATGGTCGATATCTTCTTTGAGTTCCTTTCCGCCAAGGCATTAACAACCTTCCAATTGTTTAGAAAAATTTTCATTTCCAATAGTATATTGTAGGTCATCTTCACGTCATCTAGGTCAGGTTTTATATTTTATGATTTGTTTTTGCCCATCGTCATTTTCACCCACAAATTAAGCAGTAACCTTAAGCTGGGTTCAATTTTCAAAAGGCAGTTTATGCCTTCAGTAAGGCTTAAACAAAACAAAAAATGCCACATCCTGAAAAATATTGAAGTGGTTACAGGAGTGAGAATGTATTGGATTAAAGGATTTAATTCGTATTAAGCTTGATTGAATTAAGCTTCTTGACTACTAATTCCTTGCAAGCAGGGCCATATTCAGGGGGAGGGGTACTGGTTTTGGACCCCTCCCCCATCTGAAGTGTTGTCTGACTCGTAAAAAGGCAGCAAAAATGTGTACAAGTTTTTTTAAACTTTTTTCAAAGCTTTTTTGTCACCCCCACCCGTAAAAATACACCACTCCCGAACTAAATCCTGGATACGCCCTTTCTTACAACACATGGAAAAAGCTTGTTTGGTTGCTACAATTCATATTTTTAAATATTTACACGAATCAAATAGTAGTTTGAAGCTGGTTATAATTTTAAATTATAGAAATAGTTTTTTTTTAACTTGTTTCAAAATCGAGTGAAACATATAATTTTGTTTTTCCTAAGAATCTATGAATATAAGTGAAAACGAGGGACGGAGAATGCATTGGGTTTTGTCTAACACATATATCAAATTGATCTAAGTTATAAATGCATAAATAAAAAGAAGTCGGCGAGTTGAGGAAAATCAATTAAAAAGGTCAGATTATTCAAGTCCCTATCCGATTTGCATTCTCCCCACCCCTTTCATTTATATTTATAGTTTTTCGAGAAAAAATATATTTGTAGTTTCTCGAGACTTTTTTTTTTCGAAAAATTTATGTTCCATTATTTTCGACTTTAATTTCCCTAACATTTAGAAGTCTTTAGTCCTCCCTAAGACGAAGATTTTTGTTGTCTTTTTGGTTTGAATCTATCGGTTTGGTTTGAATCTATTGGTTTGAATCGCAACCATCTGGCAGTTGGCAGTTACCACAGCCAGATGCAAGTGTTTTGTGTTATCAAGTGCTGTCTGTGCTACTGTGCTGTGCTATCAAGCAGGTGTGCTATCAAATCTGTGCTACTGTGCTATCAAGTGTTGTATAATAGTGTTTGTTTTATACTTTTTGCTGTGCCCAAGGACCTGTATATGTTGTTTTATTTATACAAGGGGGACAATACAGAGGGAATTTCGATTTTGTATTATTGTATTGCTGTCGAAAATACATATAGCTTACTGATAAAATTTTGAAGTAATTGAACATTCAGAAGTAGTAAAAAAAATTATTCACAAGCTTAACAAACCTGACAAACAAAAAAAGGGAAAAAATTAAATAAACAATTGGTGCTTTGAGGAAAATGAACATAAACACGACCTAAAAGAAAAGAGAGTTAAATAGAAAAAAAAATCTGAAAACCAAAAACCTTAATGTAACCTTATCAAATAAATTGGTGCTTTGAGGAAAACGGTGCTAACAATTGGTGCTTTGAGGAAAACGAGCTAAAAGAAAAGCGAGTTAAATAGAAAAAAAAATCTGAAAACCAAAAACCTCAATGCAACCTAATAAAAAAAAATTTTTTTGACATATTGGATGATTCTGATAAATATTCTAAAGTGTTTGAAGTCAAATTTGTGCTGTTGCTAGATTTTATATTTTCAACCAAGTTAACCTAATGAAATACAAACCTTATTAACTTAATTAAGAACTGGTTCCAGTTTGGATATGACAATGCCTGACTTTCTGGCTTCTGTACGACTGGAAAAGAAAAAAAAATTGAAAGGAAATGATAAAGAAAAAAGGAAAGAAAAATAAACGGAATTTTTTTTTAAATACTTGACAGGAGCGTTTTTTTTTTGCGGCCAAAATCATTCCTTTTTTAAAAATACGTTTAGCGAACGTGAAAAATAGCCCAGATCTGCCTCCCGGTTGAAGAAGAACAATGACTTTAATGCGACCGTAAAACAATAGTTCCTGACTTGGAAAAAAAAGACTTTTAAAAATACATGTCTGGCCTCAGTATTACTGACAAAAATGAAAAAACCGACAGATCCTGGTAATGCCGTATCCAGGGAGGGGGGGGGTAAGGGGTTTGAACCTCCCTTCAAAATGTTTTGTTCGACTCGTAAAAACGTAACAAAAATGAATACAAACTGATTTGTGGATTTTTTTTTGTACCCTTGCCCCCCTCTGAAAAAGGTCCTGGATATAGACAAATATTTGAGATATATGGGAAGAAGCTTTTCTGGGAGCACAAATTCATATTTTGACATTAGGCCAAACAACTTATTTCATTCGTATCAAACAACTTACAGGGAATTTTTCATTTTGTTAGAGTTCGTCTTTCCCTAGTTGGAAATAATAGTAACCATGTGTTGGGTCCAATTTAATAAAACATTTGCTGACTGTTTTCCTGGATCTTTGGATCCTGGAAAATGCTTTAATGACCAAAGATCCAGGAAAAGTTTTAAACGACTGAAATAGTAGACATGGTTAATTGTGACTATAAGAAAAAGCTCTTAACTCACTATTCTAGTTTTGAAGCCTACATATCTTTTTTCTTAAAACAGGAAATTTAGTTGGCTTCTATTTTGTTCTTGTTTTTATCTTTAATTTCCGAATAAAAGAATATAGAAGGAATTTAAATTTAGTAGATAATTTTCTTAGACCGACTCTGAAATGTTTTTATTAAATTTCTGTTTTTAAAGATTGTTTCAATTCTAATAAAAAAATTTAATAATAATCACTTTCTCTACTGATTTTCAATAAGGGAGCTTTATCACCCCGGAGATGTTGATTGGAAAACATCTTCGGAAACAGAACCCCCCCCCCCCGGCTTATAGCCACAAAGTCTTGATTTCTGTCAGAGGTAGGAGGTTCTGGTTCCGCACTTGAGCCAAAAAAATTCTTTTGTGAGGATTGGAGAAAAGATAGTAGGCCCCTTCTCCAAACACAAAATTTCAAGTTCTCCCTCCAAAAAATATTGATCCCCCAGTCGTGATCTCTACATAACTGTAGAGTGTTGATTTATCTAGGGGTTGATGTCTGCCCTATGGTCAAGAAAGTATTCTTTTGCCAAGATCGGAGAAACGATGGTATGTCCCTTCTCCTAACACGAAATGTCTAGTCCACCCTCCGAAATATACGGAAAGTCTCAGCTCAATTTTTCCTTTAGTGAGACAAAACAGGGTATGCATGCAAAACTAAGTGTAAGATGCCATCTTTTAATTAAAGTTTTTGACTGTATGCAATCATTGTAATAAGAAAGAATCGCTTGCCTTTAGGCATAAACAAAAAAGCCTATACTCTCTCTTGACCACCTGACTCTAAAATCACTCTATCCTTTGTATAGCATTATTTGATTGTTCCAAATTATGTCTTGCTGGGTGTAGCAGATACCTACCAATTGTATAAATTGAGAATGAATCATCGTCAAAAACGAACACTACTAAAAAAAAAATTGCGAGCCTGATTTTCTAATTCTGTCAATCAGGCAATGTTAACAGGCAAACCCCTATCCTAAAGGCTTCACTCTCAAATTTCTTTTTTTTTATCGAAAGGAATAAGGAAGTACCGAAGGACTGCATTTTTTTCAAAAGTATTCTTTTACAGACTTCCTAAAGAACTGCCACGGACAGATAAAGGGAGCCCTAACGCCTTTAAGTCCACCTAAAATTTACTACTTCTTTCAGTTTCTTTTAATTTTCTTTTCCTTCTATTTTTAATTTATGTCATTTCCAAACTCTTTTTTTGTTATTTACCATATATGGATATATACTAATGCTACTACTACTACTGCTAACAACTCACGACAGCATTATGCCGTCTGAGGCATCACACCTGCGCACGCTCCTCCTCCATCCCCATTTTATTTAAAGCTTCTGAAATAGACTAAATTTATCATCATCGTTATTAATTTTCAGGTATTTTGAATGCAAGCCGAAGCATGGACTTTTCACACCTGCCTCTAAAGTGTTTCGATCCCCGGCAAATGCGATGCGCAAAGTTTCAGCCTACAAAATGACGCGACAGAGTTCAAGGGACTCGATGCAGAGCATGTTGTCAAACACAAGCAGAATGTCAAATTTCACCTCTGCCTCAATAAGGGTACCTCCTCCTTTTTCATACTTTTGTATTGGAATATAGGTCATCGTTTTGTCAACCTCTGTTCGCTTTTCCGCCTTTTCTTTCCCTCTTTTTCTTTTCTACTTTTGCATTGGTATATAGGTCGGCGTTTAGGGCTTCACATCTCGTGTGGCGTTCTGGCCAGGATTGCTACCCCTAGTGATTTATCACTACTTCTAGTAGTTTTTTTCTTATTGTCTAAACAGAAATACCTCTAAATCAGCTCATAAATAACTAGATTATTGAAGAAAATCACTAAATCAAATAAAAAAATCACTGAAATCTAATGATTTTTTTTTCATCGGATCAGTCAAAATTCTAAAAATTTTATCTCGTAATTAAAAATGGATTTTGTTGAATATGAATGAAATTTATAAATAGTGTTACGTGGAAAATATTCTTTAAAAACCGATATTTTAAATTTTGGTTACTATGGACCGTTGTTCGCTCTATTTTGCAGCTATTGCTGCAACCATGAAAATAATCCGGATTAATGATGTCATTAATCTGGTATTCAAATTAAGGATTTTTTTTGCAACAGCCTATGCTTTACCGAAGTAAGACTCTTCTCGAAAGGTCATCCATAATGGGGGGATGACGTCATCCGCTTAAATTAAACAGCAAATGATTTATGTAATAATTAGCAAATGCTAAATCAGATTGGAATTACACGTCTACATCATTCAGCGCAATGAAAGTCACTCCATAATTAGTCGAAATTTGACAAATGATTTTGATTGAGCATTTATTCAAATAAGAGGCTGGCCTTTGCCCCTCCCTTGAAAGTTTTTCTTGTGGTTTATGTGGTGATCCGGTTTTGTTCCTGACATGGGAACATGAATTTGTGACCTATTGGAGGGAATTGGTTGATTTTCTCTATGGGAAAGGGGATCGGGTGTAAATTAACTTCAAAGTACAAATATAAAATAAATATATAGAATAGAGAATAAAATGTTTTTTCAAATATTATGAAATCGGTAAATATTGATTATAAGATTCACCAAAAACCAAAGACAAAAAAGAGAAATACCATGTTCTCTAAATGCACTAAAACAAAAACCTGCTATTTGGAAAGAAGATGCTTTTAACCGAAGAAAGGAGCGTAATAATGTAGGAGCGCCAATTAGAGGGAGTGGGGTTGTGTCCCAGATTTTGTTGCCCCCTCCTAGACTCATTTAATGCTTGTTTTTGGTGTTTTCATTGAAAAAAGTACATATAATTCGCTCTAAATTAAAAAAAAACAAAAAACATTTTTTCCATCTTCAATGGAAAATGAAAGAAATCCCCCCCCCTTCCTCTTTATTTTCTTGAGCCCCTGGGACAATCACCTTCTGACGTATCGGTCATACTTGACTCTTGCGGAGGCTGTTCCAGCTACATTAAGCCAATTTGTCAAAGGTTTGCCCACTTTGAAAAAGCGTATACACAATCTGATGGTTACCACGTGCGGTGCGATTGTGCCTCGCGTTATACAGAATTTGTAATGTGTGGCACGAATTTTGGTGGAAATGTGCCATATATGACGGAACAAGTGACGATCTTAGATGTATCTCAAGCTTGTGAAGATTGTGAAACCCCTCGCAATTTGCTGCTGTCGCAGCCCTAATATCTGGGAAAAAACTAACATTAAAAATTAGTCTAACATAATCGATGACCAGTCATGATATTCTACATGTCTCTTGACAGAAACAATTTTTACAATGTTCTGTCGTTGGCCCCCCTCCTGAGCTAGTTTAGGCGTGCCGCTGCGTATGTCTTGTCTTCTAGTCTGATACACTTCCATAAAGATATGAATGATTAATAATTGGGAAGACACTAAGCAACACCCAGGGCGTGGTTGTTTCAAACATGTTTTAGGATGTTATGAAGGTATATTCTCAGAAAAAAGAGGATGATAGATATGACAGCAAAAATACTGATTTAGATGATAATACATTTCAGCATCAGTCAAACACAGTTGTAATAAAACCCAAATGAATCATAATATTTAGTTTGGATTTTCGCTACTAAAATTTCCGCTTGACAATCTTATACAGAGATCCTGAAATGCAAAAAGGTCTCGATGTCATAATTCTATTGCGTATTTTGGATCAAGAATTTAAATTATCTTCTGTAGAGATTAGAGTATTCTTTTTGCTGTTGAGGGGCTGAAAACCCCTACCAACCCCCTCTTTAGATACGGCCTTGGTCCATATAGTAGGTGTATTTACAAAAAAAATCTAATAGCCCAAATTTGATTTTTTTTTTAAATTATAAAACTTTATTCTTATATATATTTATATTCTTATGTATTTAGACAAAATGCTTCAGCATCTATTTTCTGCTCCCACGAAAAATTTTAAAAGTCACGCTCTTTGGTTTTGCAATTACTTCTGAGTGACTTTTCTTTGCTCTTTTCAGGCTCTGAAAAGAGCCTGATTTTGAAATTTAGTTACGACACAAAATTCCATTTTTATTGTCTATGTTTGGGCGAAATGCTTTAAAATCTGTTATATCCTTTCATGATAATTCTGAAAATATCTGTTATGCCCTTTGGTTTCGTGCTTGCTTCTATTTGAGTGACTTTTTATTTTCTTTGTAAGTTTACTATTTTAATACAATGGATATGTTTAATGTACCTTTTCGCTGTTTGATTGTACAGACCAAGCCGACTGTCGATTCAAACAATGGATGTGTTTGCAAACATTTTGCTATTACGTTTGCAATTCGTTACTGATCTTCATCATTATCTATTTTCGGGTGGTGCCACTTTTGCGAAGTGCACAGTCTCTTCTTTGTAAGGCAGCGTACGAAAATTACGTACGTAATTTTTGATGCTAATTGCTTAAGTTACGTGTAACTTTTCGTACTTAAAGAAGTCCTTTCACACTCGGCTAACGTATAAGTGCATAAATCAATCATAATCATCGTCTAAAATCATCACAATTATCGTAAGCAATCTATTCAAATATGGAATTGATAGTGATTCAAGTTCTGATCAAGCGTGAAAGGCTTTCTAGGGAAATTTTTATCAATTTGTAAAATTCATTAATAGCCCGGCCAGAAATTCTCTTCTGTTCCTGCTGTTGACTTTTGGCAATTGCCTTTTTATGGCACTTGGTATTAACAAAGTGACATATAGCGTTCGTAAATTCTGTTGGTCTGTCTGTCTGTCGGTCCCGGTTTTGCTAGTTTAGGCACTTCTAGATAAGCTAAGACGATGAAATTTTGGCAGGCGTATCAGGGACCAGACCAGATTAAATTAGAAATAGTCGTTTCCCCGGTTCTACTATCTGGAGGGGAGTGGGGGGGACGGTTAATTTGGAAAGATTAGAAAAAATGAGGTATTTTTAACTTACGAACGGGAAATTGGATCTTAACAAAATTTGATATATAGAAGGATATCGTGTCTCAGAGCTCTTATTTTGAATCACGACCGGATCTGGTGACATTGGCGGGAGTTAGAGGGGGAAACCTAAAATCTTGGATAACGCTTAGAGTGGATGGATCGGGACGAAACTTGGTGGAAAAAGTAACCACAAGACCTAAATACGTAATTGACATAACCGAAACGGATCCACTCTCTTTGGGGGAGTTGGGAGAGGGTTAATTCTGAAAAATTAGAAAAAAATGAGGTATTTTTAACTTACGAAGGAGTGATCGGATCTTAATGAAATTTCATATTTAGAAGGATCTCGTAACTCAGATCTCTTATTTTAAATTCCGACCGGATCCAGTGTCATTGGGGGGAGTTTGGGGGGACTGGAAATCTTGGGAAAGGCTTGGAGTGGAAAGATCAGGATGAAACTTAGTGGGAATAATAAAGCACAAGTCCAAGATACGTGACTGACATAACCGGACCGGATCTACTCTCTTTGGGAGAGTTGGGGGGGGGGGGTAATTCGGTTATATTAGAAAAATGAGGCATTTTCAACTCACGAACGGGTACTCAGATCTTAATGAAATTTGATATTTAGAAGAACCTTGTGCTTCAGAGCTCTAATTTTAACTTCCGACATTGGGGGAGTTTGAGGGGGAAACCGGTAATCTTGGAAAGCGTGAAAATTGAGGTATCTTTATCTTACGAATGGGCGATCTGATCTTAATGAAACTTGATTTATAAAAATATCTTATGTCTAAGATGCTCTATTTTCAATTCAAATCAGATCCGGCGACATAGGGGGTTGGAGGGGGGAAACAGAAATCTTGGAAACCGGAAACCTTGGAAAACACTTAGAGTTTAGAGATCGGGATAAAACTTGATGGGAAGAATAAGCACAAGTTTTAGATACGTGATTGAAATAATTGGAACGGATCTGCTCTCTTTAGGGGAGCTGGGGGGGTGTTATTTCGGAAAAATTAGAAAAATTGAGGTATTTTTAATTTAAGAACGGGTGACCAGATCTTAATAAAATTTAATATTTGGAAGGAACTCATGTCCCAGAGCTATTATTTAAATCTCGACCAGATATGATGACACTGGGGGAGTTGGAAGGGGAAACCGGAAATCTTGGAAAACGCTTAGAGTGGAGAGATGGGGATGAAACTTGGTGGGTAGAATAAGCAAATGTCTTAGATACGTGACTGACGTAACTGGACTGGATCCCATCTCTTTGGGGGTGTTAGGGGGGGGTCTAGTGCTTTAGCGATTTTGGTGCTTCTGGATGTGCCAGGACGATGAAAATTGGTAGGCGTGTCAGGGACCTGCACAAATTAACTTGATAAAGTTGTTATCCCCGATTCGACCATGTGGGGGGCTGAAAGGACAGGAAAAACTAGAAAAAATGAGGCACTTACGAGTGGGTGATCTGATCTTAATGAATTTTGATATTTAGAAGAACCTTGTGTGTCAGAGCTCTTATTTTAAATTCCGAAAGGCATAATTCCAGGGTCTGGAATTTGGTTACGGTGACGAGATTATGCGAAATCGTCTCCATAACACCCCAAAAAAGTAAAAAAAAAAAAAAAATTATGGATCATTTTGATGGGCTTCGTCTTAAGGAGCACAGGAAAGGCAATTGGAGACCACGAAATCAAATGGGGAGGGAAATCTCTTCTGGACTTAGATTATGCTGATGATTTAAGCATATTAGATGGAAGTGTGAGCAAAATGAATGAATTTCTAGAGGTTTTGCCAGTTCAGGGTGCTAGAATAGGCTTGAAAATTAATGTTAAGAAGACTATGTCACTAAGGCTAGGAATAAGTGAAGATGAAAAGGTGACGTTGGGTGACGAAAAGATGGGCAGTTTCACTTACCTTGGTAGTATTATTAGTAAAGACGGTGGGAGCAGTGAAGATGTTAGAAGTGGAATAGCCATGCCTCAGGGTGTTTTTTTCACAGTTAAAAAAGTTTTGGAAGGGTAGGAAGATAAGTCTGCAAACCAAGATTAGAATGTTGGAAGCCACAGTGGTCAAATATTGCCCTGAAGCATGGGCGCTCCGAAAAGCGGACGAAAATTTACTAGAGGTTTTCCAGAGAAATTGCCTACGTACCCGGTTGACTGACCGTATTTCAAACAGAAGGTTGTACCACAAACGTGGTTCAATCCCACTTTCTAGGGCTATAATGAAAGAAAGGTTGAGATGGCTAGGCCACGTTCTGCGGATGAAGGATGACAGATTGCCGAAGATTGTCCTTTTCGCCAACCGTCTGGGGCTACAGGGAAAGCAGGTCGTTCTCGTCTGGGGTGGGAGGATGTCATGAATGAAGATTTAAAGGAAATGGTAACTTCCTGGGAGGGTGTAAAACGAGAGGCTTTGAATAGATTACGTTGGAGAAGGAGTGTGCGTAGCTGTGTTGGCCTCAGGCGGCTTGGTGCTGCAGTGAATTATTGGTAGTAGTAGTAGTAGTAGAAGGAGAAGAAATTCTAAGCATGTCTTGGAAGTTGTAAGCCGTGGTAACTTCAGATAAACTACAGAAGTTGCTCAAAGTCGACATTCACTGCGCACAGTTGTGAAGTAATTAAGGGCTTATAAAAGCATATTTCGATAAGTTTCAATTTTATCCACCTCTATTTTACTCTCATAATATTTTCAGTCTGATTGTAATAACAGTGATGACGATGATGCAGATCTACGTCACTAAAGATATCCGTTAACTATGTTTAGTAAAAATTACTGCAAATGTAAATTCAAATTTACTTTTCTGTCGTTCCAGCTATTTTGACAACGTCAGCTGGAACGAAAAAGTTAGTTTGCAGTTAATTTTGTCGAGCTCGGAATGCACCCTAAGCATGGTCGTATCCACGGGGGGGGGGGGTACCGGGTTTGAACCCTAAATAAAGTAAAAGAGTAACATATGTAACAAAATGCATAATATTTTTTCATAAATAATACGTTTTGTAAAGTTAAGATGTATTTTCAAAAATCTAGGGGATGATAAAATTGTCATTTTTAAAAGTTTTTTCGATTATCCAACTATAATATTCCACCAAAAGGTTATTTTTCAAATATGGAGGAATCACATGACCCTTCCCCCCCTGATTGACTTTACCGACAAAATTTGCTGCAGAAGACTACAAAACGTACTGTAAAATCTTAAGGTAAAATTTAAGTGAAGTGGTTCTCAACTGACTGTAGGCCATGGCCCACCTAGGTATTTGCCCCCTTCGTAATATTTTACGAATATAATAATTTCTTCGTAATGTAGGAGCGTTATTAAAACTTAAAACGAACAGAGATTATTCCGTATATGAAAGGGGTTGTCCCCTCCTCAACGTCTCCCTCTTTACGCTAAGTTTTTTTTATTGTTTTAAAAAGTAGACTTGTGACAAAGAGTCAAACTTTAGCGTAAAGAGCGGGGCTTGAGGAGGGGACAACCCCTTTCATATACGGAATAATTTCTGTCCTTTAATTTTTAATGTCGCTCCTTACTTGCAGTAAAAAAAAACGTGTTTTTTTTTCTATTTAATAGCGTGAAAGGATCTACCGCGCAGCGTAAAAGAACCTTTAAGTGGCCCGTCTTAATGAAAAAAATCTGTTTATTTTTAATTGTTTAATAACTTTTAATTGTTTCAATTTCAAAAATTAAATTGTTTATTAATTGTTAAATTGTTTAGTTGTTAAAAATAAAATTGTTTATCTTTTAATTAACCTTTTTAATTGTTTTTATTGCAGCGACCAAGCCGACCATCGATGAACACAACATTATCAGCTCAGCAAGCCGCCTTGCAGGTAAGCCATAATTGAATATGTTCTTATTGTATGGACGCTAATTGCATGGTATGTTTGTAGGTATCTCATCTTGTGTAACACTCATTCTGCATGTGCTCTGAATGGAAATTGTTCAGGTTGATCCCATTAAAATTCCATTGCTTAGCTTGCTTTATTGCATGTAACAATAAGAAGCTCATGTCAAAGATCAATTTGAGCAAATTATTTACATTCTTAATAATTTTTATTTATTCTGAGCATGGTCAAAGTTTTATATTAAAAAATTCAACGCCATCTAGCGCTTTTGAGTGTAAGTTTAAGAAGAAGAAAAGTTTTAACGCACATTTTTTATGGGTGGGATAGTAACACTTGAAACTTTTGACTGATGAAGGTACAAAAAATGGGTTTCAAATATATTAAATAAAAATAAAAAAGGGCGAAGCTATATAATACGTATGGTTGCATATGCATACTAGCCTATAAAATTGTATCATATCACCCTTTAGCTTGAGCGATTTGGTGCCTTAATCATGACCAACTTCTCCTGCTTAACCAAGTTTCCTCTGGAATTGTACCCAGTAGAAGAGTCTTAATCACCTGATTCCCGACATGGGGCATGCGATCCACCCGTGGGGCATGGTAATATTTTGGTGGGTCATGGGCAGGACGTACACCCTTCGACTGACAATGCTCTAGAGCCCTAATTTAAAAAAATACATTTTTCATGTAAGTGATATCACATTCACATACATTTAAAGAGCAAAACAGATTTAATAGTATTGCAACGAAGTCATGCATTGTATGAAAGGTGTTGCATACGGTCATAAATTTTCGTTCGCATAAATTCATTTCATTCACATTTCATTTCACATTCATTTCACACTGTGAAAAAAAGAATGTGAATTTCACATTCAGTTCACATTTCATTCAGGCGTTTCATTTATATTGAGGAAATCTCGAAAAAAGATTCCAAACTAATGGCCTTTTTAACTTCCTTCAGGTGAATACGCGTAAAATTTCGGGCAACAAAATTTAAATATCACGAGGGGGGTCATAATTTTAGAAATACCTAGGTGGGGCCAGTGGCGTCGTTTAGGGGGGAGGGGAAGTCTGTCCCCTTCAATAATTTCGAGAAAAAAAAAACTTGTCAGTCATTGAAAACTCATTCAAGAATTACGCTCAAGTTACATATCAGGAAACCGGTTTTATAGCTACAAAAACAAGTGACGGATTATACAATGCATTGGACTTGTATAATTTGGGCTATATATTTGCATATTAGGGGATGGGGGTGTTGGTTAGGTTGGATTAGGTTAGGGGTTGAGCTAGGTTTCAATAACTATGTTTCCAAAGTATTCTTTTATCATCATGTTTTGTTATATTTCATTAGGATTAACGTAACTTCACTTCTTGGGTGTGTTCTTTCCAATAACGTACAAGTACTGATGAATTTATATAGCCTATGCCCCCTGAGTCTCCGAATATGGACGCCTTTTGCCCTTCCTCCCAATTAAAATGTCGGAGCTACGCCCCTGGATGGGAAATGGCCGAAAATCAGTTGGGAACCTCTGGCCTAAAATTAAACTCAAGAAAGGGAGATAGTTCATACCACATAGCCAGAATCTGGGAAATGATTAATAGATTCCATCTTATCATGTCGCTGTTAGTCTAAAGGTCGTACCTAAAGGTATTTAAAGACCGAGGTGGTTTTGGGGATGACTGAGGGGTTACTTACCCCGGGTGTAAAATTTCAATTACATAATCTAACAGTTATAATTATTGTGTAATTATAGAAATTGTATTTCTATTAAAATAAAGTAGAGGGCACAGTCAATAAATGAAAATAATTGATAAATTATTAATTTATTGATAAAATAAAAATGAATAAAAAAATAATTAATATAGGTTAAAATAATTAATAATTGCTAAATAATTTAACAATAAATTTAAGAAATCCTCGTCTCCCGTGCTTGGTCATGCATTCTTCAAAGCCCATAAACGTTTAGAAACTAGACGTACAGGGCTTAGCCCTGTAAGTCTAGTAACTAGTAACTTAAGTAACTCTCCGCCAATATTTAATTAGTGCTTAACCGTTTCGTACAAAATATTAAAAAATTGAAATGAGTCATATCGTGTCACGGATTTCTGTGGCGATTTTATTACACTTCCAGTTTTCCCATGTCTAAAGCCAAAACGTGTGTATCCAATCTTTTTTAGTATGCATAAAACCCGTTATTATTTTTCACCTCTTGTTTTTCCATAAATGTCAACTCTTTAGTCAAGCTGGACGAGTTCTTCTTAATTAAAAGTATGAAATGAGATGGTACCTTTTTAGGAGACTGATTTTTTTGTAAAAATTCTTAAGTGATGGCTACCCTTTGTCGTAGATATACACAGCGTTTCACCTCCTTTTCCGTCGCATTCTTGTCCGGTTTTCGGTATTTGTGTATTATACCGACCAAGTGAAGTTAGGTTAATCCTAATGAAATATACCAAAGTAGGATGAAAATATAATACTTCAGTAATCTACAACAACTACAACAAAGAATTATGCAGACCGCCTAGAATGCCGTCCTGGCCGAGTGGGTTGGTGCGCTGGATTCGGGATCCCTTGTCTGAGAGGACGCGGGTTTGAATCCCAGTGTACCCAATTCTTCAGTTTGGGACGGGGGTCAGTGGCGTGATTCTGTAAGCTTAGCCAGAGTCGACCCAGCTCTAAATGGGTACCTGGAGAGATCTGGGGAAGGTAAACAGGAAGGGTGTGCGAAAGCACAGGATGGCTGGCCCCCAACCCCCATTGCACTTCCTGGCTGAAGGGCCAAGAAACGGAGATCAGCACCGCCGGTACGGACTGTAAAGTCTAATGCCGTATCCTTTACCTTTTACCTTTACCTAGAATGCATTATATTCAATACCTAACCGAACCAACTCTATGTATTAAATATATTTAATTAAAATATACTTGCATAGTAGTTTATCTCACTCAGGATAAGATGATTATCTTCGAATGCACACAGAGAATCCGGTTTTAAAACAGATGAAGTACAAAATGTGGTCGGTATAATACACAATTACCCCCGTTTCTTCACCATGCTTCGTTACTACCTCCATATATATGTCAAATAACGCCTTGCACTACCTGCACATATACAAAGGAATTTATTTACGGTGGGGGGATGTTTGGATAACCGACGCAAAATGCGACGAAAAATTTCGCAAATTATCCAAAAAATCGCAGATTCTAGGATAAATCATAAAACTCACAATAGTTTGGGTAGGGGATCGACAGTGCGCATGGCGCAACCTTTCGGGTGTACTTTAGATGGTTTGCTCCAAGAAGTTTATTTTGACAGAATGTCCATTGAGTAAAACTTTTCGAATTAGAAAGTTCGAATTAAAATTTTCCAAACTTGCCCATACTACCACACTTTACATTTTTTGTAAATGTTTCTTCTGAGTTAATATAAAAAAGAACAAGAACGGCACTAAATATTAGGGGGTAGCAGACCCCTCACTCCTCCTACCTCGCTCTTGAGTTAGGGTTTTCAATAAAACTAAAACTGAAAAAGCCTGAATTTTTAGTTCGAATGTTTTGAAAGGCAGTAGGATAATAAAAAACAAATACAACGTAGAGACAATAGGGAAAATTTCAAGACAGTGGAAATTATTTCTGTAGATATTTCGGCCCTATGTCCAAGGGCCGTCTTTAGCACAATACAAGAATAAGAGAGAAACTATATAAAAGAACTTACACCAAATTGTGAGGATTAAAAGTGAATAATTAAAAACACTTTTTAAAACTTTTTTTAAAAATAGCCCTAGCATCCTTACTTCAACGAAGTTCAACGGAGTCCTGGTTGAACTTCGTTGAAGTAAGGATGCTAGGGCTATTTTTAAAAAAAGTTTTAAAAAGTGTTTTTAATTATTCAGTTTTAATCCTCACAATTTGATGTAAGTTCTTTTATATAGTTTCTCTCTTATTCTTGTATTGTGCTAAAGACGGCCCTTGGACATAGGGCCGAAATATCTACAGAAATAATTTCCACTGTCTTGAAATTTTCCCTATTGTCTCTACGTTGTATTTGTTTGTTATGGAAAGGCAGTGTGGTCTTCGTCGCTAGGATAATAAAAGGATTTCAGTTGCTATTTAGCGATATTTGCGCTCATTATAATCAATGTTAAGTTAGCGTGAAGAACGTAAACGAACGCCTTACGTAAACGTAAAGAGCGTATAAATGCTTTCTAACCCTTGAAAGTAAATGGAGATCTCAGAAGTCTCGTATGAATATCTTTGTTTAACTGACTTCTCCCATATCTAACGACCGCAGTTTTGGTCTAATCCACTCTAGAAGACACGTTTCTCGTTATTTTTTCTTTCGGGGGGGGGGGATTGGAACGCCAAGTTAGGGAATTCTCATGCAAAATGAAGAAACTGTCACGAAATGTTGACACTTTGGATTATGCGCGCATCGTCAGACATCAGGTACCTCCTGCCCCCCTCCAATCGAAATATCCCCGGCCTTCCCCTTAAAATCTAAAAAAAGGTAAAGGATGCGGCACTAGAACCTTAAGGTCCGAACCGGCGGTGCTGATCTTCGTCTCAAGGCCCTTCAGCCAGGAAGTGCAATGGGGGATGAGGGCTAGCCATCCTGTGTTCCCTTAAAATTTGGCTAGTAAATATTCAATACAGCTTATATCTCAAGTAAATCAGCCCAGTCAAATGAAAATTGGGCCCTTTTGAAGTGCTAAACTATCCCTGTAATGGTCTTAGATGGGCTAAAAGCACATGGACCATATCTAAAAATGCTAGCGTTAATAAGTCCCAGCTGAGAATTTTAGGATGAACGCTTTAGTGTAGGTTAAGCCAAAAATGTGGTTTTCTTACCACTATGTAAGATGTTTTGATCCTCCGAAGCATGGCTTTGCATTATAAAAGTGTCAGGAATAATGCTAGAGGACTTTCTGGTAGCGGGGGGGGGGGGGCTGAAAATAAAAAAGTGCAGCTTTACTCCCAAATGCTCTGAAATTGATCAAAAAGGTACTTTGGATTGATCTTGGGTAGGCAACTCAAATATCTTCTGGGTTCTGTTGTTTCCTCAAAGGTTTTGCCCGTGCTGACTTATACCATGGATCCTTCTCCGGGCACTACCTTTTCCAGATGTGCTCTAAGCTTCTTGAGGGCTTTATATATTTGAATCTAATTTAGTTTTACAGAATAGTGACAATTACTATTTTTTTAATTGCCATCATCTTAAAAGTCAGATACAAACAATTACGCCCAAATTTGGTGATGATCCCTTTTCGCCCAAAAAGGTAATGTATCTCAGATGTTCATTAGTGTCTCTTCCATTTTTGGATAAGTTATCTACTTTTGTGAAACTGACAGATAAAAAAAACAAATCGCTTGAGATCTATCTACGACATGGTCCATTAGTCTTATCCACTTAATCTTCCACTCTTTTTTATCTGGTTCAAGCTTTCCATATTAGGCAAAAGCTATTTGGTCAGTTTTAATATTCTGTATACAGTGGCTATATAAACTGAATTGCATTGTTGCAGTTGTAATCTTGGGAAGGGGGAGAGGGACTTTGTAAGGTCTGTGACGGCAGAGCTATTAGCACCATGACCCTACGTTGGATACACCATAGCTTTTGATGGCACACAGGGCGTCGACGAAGCCCCTCCACTCGTTGCATAGCTGTGGGGAAGCTGTAAAGTCTTCGCATTTTGATACTAACGAGGTCTCAGCCTTCCTTAGGCCTCGATCGTAAGTTAGCCGTTAGGTGCTTTCGAACGACTTGGGCTTCTTCGGCCATTTGGTGTCCAAACCATGTTAAGGAAACAGTGGCATCAGTTGGGGATCCTCCCCTCCTCAGATTTTGAAAAATATGTTTTTGGAGTATTTTCATAGAAAATACCTGCTTTTGATATTTGGTTGAAAAAATCGAAAAATTTTCCTCTAGTAAAAAAAAGAAACGAATTTTTTTTTTTCAGTGAAACACAAAGGGGTAAAATCTATCGAGAATGAAGATACTGCGTAACTGCATATGGACAAGGCCTTGTCCAGGGGGGTTAGGGGGTCTGAACCCCCTCCCGAATGTTTGTCCGACTTGTAAAAACGAAACAAAAATGAATATAAACAAATTTATTACGTGTTTTTTTACAGTTTTAAAAATGCCGCGCAAAAATGTGTTTGTTCCCCCCCCCCCCCAAAAAAAAAAAAATCCTGGATGCGGCCCTGCATACGGAGGCCTTTTATTATAGTTGAATTACCAATTCTTTCTAATCGCTTTACACATATGGTTGTGGGAGTTTCAACTTAACAATTAAAACAATTGATATCAGTTTAACTAACTTTAGTACCTTGAGGATTTTAGTTTTTAATGAGGATCTTTTATTTATAAGTTCTTTCAATTTCACACTGTAAGGTAGTTTCTTCTGCCAGCCTGATTGTTGAGCATAAATAGAGGAACCTCCAATTAAGAATTT
The DNA here is from genome assembly GCF_032884065.1 of Artemia franciscana. Taxonomy (NCBI): domain Eukaryota; kingdom Metazoa; phylum Arthropoda; class Branchiopoda; order Anostraca; family Artemiidae; genus Artemia; species Artemia franciscana. Next base: position 965,354 of record NC_088882.1, read on the forward strand.
TAGGGAATATGAATAGGAAGGTAAGTCTGCGAACCAAGATTTGCATGTTGAAAGCCAGGGTCGTATTCAGGATTTTTTTTCGGGGGAGGAGGAGGGGGTAAAAAGATTTTTATCATTAAACCACCCTCCCGAAAAAATAATGCGTGTACGTGCCTGGACGAAATGGTTATTTTTGTTTATATTTTTCCAGCTAGTGTATGCTCTGTATGGCCTGTGTGTATTGCCTGTCTGTCTGTGTGGCGTATGGACGCGTCAAAAATGTGTTTATATTCATTTTTCTAATGTTTTTAACGAGTTGGACAAAAATTTCGGGAGGGGAGGGGTGTAACCCTCTAACTCCCCCCCCTCACTGGATACGGCCTTGTCCGAAGCACCAATGATAGACATGATCAAGTTTGGCTCTGAAGCTAGGGGGCTTCGGAAGACAGACGATGATTTGTAATAGCAATTGTCCAGAGGGATTGTCTACGGATTGTTTTGGGTACCTGCTCGACTGACTATTTTAAACAGTAATCTCTACGAAAAATGAGGCTCTATCCCACTTTTTGGGGCTATTGATTTAAAAAACTTTTTTCCACAAAATAAGTTTTTCAAAGAAAAATAAAGAGCTCCGTTGAGCCAAGAATGAGTAAAAATAAAGTCAAAAGGCTTCCAAACGTAAAACTACCACAAATCACTGTTAATAAATTAATGAAACTCAAAACGAACAGAAATTACAATAAATAGCCAAGTCAAACTCAAAACGAGCAAACATTAACATGAGTAGGGCTGATAACCCCCATGGCTTCTCAAGACCAGAACACAATTTTTGCTTTACAGAAAAAAAAAACAAATGACCATGGAATGTCAGTTTAATTGGCATATAGGCCTACTGATATTTATTCCTTAAAAGTTTTGAAAATTTTTTATTTATGAAAGTAAAAAAAAGTGAAAACATTTCAAACATATTCTATTTCCAGTAAACTTGTGTTGGGGAGGGGGGGCGGTATCCGCCCTCCGATCACTTTGAATCTTATAAAAGGGTACTAGAACTTCTGATTACGAATCCAATGATCCCCTCCGAAGTTATACGACCACCCTTTCTATAAAACCTTATGTGCCCCCAGGGCATAACTTACAACCCTTGTCCTGAGGGGTCTGGGGGGCTGTCATCCCCAAAGACATGATTTCTGGACCTTTCGATTATGTTGAACAAAATGGCTATCTAAAAATTTTGATTGGATGTGTTTGTGGAAAGGGTGGGCGTGGGAGGAGGGATTAGTTGCCCTCCAATCACTTTTGACTATTAGAAAGGGCACTAGCCCTTTCAATTGCCAATCGAATGAGCCCTTTTCGATGTTTCGAAGACAACTAATGGCCATCTCAAAATTTATATCTGATGCGTTTCGAAGAAATACAAGGTGTGAGGGGGGGGGGGTATCCACTCTTCGACCACTCTGAATCTTAAAATGGGTAGTAGAAGCTCTGATTTTTAATCCAATGAGGGCCCCCTCCGAAGTTTATATGATCACCCTTTCCATATATATCTAATATGCCCCCGGGGTACAACTTACAACCCTTGCACTGAACGCTATGGGGGGTTGTCATCCTCAAAGACATTATTTCTGGACTTTTCATTTCTCACTTACGTTTAACAAAATGGCTATCTCAACATTTTGATTGGGTGTGTTTGGAAAAATGTTGGGCATGGGAGAGGGGTTAGTTGCCCTCCAGACACTTTCGACTATTAAAAAGGGCACTTTCCCTTTCAATTTTCAGTCAAATGAGCATTTTCAAGTTTCTTCGACAACAAATATCCATCTCAAAATTTCTATCACATGCATTTCAGGAAAATACAAGGTGTCGAGGGATTATCCACCCTCCCATCACTGTGAATCTCAAAAAGGACACTAAAATTCCGATTAGCAATCTAATGAGCCACCTACGAAGTTTATACGATCACCTTTTTTATATAAACGTTTTATGCCCCCAGGGCATAACTTACAACCCTTGCTCTGAGGGCTCTGGGGTGGTTTTCATCCTCAAACACATAATTTTGGAGCTTTCAACTAGTTCAACAAAACGGCTATCTCAAAATTTTGATTGGATTTGTTTTGGAAAATGGCGGGAGTGGGAGAGGGTGTTAGTTGCCTTCCAATCAATTTCGACTATTAAAAAGGGCACTAGCCCTTTCAATTTCCAATCGAATGAGCCCTCTCGAAGTTTCTAAGACAACTCCTCCCATACAAAGTGCCCTGGTCTAAAACCAAAAAAAAAATGAAAATACATTGTACTCACTTCGCTCTTTACTTAGGCTGCGTTATTTCACTGAATATTTTTCGGATGTAGGGTAACAAATTGCCACAGATTGTCCTCTCTGGCCATCCATCTAGGGCCAAACGAAAAGCAGGTCCCCTAATGGGGCAGGAGGACGTCGTACAGACATGGTTTAAAGGAAACTAGAACTTAAGTGTGTAGAGAAGGAAGCTGTGAATATATTGAAATGGAGAAGAAGCGGAAAGGGTGGGCGTGGGATCGAAAACTTCAAGTTTCTTCCAATATTCTCTAAAAATTTGGCTAAAATAGGCAAGTTCTTGTGCTTTTAACTTTTTTTATGCCTTTTTTTTAACCAGTTTTTAAAATGTATACAAAAATACCTATTTCATCTAGGTACGTACACACATTTTTTTTTCCCAGGAATGTGGTTTAATGATAAAAATGTTTTTGAATGGCCAGTTGATAATTTTAATAAGAATCACCCCAAAATCCCCCCCACACCCCGGGCACGTTCCTGGTTGTGGGTTTTTGCCGAAACTTTATCTTGTATCTTTAAGCCACAACAAAGAATGGGTAAACAATCAGAAATAAGTAAAATAAATACAACTAATATTCTATATTTATATTTTTATAATTAATCTCCCTCTTTTTCTGGTTTAAGCTAGATGGCGTTGTTTTGTTTTACCCTTGTGTTTCCTTTCTGGTCAGCTCCCATACTGTTTGCTATCTACTTTATCGCTTGAAATTTGCTACTCACTTGCCCGTGTCAAATTGGTCATTCACACTTGGCAGGTTACTAACATGTAAAAAAAGGGTCAAATTTCTTATAATATTTTGGCGTTGCAGGATGAGGAGTTCGACTTTGACGACAACGCGGACGGATGTTATTGAAAGGACAGTTATAAAATTGTTTTTGTTTATTTCATATTTTATTCTAGATTTTTAATACTTTTTGTTCGCATGTTTTTAGTTTTTTGTTTGCATGTAGTTTTTGTTATCATTCTTTATTCCTAAATAAATTTGTATGATGCACGGCTTCCTTACATTATGTACTCGCAAAAAATATCTTAAGATCGAAAGCTTTCCTCCTTTTCACAGGCTTATGATTTCTCATAAAAAGTTATGCCTCGATAATTACCACGCTCACTCTTATCACCTTTTTTATACAGTGGTTTAATTAAGGTAAAATCACTAGGTTCTTACCCTTTTTCAAAATCATATTCATAATCTTCGGTAAGTTATTTCTAACCTCAGAGCTACCATATTTAATAAACTCACTTACCACACTATCAGCACCAGGAGCGTTATTATTTCTAATCAGTTTAGTACTGTCGCTAATTCTTCCTTTCAAAACAAATCTTCCTTCACGTTCAGTTTTTTACTGTTTTAAAAAGTAGAGTTGAGAGAGAGTCTAACTTTAGCGTAAAGAGCGGGGTTTTGAGGAGGGAACATCCCCTTTCATATAAGGAGTAATTTCTGTTCGTTTTAAGTTTTAATATCGCTCCTTACTTTCAGTTTAAAAAACTTGTTTTTTTATTTAATTTTATTAGTAAAGACAATGGGACACTAGAGAGATATAAACAGTATGATCAATCCCAATGTCAACCATTAGACAAAGCCGGACCGGGATGTAACTGCTCCGGAGAACATATAAACAAGAAGAAACATAAGCGACATTAGGTTTTATCATGGGTAGGCACGGGCTGTGGTATCTGTATTCACAGCCTGAAGAACATGAAAAGAAATAAGATGGAATTAAGCGTCTAGGGGATAAGGAAGAACGCAATACGTTTAAGAGAAAAAAGAGATAAAGGAAATAATTGGTCTGGCTGAAATAATGCAAAAGGTAAAGATAATATTGCTTTGAGAATGGAAAGGAAAACAGAGGATAAATTTATAAGGATAATTAAAGTAAAAATAAATTTTATTTTAACAGTGTCATAATGATATGTCATTTGATTAGGAAGAGCCCCAACTGAAGTGTATATAACCACTCATTCCATAAAGACCTTACACGCCCCTACAGCATAACTTGCAGTCCTTGCCCCTTTTCAGATTTTCCTCTGAGAATTTCCTTTTCACTTTAAAAAAAATCCATTGTCGCACGAAATCTTACTTTTTTACTGATAGAAAGCCCTTCTCTTAGAAAAAATAGAAGTGGCAAATCTGTATTTATCACTAATTAATAAAAAAATTCGTCAATTGCACAACTTTCTCCGGAGGTCATTATGATCTTTGAATAAAAATTTGGCTATGAACAATTTTTTTTTTATTTTAATTTATTTCCAGTAGGTAATCTAGTCCCCTTGTGATTATGTAAAATTTTAATTCCCTTATTGACTATTGGTTCATTTTTCAAAAGACCATCATAAACTTGGTCAATATTTAAGTTAACGTAATTTAACATTTAAGTAACAATTAACGTAATTGGTAAAAATTTATTCGTTTTATGCACCGTGTGAGAAACCAAGAGGATAAAATTCTGTTAGCTACCGTTCAAAGCCTAAGCGAGGACAATTTTCTTAGAAAGCGAAGCTAATTAATGCCAAAACAGCTAAAACGAGAACTGAATGTACAGAATAAAAAAAAATCAACCCCCTCCCTTTCTCAAAAAAGAAAATCCTAGGAATGCGAATTACTAAAATCATTTGCTTTGGCACCTGCAAAAGTCTTCTGCTATGTCATATTAAAGCTTACTAAGCTGTAGCAAATTATGCAAGCAAGGCCATTGGTGGATCTAGTGAGGAGCCATACCTCCTCCCACTGGCTCCAAACATGCCAAAATTTGATTAATAACTCACACTGCACTTGGTAACTAGAATGATTAAATACTTAAAAAAAATCTAACACATTTCTGAAACATTCCGGGTCTTATACCAAACTTGCACGTAACCCGAAACTGGAAATATAACGAAAAGAATCACGAGGGTTTAATTAATGAATCGTAAAAAAAGTGTTTTCTGACGTGAAGTTTTACGTAATTTGAAAGTTTGTGGCAGAATTTTTAGCAACAATAATAAGAATTTAGCAAAAACAGTTCAACTGACATCTGGTATTTTCTTAGATAAGGCTATTCCACCAGTTAACATAGGTCCTAAACATAGGTCCTACATTAAACAAAATCCTAAACCAAAAACGTGGGTCCTACATTAAATTTGAAAGACATTTTTATGGCCCAAAAACTATTTAAAAGAGAAAAAATTCAATAAAATATTTTTCCTCGCCAAGAATAAAGAAAGTTATGAAGCTCCATGGTACAATATTACTATCTAAAACCATGGATCATTGTGAAACCTAATAGATAATCCGTGTTAAAACTACTAGGTTGTCCTTTTGTGTTAAAACATTTTGTGGCAAATTCCAAATAGTCCCACCACTTTGTGGATCCCTCTCCCGATATTTATGAAACTCCAGCTATTTCTCTGTTGCAGTATTGATTAGAAGTTAGCACTAAAAATTCCTGTATTTACTAAAATTTAATCCGAATCCCCTTTTAGAAATCCTGGATAGGCGACTCAGCTAAGTCGTATCTGTGAAATGGGACAGTAGCGAACCACTTTGCCGGCCCTCCACATTTCTCTCTGCTTTTGCTGCACTGTATATTTATACACATTTATACATTGCTGCACATTTATACAGTATAATGAAACTGATTTATTTTTGTCTACTAAATTATCGGTGCGTACAAACAGCTCTCCCATTTATTCTGCCATCAGCGGTCCAGTGTATATTACCCTGGAACATGTATTTTGGCAGAAAATTTCTCAAAATGCCTTTGAAAGCAACTCGAGGCTTCGAAACCAACTTGTAATTTAACATCTAATAATAACATTACACTACTAATTACCGATTTGTGTATATGTATTGGAATAAATTGAGTTTAAAATTAGATTCTTTAAAAATTAGTGTTGCGGAGGTGAAGCCAAGTTTCGCCTTCAAGAGAAATCTGACTTGTCTACGCGTGAAAAAATCTAACGTCGCTTATGTTTTTACTTGTTTAAATGTTCCCCGGAGCACTTGTATCTCGGTCCGGCTTTATCTAATTGTTGAGATAGGGGTGATTGTACTGCCTAAATTTATTTACTGTGTTTCGCAGTCATGAATAATACAAATTCGCACCATTATTCAGTGACTGACAGATATAGACTGTATCGTTGACGGGAGAGAAAATGGGAGGAGCTTTCGTATGTGCCGAAATTGTAGTAGACAAAAAATGCTAAAAATCGAATAGACAAGGCTCAGCCTGTTTCTCGCAGTTAAAAAAAGGTTTGGAAGAATAGGAAAATAAGTCTGCAAACCAAAATTAGAATTTTGGAAGATACAGTGATGACAGTGGCCAATTATGAGTCTGAAGTATGGGAGCTCCGAGAAACGGATGAAGATTTGCTAGATGTTTTCCAGAGAAATTGCCTACGGATTGTTCTGGGTACCCAGCTGGGTCCCGCTTCCTAGGTTATAATGAGAGGAAGGTTGAGATGGCTAGGGCACGTTTTACGGATGAAGGATGACAGATTGCCGAAGATTGTCCTTTTCGGCCAACCGTGTTGGGCTAAACCGAAAGTAGGTCGTCTGCGGTTGGGGTGGGAGGATGTCATAAAAAAAATTCAAAAGATGTGGGACTTCCCGGAAGGGTGTAAAGAGGGAAGCTTTGAATAAATTTGGAAGGAAGAGGAGTGTGTGTAGCTGTTTGGGTCTCAGGCGGCTTGGTGCTGCGGTGAGTTCTTGGTAGTATTAGTGGTAACGCTCTTGTGCTAGAATTTTGTTGGAGGGTCGTATAATACAAGTGTTTTATTGAAATTAATACCGTCAAATTAATTTAGAATTAATATTAAGAATTAAGAAAATACCCAGACTTTAGATTTTTGTGGGGGAGACCCCTGCCAGCGTACGTCCCTTGTTCTTAACCACCAGATTTATAAAAAGAATGTTTTTATAGGCACACTATAAACGAGAAAAATATATATGAAATTATAGAATTCCGGATATTTTCCCGAGTGAGTAAAGGGAAACAAACATTAAAAAAATTCAAGCCTCTAAATATTTTTTATAACGATATATCATGTGGGCATATAATAACAATTTATAGTGGAATACAGATAGCATGTGTTTTGTGAGTTATCTGTTTTTTGTTTTTTTTTTTCAAGCCAACAGTAAATATTTCATGAAGTATTTGAAATAGTTTTAACGGGAGCAAAACCAGTTATTTAGGTCAGATTAAATAAATTAATTGATTTCCAGTGTTGCCACAATTCCTGTTAGAATTGTGGTGACTTTTCACCTGCTCTTGTATGATAATGTTTTTCTGTATTATCTGGTATTTATTCATGTAATAAATCAAACAGTTCGTGGTAACGAACTGTAGTAAGGAGCGACCCGGCTCAATAGTAACCGAAGCTCTAAAAAGTGGAATTTTGATACCATTAGTTACATCAAAGAATCGCATTTTAATGCTGATTTTAAATACATAAGTTTCATCAAGTTTAGTCTTATCCGTCAAAAGTTACGAGCCTGAGAAAATTTGTCTTATTTTAGAAAATAGGGGGGACCCCCTAAAAGTCATACAATCTTAACGAAAATCGCACCGTCAGATTCAGCGAACCAGAAAACCCTAACGTTGAAGTTTCAAGCTCCTATCTACAAAAATGTGGAATTGTGCATTTTTTGCCAGAAGACAGATCACGGATGCGTGTTTATTTGTTTTTTTGTTTTTTTTTATTTCCAGGGGTAATCGTATCGACTCAGTGGTCCAAGAATGTCGCAAGAGGGCTCATTCTAACGGAAATTAAAAGTTTTAGTGCCCTTTTTAAGTGATCAAAAATTGGAGGGCACCTAGGCCCCCTTCCACGCTCGCTTTTTCCCCAAGGTCACCGGATCAAAATTCTGAGATAGCCATATTATTCACCATAGTTGAAAAACCTATTACCTGTGTCTTTGGGGGCCGACTTACTCCCCCACATTCCCCGTGGGAGGTGCGGCAAGTTACAAACTTCGACTGGTGTTTACATATAGTAATGGTTATTGGGAAGTGTACAGACGTTTTCACAGGGATTTTTTTGGTTTAGGGGGAGAAGAAGTTGGAGGGGGTGACGTGGGAGGATCTTTCCATGGAGGAATTTGTCATGGGGGAAGATAATTTCAATGAAAAGGGCGCAGGATTTTCTAGCATTATTAAAAAAATAATAAAAAGAAAATATTAAACGTTTTTTCAACTGAAAGTAAGGAGCAGCATTAAAACTTAAAACGAACAGAAATTATTACGCATATGAGGGTTCACTCCTCGTAATACCTCGCTCTTTACGCTAAAGTATTTTTAGTAATTTCAACTGTTTATTCTATGGCCTTTGTGATTCAGGGGTCATTCTTAAGGAATCGGGACAAAATTTAAGCTTTAGTGTAAAGAGTGGGGTATTGACGAAGGGGTGAACCCCCTCATATACGTAATAAAAACATACGAATATAGAAGTTCGCTACGTAAGTCAATTCGTAAGTTACGTAAATTTTTTACTAATGAAAACGTTCGTAAAAAATTAAAAGTTCTAGTTCCCTTTTTAAGTAATCAAAAAATTGGAGGGCAACTAGGCCTCCTCCCCCGCTACTTTTTTCATAGAATTCTTTCGATCAAAACTATGAGAAAGCCATTTAGCCAAAAAAAAAATAATATACAGTTTTAATTATTTACGTGCGTAGAGTCAAAATCAAAACATTAATTCAAAAACGTTCAGAAATTAAAGTTTTTTTTATGGTTTTATAAAGTAGAGTTGTGACAAAGAGTCAAACTTTAGCGTAAAGAGTAAGGCGTTAAGGAGGGGACAACCCCTTTACTATACGGAATAATTTCTGTTCGTTTTAACTTTTAATGTCACTCCTTACTTTAGGTTAAAAAAAACTTGTTTTTTTTTTTTTTATTTATTTAATCTATGTTTAGGACGAAGCGGACTGAAAAGTCGACCAAGAGTCTGATGGCGTGTAGTAAAACTTAAATTTGATTTAAGAAATATATAAAAAAAGTAAAACTAAATATATTCACTTATTTATTATATTTATTTATTTACTTAATATAATTATCAATAGATTTATTTAAATATGCCTGTTTTCATGTAATTATAAAAATATTTTAATTTATTGTAATTATAAAATATGCAGTCCTTTTCCAAAGAGGAGAGGGGAGAACCATCGCTTTTTCTTTTAAAACATATATTTTGTTGTTTGTTTGGAATATCCTTATCGCAAACAAAGGCGTGTCCAGGATTTTTGTTTGGGGGAGGGTGTATAAAAAAAACTTAGGAAAACACATACCAATTTGTTTATGTGTGTTTTGTTGCGTTTTGACAAGTTGGAAAAAAGTATTGGGGTTGGAGTCAAACCCCATAACCCTCCCTCTGAGTATGGGCGTGATCGTAAAACATAGATTACATATATGTCTTGCCCAAGACGAAAATCTCAGATTTTGATAATTTAGGCTATCATCAGTGTAAAATTACGATGGTAAAGGTTTTTGCAAATTTTTTATTAAAAAGATATAAGTATGTAACTATATAACTGAATAAACACTTAGGATTACACTAGTTGATATTACACCAGACTCAGACGGTGTACGGTCCAAAACTTTGTATACAGCAAAATGCCTCGGTAGATTTTTCAGTGGACAAAAAATCCTGTACGCAATAATCTATGTACATAGCAATATCGGAATGTACCGATGTATGTACCCTGTACAATGCAATATGCCTCGGTAGATTTCTCAGTGGAAAAGAAACCCTATACGCAATAATCTATGTACATAGCAATATCGGAATGTACCGATGTACCAATGCCTCGGTAGACTTTCAGTGGACAAAAACCGTTTACGCAGTAATCTATTATTGTGGTTGCAGCAATGTCCCTACTGAAACACTTAAAATGGTGTCGGATCGACACAAAAATTAGGCCATCGGAATCTATCTGACCACAAATCCAGGCCGCAAGGAAACCTTACAGTCCCTTGGTGCGAACCACAAAGGGAGATTTTTTTTGCATGGGAAGTATTCTTTTTCATTTCCCCCCATTTTTTCCTTCCTCGCTGCTGGCTGAGGATTGGAACATCATAGAGACCTGTTGGAAGGCTAATTTTAAAGGAAATTGCCGCATCTGTGTGCTTTTATAATTAAAAAACACAATATTTAACATAAAATCCCCATTCAGCTATAGAACTGAACACTGGTACATTTAGCTATAGAACTGAACACTGGTACATTTAGCTATAGAACTGAACACTGGTACATTTAGCTATAGAACTGAACACTGGTACTCTTAGCTATAGAACTGAACACTGGTACATTTAGCTATAGAACTGAACACTGGTACATTTAGCTATAGAACTGAACACTGGTACTTTTAGCTATAGAACTGAACATTGGTAAATTTAGCTATAGAACTGAACACTGGTACATTTAGCTATAGAACTGAGCACTGGTACATTTAGCTATAGAACTGAACACTGGTACATTTAGCTATAGAACTGAACACTGGTACTCTTAGCTATAGAACTGAACAATGATACATTTAGCTATAGAACTGAACACTGGTACTTTTAGCTATAGAACTGAACATTGGTAAATTTAGCTATAGAACTGAACACTGGTACATTTAGCTATAGAACTGAGCACTGGTACATTTAGCTATAGAACTGAACACTGGTACATTTAGCTATAGAACTGAGCACTGGTACTCTTAGCTATAGAACTGAACAATGATACATTTAGCTATAGAACTGAACACTGGTACTTTTAGCTATAGATCTGAACATTGGTAAATTTAGCTATAGAACTGAACACTGGTACATTTAGCTATAGAACTGAACACTGGTACATTTAGCTATAGAACTGAACACTGGTACTCTTAGCTATAGAACTGAACAATGGTACATTTAGCTATAGAACTGAACACTGGTACTTTTAGCTATAGAACTGAACATTGGTAAATTTAGCTATAGAACTGAACACTGGTACATTTAGCTATAGAACTTAGCACTGGTACATTTAGCTATAGAACTGAACACTGATACATTTAGCTATAGAACTGAACAATGGTACATTTAGCTATAGAACTGAACACTGGTACATTTAGCTATAGAACTGAGCACTGGTACATTTAGCTATAGAACTGAACACTGGTACATTTAGCTATAGAATTGAACACTGGTACATTTAGCTATAGAACTGAACACTGGTACTTTTAGCTATAGAACTGAACACTGGTACATTTAGCTATAGAACTGAGCACTGGTACATTTAGCTATAGAACTGAACACTGGTACATTTAGCTATAGAATTGAACACTGGTACATTTAGCTATAGAACTGAACACTGGTACTTTTAGCTATAGAACTGAACACTGGTACATTTAGCTATAGAACTGAACACTGGCACTCTTAGCTATAGAACTGAACATTGGTAAATTTAGCTATAGAACTGAGCACTGGTACATTTAGCTATAGAACTGAACACTGGTACTTTTAGCTATAGAACTGAACACTGGTACATTTAGCTATAGAACTAAACACTGGCATATTTGCATGTACGAGATAACAGGCAGCTAGTGTTTGACGAACTACGTGTGCCTTTTCTTCCTAGGTTGTTTGAAGCAGGCAGTATCAGTTACCTTTGTCTGTCTCTCCATCACCTCTGATTGTCTGATTCTTGTGAGATATAAGATCGCTGTTGACCTACTCACTTAGGGAGCCAGTGATCCCCCTGGAAAATCCCCCTACCCCCCACGGAAAATTCTCCGACACACAAAATTAAGCAACCAGACGTCTGATATAAAAAAAAATTAAGGACAGGGACTGATTGATTTCCAAATACTTTCCAATTATAAAAATTTCTGATTTAGTGATTATTTTCCAAAGTTTCTACGACTGCGAGGGGAAAGTTGGAGATAAGGAAGAGACAGTACCCTCCTATACGGAATAAGTTCTGCTAATTTTGCGGTTTGGTGTTACTCTTTACTTTCATAATAGCAGCTAAGATTAAAAATACTCCCAGAAATCAAGAGGGATTAAATATAAATTACTTAAATATGTATATATTAAATATAATTTACTACCTTCATCCCACCCTTCCTTAAAACTAATTCTGTATTTACCTTAAGGCTCAATAAAATTTAGGATGTTTTGGCATTAAAATGCACCTCTTGAGGCATCTGCTCCCTTCCAAGGTTTATACGACCATCCTTTTCATAAAAACCTTATATCTTAATAATGAACAACTTGCATAGCTTACCGCCCTTGCTCTGGGAGCTAGTAGGAGTTTTTCAGACCCAGAGACATGGTTATTAGCCCTTTTAGCTATTTTGAACAAAATGTCTGTCTCCAAATTTTGATCGGATGCTTTTGGAGAAAAGGGAAGGTTTTTCGAGGGTGGGGGATTTAACGCATTGTAACACTTTTTACTATCTGGTAACTATTCAAGTTTTAAATGTATGCTAATGAACTACGAGAGAAAGAGCACAGTTGAAAAATTTTTTCTGATGACTGGGGATGGCACTATCTGTTAAAAGCTGTTATGTCCACTGATTTGAATAACCGTGCCATCTGTGGCGTCTGTTTTAAAAGTTTTAGCCTGATTTCTGACGAATAATAAGCTGTGTTAACGGGTATCTTGTGTAAAATACCCTACTAACGAAAATTTTCCGAAATGCGCAAAAAATCGCTGAAAGTACAATAAAAAATTGCCTGTTTCTTAAAAGAGGCATCAAAATAATGCAAATTCACTTTTTCTGACAACAGTGTCCTAAAACTAAATTGTGACTGAAAACAACTAGTTTTGTGAATCCGAAGTGTCCAAATGACATCGCTAAATGTCGTTTGGTGACGTTAAATCGTTTTGGGACGTTTGTTTCAAGTTGATTGGGATTAGTAAACCTACAATTTCAAAATTAATACGCCTCTCTTTACAAACAGTTCAAAAGTCATTTGCTGACGCCCAATAGAGACGTTAAATGACGACGTTAAAGTTTGACGACCTTGGTTAGTCTCACTAAGGTTAAAAGCCTACACTGTCAGGCAAAATACCGTCCTTTTGACATTGTTCAAAAACTGTGCCCAAATGGCATCGCTAAACGTCGTTTGGTGACGTTAAATCGTTTTGGGACGTTTGTTTCATGTTGATTGTGATTAGCCAATCTACTATTTCAAAATTAATACGCTTCCCTTCATAAAGTCGTTTGCTGACGTCCAATAGAGACGTTAAATGGCGACGTTGAAGTTTGACGACCTTGGTTACTCTCGCCAAGATTAAAAGCCTACACAGTCAAACAAAACACGCCCCTCTTGATATTGTTCGAAAACTGTGCCCATATGGCATCGCTAAACGTCGTTTGGTGACGTTAAATCGTTTTGGGACGTATGTTTCATGTTAATTGTGATTATTAAACCTAATTTCAAAATTAATACGCTTCTCTTCACAAATCCGTTTGCTGACGTCCAATAGAGACGTTAAATGGCGACGTTAAAGTTTCACGACCTTGGTTATTCTCACTAAGATTAAAAGCCTACACTGTCAAACAAAACACGCTCCCCTTAAATTGTTCAAAAATTGTTTGAGTACGTTTAAGAATAGAGTTAAAGTCGTTTGATGACGTTTGGTGATGATCGGTGAGATTAATAACACATAATGTTAAACTTTACACGCTCATCTAAACGCAAATTCAAAAGTTATTTGCTGGCGTTTAATAGCAACGTTAAATTGTGAACGTTACGTCGTTTTATTTCAACTTGACACGCTTAATTGAATCGCTCCATTCATTTCGACGTATCATATTTCGTTTCCAAGATTCTCAGGTTTCTTTTTTTTATTTTTATAGAAGTTTTTAGGCGACACAAAATCTGGCTACTAGAGGGAAATTTGACTCCTTTCCAGGGTTGCCATCCGGTGACAAAGAATCACTAGATTTTAGTGATATATCTGCAAATTTAGTGATTTTTTGTTTGGGCAGCGTAAAAAATCACTAGAAATAGTGATAAATCACTGGTGGTGGCAACCCTACTCCTTTTTGAAGCTAACTTAAAGGTTGTACACAGATTCAGATTCTTTGTTGTTTATTTCGACACAATGTAGTAGCCGAGGGGCTGGCAACTTTAAACAATTAACTGAACCCAGGGACATGTATTATGCATGGCATGAAGTATGTTTCATGCGCAGTGGAACAATTAGTGCTTTAAGATGTACATCAGGTGAAGCCTACCCCTCGGCAAAAGCCAGGGAATTTAATTCAATAATTATAATTTTATCACTTAGCTAAAAGTTTTTATCTCTTATTTTATCATAATTAATTTTAATAATCATAATTAAATTAATAATTTATTAATAATAAAAATTAATTAAATTAATAATTAAATTAATAATTAATTATCATAATTAATAATTAATTTCCCAGTCATGGAATAATCAGAATTCTAGTTCAAAAGGGTAAATTTTATGTGTGTTTGCAGGGGGGGGGGTTAATTCTAGCTATGTAAAAGGTATTTTCATAGCCATCATATAACCCAAAGTCTATTTAAATACAGAAAAAAAACATTTGGAAATTGGACCTGAACTCTCGAAATTATCAGCTGTTTACGGTGTCGCTTTTACATGCTCTGAATTGAAAATATCTCCTTTAGTCTCCAGCATCCAAATTCAATTCATCTTGTCAAAAGCTCTATCAAATCTGTTTTATTGTAGTTGTAAAACTGAATGGCTTCATTTATTTATAATTGAATGTAATTTATAATCAATTTACTGATATTAATTGAATTCATTTTTAATTTATGATTGTTTGTTTTCAAATAATGCCGGTAAATCTGGCTTACCCTCCATGAAATATATCCTTTCCCCTCACGGAAAGCTCTTCTGTGAAAGTTCATCCAACATAAAGTGCAACCTCCCCCCCTTCCATAAAATTCCCTCCAGACAATTCAATCCTCGCTAAGAATTCCCCCTCTTTTTAAAATTTCTTGCGGAAGATCCAGCCTGAAAAATTCTCCTTGGCATTCTTTCATTTGAATAAGACTTAAATCTCTAATCTGTTTCTTGATCACTCCAGACATGCCCCCTCCCGTAGAAATTATTTCCCGGAAAATAGAACACGCGAACTAAAGCCTCTGGATAATTCCCCCCAGTGTAACATTTCCCCTGGAATGCGTTGAACTAATCAAAAATATTTAAATAGTACTATTGATGCAATTGCTGCTATGATTACTGCTACTACTGAGGCTAATTTTATTTAGGTGAAACTTTCAGGGAATTGTTTAGGTGGAGTCTGAATTAAATGATAGCGCAGTATGTCAATGCATTTTGCCAAAAGAGTGTATCAGCAATATCTCAGGAACGCGTAGAAGATTGAGTTGAAACTTTTAGGATATACGAGGGGGGATGTTGAACCAACACAAAGCCATTAATGCATACTACTACTGCCACTTCTACTTCTAGTCCACTAAGAGGAGGTTGTTAAGGTGAAATTGCTTGGGAATGTTAAATGTCTTCAGCATCTAAATTTGATTCATCTTGTCAAAAGGTGTATCAAATCTGTTTTATTATAGTTGTTAAACTGAATGACTTCATCTATTTACAATTGAATGTAATTTATGATCAATCTACTGATATTAATAGGATTCAGTTTTAATTTATGATTGAAGTCGGGAAACAAAAGTGATTAGTATATTTTACTCTCCCCTATTTGAGGTCAGCTCCACTAGTGGATAGTTCGTACAAGTCCCACTCCCCACGCCCAATTCGTTACATCATTTGGAATCTCAAGCTATTTATAAAAAAATTTGGATTTTGGAAAATAGAAGGTATGAATTCTGTTATTTTTAAGCTCGACCTGGTATCCCACATCAGGCTCCTTGGCTAGGGAAGAACTGATTGAAAAAAAAACCTCTAAAATCCAGTCGCCTTCCTCAATCCCTGAAATCACAAGCTAGGCCACCAACTTATAGTTTCACCAACTCAAATAAACATCCTAACTTAATTTTGAGCCGTCAAGTCCAGGGGAAACAGGAAAAAAACAGAAAAAAAGGAAACAAAAGAAAACTCAATTATTTCCTAGATATTCTCTAATATCCTTTCCGAACAGAGTAAAAGAGTGGCAACTTCGTGCAAACTCAGGGGGTGTGTTCCAGAGCATGTTACAAGCTATCGAGAGGGGGGAGAGTTGAAGTCAATAGCAGGTAGGCTGACCCCTGGTATACTCATAATTCTTAAGAAAAATTACATTAATTCAATAGTCTGCTTGAATTTTTTCGCCGGTAGGGAGTGCTGGGGTAAATTTTTGTAGTGGACTAACCATGCAATAGTCATTAAATGAAAGGGCATCACACTTTGGGGACGAGACGTAAAGATAGGAGAGAGCAAAGGGAGAAAAAGTGTGAAAGAGAAGAAAAGAGAGAGGGTAAGAGGAATTAAGAGAGGGGGAAAGAGACAAGAAAAGAATCAGAGAGATACGAAAAGAGAGGTAAAAACAGTAAATAGCGGTTTCCCCCCCCCCCCCTCTCTCTCTCTCTCTCTCTTTCTCTCTCTCTCGCTTTCTCTCTCTCTCGCTTTCTCTCTCTCTCTCTCTCTCTCTCTCTCTCTCTCTCTCTCTCTCTCTCTCTCTCTCTCTCTCTCTCTCTCTCTCTCTCTCTCTCTCTCTCTCTCTCTCTCTCTCTCTCTCTCTCTCTCTCTCTCTCTCTCTCTCTCTCTCTCTCTCTCTCTCTCTCTCTCTCTCTCTCTCTCTCTCGCCCCCAAAGTGTGATGCCCTTTCATTTAATGCATATTGCATGGTTAGTCCACTACAAAATTTACCCCAGCACTCCCTACCGGCGAAGATATTCAAGCATGTAATTCCTTAATGTGATTTTTCCTAAGAATTATAAGTATACCAGGGGCCAGCCTACCTGCTATAGCCGCCTCTCTTTTCTTGCTAACCCCTACCTCCAACACTGAGAATATTGCTTATCTGTTACAAGATCTATTAAAGCAGTTTTCAAAATTGATTGTTCAATTGTATCAAATTCCATCTCTTGATAATTATCTAAACATGTATGCAGTCCGCAAGGTAAATCTAATTGGTTTGTTTGGCAAAGTCTATTCAGAGTTTGGCCATTATTTTTTTTTTTTTTCATTAAAGTAATTATTGTTCAAGACATGTAAATTATTGATGGCGGTGCGTTGCAAAATTGATTGTTCAAGGGTTAATAACCAATGTGAACGGTAACACTAGGGGCGTACCTAAGGAGGGGTATTGGCTTCGCAGAGCGGTTTCATAGGGGTATCACATCAAGTTTCAAAAGGACTTGACATGCAAATGCATTCCTTATAATACTGAGGGCTAAAAAAAAAGAAAAAAAAAGGTACAACATTCTTCTATTACGAGCCCTAAATAATACACTTATGTTGTAAACCACAATACCTTTTTAAACAATTTTAGAACCACCTTTTTTTTAGAATAATATGACCAAGTGTTAACCAATGGTAGAACGTCGGGGAAGGTTAGTTTCCTGGGTAATTTCTCCTTAAGCCTCTAAAATGGGTCCTAAAATATGCGCCAGTTCTATAAAAGCTAAAAACTAATGCTCATGTCAGTTGATAGCTAACAAAAATATATATAGGGTGGGCGCCCCGCGGTTTTGACATCCGGATGCGCTGTGCCATCTCGAGTTGGTAATCTCTCGCATTTTTTCTCCAATTTTCCGATTTTATAATAATACTGAACGATCAGAGACTATCCCAGTCTACACTAGCTGTTATCTTCTGTTTTTATTTTATTAGTTTTTATTTATTCTGTTTTATAATAACTTAATTTTTCATTGTACTCCTGGCATCCCAGCATATACATAAACAGGAATTTTTTCAGCTGGGGACTATATTAAAAAAAAAAAGGTTCGAATAAGAATTCCCCATTAACTCGCGAAAATGTTGTAATTTTGCGGGCTGGTTTCTGAGGTCCCCTCCTCTATGTATGTTTGTACCAAAAAGATCCAACCAGTCAGGTTATATTTTACAAGAAACTAAATATATTTAAGGGTACTGTTATAGTCCTTTCTAAACATTATTGAAACTAAGGGCAGAGTGGGTTTAAGGGGAGATTGAGGGGGAACTTAGTAAGTAAAAATTAAGTAAGACGGCACTAGACCCTTAATGTCCAAACAGGTGGTGCTGTTCTCCGTTTCATGGCCCTTCAGCCAGGAAGTGCAATGGGGTTTTGGGGGTCAACCATCCTGTGCTTTCACACACCCTTCTTGCGCCCGAGGGGTAACTTGTCTCGGGTGCAGAAATTTTGAGGAGTAAAATTTCAAATGGATCATCTGATGTTATAATCATTTCGTAATTTTTGAAATTCTTATTAAAATAAATTATAAAGCGCAGTAGGCATTAAGTATAAGCATATCGAATCCGAATATTTTCCCATATTTTCGTCACCCTTTCATTAAAATAAAAGTAATTAGGCTGAATTTAAGCAATTCTTTTTGTGATGTTTTGTATTCAGTTTTTTTTAGTAAATAAAAATTTGTTTTAAGTTTGACCTGAAATTTTTTTTTAGAGACAGGTAGGGGGGAAGGCAATTCTGGCATTATTCCCTCCTTATTAGGATTGTATAAAAATGATTTTAGTTCATTTGTTAATAAATATGTCTATCTATTATCCGTCCATGCGTCATTCCAAAGGGCAGTAGAACCAAGGTAGATGGTCATAGAGCTAAGATAGTGATAGAACCGATAGTTTTCCAAATGTTTGGTTAAATAGCACGGGTAAACGAAGAGAGTAAACCAGAACCGCCACTGACTTAAGGAGAAGTCTTCCGAAGACCTAACTAAGTGGGTATTGTAAAAAAGCCAGGCAAATCGACTCGACATCCAAAAATACATAAGTCAGACTATTTACAGCGCTGTAATAATGGTAGGTGTTCATGCAAAAGTTTAAGTAGGCTACGTATAAGAACAATTAATCCAAAAGCGCAGTTGAATCCTTGCACCAGCCATTCCCTAAACGGAGTTGTTGATGTTTATGTAAAGTTGATCTTTTTTAAAGCAATTATTTAATAGACCTTTGTGTTCTTTTCGTTGTCTACCCATTTATCGATGGATCGTTATTACTGCTTGAACTGCTCAGTGAGTGAAGCACATAGTCGAAACGAATTGGAGTGCCGCATATTAAGTGGTCGAAATGATGAAGAACAACAATTCTTCAATTTTGGACGTGGAAGAGAAATCTTCAAGTCTCTCCTCAGCATTTTACTGGAAATAACTTCCTGGTTTCAACGGCTTCTGGATTATCAGTTCTTGCACCCGCTGGCACCAGTATTCGCTCCCTAGCACCGCCAGTGTAATGTCTGGCGGTGCTACTAGTGTACAGTAACGTGATCGAGGGGTCTCAAAGGTTCTATGAGATCTTTCGCACTGATATTAAAATCAGTGGGGTTATGATAAGTGTACTACCTGTGGGGGAGTAAGGGCCACGCCATTTGGCTCGAGGTGCAACGGCCTGTGGCACCATTAATAAATATATCCTGGGAGGTGGATGGTTCCTCCGGTCGATACTACAATGTCGACAATTCTCATTACTCTTTTCCTAATTCCGCCAGGCTTTCGGGGAAAATAATCTGATGCAACCTTATTACCGTATCCACAAATTAAGAATCAATGGCCCAGGATTTAGCTCGCCTGTGCGACGACTCACACGGAATTGTAATCCGAAACCAACTTATTTTCTCTTTGGAAATTGTTGCTTGAAAACGAGAGTTTAACTTCTAAATTAAAACTATACTGAAGATAAATCTAAGCAAAAAGGAAAAGGGACATTTATCGGCTAAAAAAGGGGCCCGGGATCCAATATTGGTCTTGACCGAAGATTCTCTTTTCTAAAGCGTTTCAACCTCCTGGTTGCATATTTTGCATCGGAGGTGGACACTGCTGCATATTTTGCATCGGAGGTGGACAGTGCTCGCGAGCAAATAAACAAAGAAGAGCTTCAAGTCGAGAGGAGGTAGCCATATAGGTTCTTCAATTCTTTCGAAGACTAGACTAAAGCTTTCGAAGGAGGACAGCTTGGACTTTTTGGTTCATCCAGCCGTGTAGTCTTAATGACTTTTGCTTAGGTAAACCTAAGCAAAAAGGAAAAGGGACGTTTATCGGCTAAAAAAGGGGTCCGGAACCTAATATTGGTCTTGACCGAAGATTTTCTTTTCTAAATCGTTTTTACCTCCTGGTTGTATATTTTGCATCGGAGGTGGACAGTGCTCGCGAGCAAATAAACGAAGAAGACCTTCAAGTCGAGAGGAGGTAGCCATATAGGTTCGTCAATTCTTTCGAAGGCTAGACTAAAGCTCTCGAAGGAGGACAGCTTGGACTTTTTGGTTTATCCAGCCGTGTAGTCTTAATGACTTTTTTTTATTTTTTTTACCAATATTGTCATTCATTTTTCAGCAGCTTCCAGACCCTAACAGCCAAATTCTCTTTCCTAAGGTATCCCAACCTTCTGGGGAAAGATTTTGCATTGGAGCTGGACAGTGCTTACGAGCATATAAACAAAGACGATCTTCAAGTCGAGAGGAGGTGGCACATGGGTTCTTTGATTCTTTCAAAGACTAGAGCAAAGTTCTCGAAGGAAAACCGCTTGGAATTATGGAGTTTATCCAGCTGTATAATGTTCAAGTCATTCATTTTTCAGCAGCTTCTGAGCCCTAACAGCAAATTCTCTTTCCTAAATTATTCCTCCCTCCTTGACAAAGATTTCGCATTTGAGCTGGACAGTGCTTATGAGCACATAAACAAAGAAGAGCTGCAAATCGGGAGGAGGTGGCATATGGGTTCTCCACGCGTTTCAAAGACTAGAGCAAAGTTCTCGAAGGAAGAACGCTTGGATTTATGGAGTTTATCCATCTGTATAATGTTCAAGAATTGTTTAACAATATTGCCATTCAATTTTCAGCAGCTTCCGGGCCCTAACAACAAATTCTCTTTCCTAAAGTATTCTGGCCTCCTGGGCAAAGGTTTCTTATTGGAGCTGGACAGTGCTTACGAAAGTACATAAACAAAGAAGAGCTTCAACCTGAGAGGAGGTGACACATGACTAGAGCAAAGTTCTCGAAGGAAGACCGCTTGGACTCATGGAGTTTATCCAGCTGTATAATGTTCAAGAATGATTTCTTAATATTGTCATTAATTTTTCAGAAGCTTCTGGGCCCTAACGGCAAATTCTCATTCCTTAAGTATTCCACCCTCATGGACAAAGATTTTGCATTGGAACTGTAGCATTCAAGCAAAGAAAGCTTTCAAGTCGAGAGGAGGCAGTTCCAGGATGTCAATGCTCCTGGAACATGTCCAGCTGTACAGTCTTGATCACTGTTTTGGCTATGTTGTGATTATGTTGCAATTGTTTTTGAGAGAATTTGCTTAAGATATAACTTTGATCAACTATGATTGATCAACAGGTTCTGATTGGAAAACCTTGCTTTAATGTCCATAAGGCAAAAAAAACCCAGATTTGATAGATTTTGAATAATTTATGTTCCAATCCATGAATTTAGGAGAGCTCTTAGACCCTTATTTTGCTGAATCTATATTTATAAATACGTTGTTATTTACATCAAAGACATTTTTGTGGAAACTATGCATGTTCGTATTTTATTTCTGAACGAATAAGCTATCAAAAGTGAAATCATATTTTTTAAATAAAGTCAAAAATGTATAAATAGTAAATGTAAATAAATAAATAGTAAATAGTAAGTATAAATAGTAAATGTAAATGTAAAAATAGAAAGGGGGGCACCGGGTTTGAACCACCCCAAAATTTCTGACTAATGATATAATTTTTTTGATGCGTTCAGAAGAAAAGAAAATATAAATAAAATAAAAACTAAAGAAAACAAGACTAAATAGACTAATAGATTGAATAGACTAAAGTAGATCAGTAGCTTAAACAAATCATCATTCAGTCCCAGAACTTTTTGGAGCCCCAAAAATATTAGTTAAGTCTTCTTTTACGTCTTCCGTTTTATTTTTTTAATTTCTCCATTACAGTTCCTAAGTAGGAACCTGAACTTTGAAGAGCGTGTCAAAGAATATAGCGAAGACCTATCAAATACAAAAATAAAATACCGGGGGACCGAACTTCAGTCGGGGAAGTGAATTTTTGACTTAAAAACGTTACCTGGCGCATCCCCTCACACTCCTGTGGGAACAGAAGAAGATTGGATTATTAATAGCTGATCAGACATTGTTTTAAGTTTGAATCGTGATATGACTTTGTTTCTGCTCGCCTCAAGTTTAATTTGGGTCTCTACTTCTCTTTGAAAATCTTCTTTTTTTTGCCTAGTTAGTTTGTGAATTGCTTTCCCTGGTCTCTACAAAGGAAATATAAACTTACTTTACTAAAAAATCCAGTTTAAAATAATAATATTTTAATTTAGTATCTTACTACGATCGCTTCTCAAGTTCAATTTTACGAAAAAAGTGCTATTACTGGAAAATTAAATATTAAAAAAAAACGGTTTTTTTAAACTGAAAGTAAGGAGCGACATTAAAACTTAAAACGAACAGAAATTACTTCGTATATGAAAGGAGCTACTTCCTCATCAACGCCCCGCTCTTTACGCTAAATTTTGACTCTTTCTCTCAACTCTTCTTTCTAAAACAGAAAAAAACTTTAGCGTAAAGAGCGGGGCGTTGATGAGGAAGCAGCCCCTTTCATATACGAAGTGATTTCTGCTCATTTTAAGTTTTAATGTCGCTCCTTACTTTCAGTTAAAAAAAACTTTTTTTTAATTTAATTTCTGAACGTTTTTGAATCAATGCATGCTTTGGTTTTGGCTCTCCGCAGAGGAATAATTAAAAAAGAAACTTGCATATTTATTTTCTTTGGCTAAATGGCTATCTTATAGTCTTGATCGAATGATTTTGGGGAAAAAAGTGCGGGGGAGGAAGCCTAGTTGCCCTCCGATTTTTCGGTTACTTAAAAAGGTAACTAGAACTTTTAATTTTTGACGAATGTTTTTATTAGTAAAAGATATACGTAATTTATAAATTGGCATAAGTAACCAACTTGTGTATCCTCATCTTTTTATTACATATATGAGGGCGTTCACCCCCTCGTCAGTACCTCGCTCTTTACACTAAAGCTTAAATTTTGTCCCAATTCATTAAGAATGACCCCTGAATCATAAAAGCCATAGAATAAATAGTTGAAATTGCTAAAAATACTTTAGCGTAAAGAGCGAGGTATTAGGAGGAGGTGAGCCCCTTTTATGCCTAATAATTTCTGTTCTTTTTAAGTTTCAATGCTGCTTTTAATGCAGTTTTAATCCTTACTTCCAGTTGAAAAAACTTCTTCATATTTATTTTTTCATTGTTTTTTTTTAATAATGCTAGAAAACCCTGCACTCCCTTCATGGAAATTTTCTTCCCCCATGACAAATTCCTCGATGGAAAGTTCTCCCAAAATATCCCCCTCTTCTCAGTTTCTCCTCCCAAACAAAAAGTCCCCCTGAAAACGTCTCTTCACTTCCCAATTACCATTACTATATGTAAGCACTGGTCAAATTTTTTAACTTGTAGCACCTCCCACGGGGACTTTGGGGGAGTAAGTCATCCCCAAAGACATAGGTATAAGGTTTTTCGACTACGCTGAATAAAATGGCTATCTCGGAATTTTGATCTGTTGACTTTGGGAAAGTAATTAAGTGTGGGAGGGGGCCTAGGTGCCCTCCAATTGTTTTGGTCACTGAAAACGGGCACTAGAACTTTTTATTTCCGTTAGAACGAGCCCTCTTGCAACATTCTAGGACCACTGGGTCGATACGATCACCCCTGGGGAAAAAAACAACAAACAAACAAACAAATAAACACGCATTCGATTTGCCTTCTGGTACAAAATACAAAGTTTTGTTCCACAGTTTTGTAGATAGGAGCTTGAAACTCCTATAAAAAAGTTCTCTGATACGCTGAATCTGATGGTGTGATTTTTGTTAAGATTGTATGACTTTTAGGGGGGTTTCCTCCTATTTTGTAAGATAAGGCACATTTTCTCAGGCTCGTAACTTTTGATGGGTAAGACTAAACTTGATGAAATTCATACATTTAAAATCAGCATTAAAATACAATTCTTTTTATGTAGCTATTGGTATCATAATTCTATTTTTTAGAGTTCTGGTTACTATTGAGCCGGGTCGCTCCTTACTACAGTTCGTTACCACGAACTGTTTGAAAATAAAACATACCAAATACATTTATAGCTATTCCTCGTTTAAAGATAGAAAAATCGGCAAAAAAATGTTTTTATTTTTATGAATAACTCACAATAGTTTCTTATAAAAAAAACTAATATGTAAACCGATGTTTGTATGTAATTACTTTTAGAAAACTTGTTCCATAAAAGAAGTTTTTCAAAGAAAAGTAAAGAGCGACGTTGGACTAAAGATGAGTAGAAATTAAGTCAAATAATTTTTCAAGCGTAAAGCTACCATCACTATCAATAAACAAATGAAACTCAAAACGAACAAAAATTACAAAAAAAAAAACTAAGGAAAACTCAAAACGAGCAGAAACTGCCACAAAGAGGAGTAGGGCTAACGCCCAATGTGCCTTCTAAATACCAGAACGTAATTTACTTTAATAATATTTTTTTAATGATATCATTTGTAATTATTAATTAATTATAAAAATTATAATTTTTAATTTAATGTTATAATTTTTTTAATGTTATAATCATTTCGTAATTTTTGAAATTCTTATTAAATAAATTATAAGGCGCAGTAGGCATTAAGTATAAGCATATCGAATCAGAACTTTTCATTTTTTTTTTCATATTTTCGTCACCCTTTCATTAAACTAATGAACTAAATATGAGTAGAAATTAAGTCAAATAGTTTTCCAAGCGTAAAGCTACTATCAATAAACAAATGAAACCCAAAACGAACAAAAATTACAAAAAAAAATAACTAAGGAAAACTCAAAACGAGCAGAAACTACCACAAAGAGGAGTAGGGCTAACGCCCAATGTACCAGAACGTAATTTACTTTAATAATATTTTTTCAAAGTGTGTGTTCAATTTCTCATACCGTGAAAAAAAAATAATCACCGTCATAAGAAGACAACGAAAAAGCAACAGCAAATGAAAGTAGATTTTGAGTTGAATATGTACTGACAATCATTCCTGAAAATCATTAAATAAAAGAAAAGCAATTTTTTTTAACCGAAAGTAAAGAGCGACATTAATACTGAAAAAGAAAGAAATTGTTCCGTATATAAAAGGGGCTGTCCCCTCCTCAGCGCCTCGCCCTCTACGCTTTACTTCGCTTTAAATTCTTTAATTTTAAGGGGTTTTCACCCCCTATATCTAAAATCGAGCAAATTTTTTCAGGCTCAAAATTTGCTCGGTGACACCAAACCTGATGAATTTTATAAATTTGGAATTAGCATAATAAGTTGATTCTTTTGATATATCCATCGATATTAAAATTATATTTTTATGGCACTTGGTATTAACCAAGTGACATATAGCAATCGCAAATTCTGTCGGTCTGTCGGTCCCGGTTTTGCTACTTTAGGGACTTCCTGGTAAGCTAGGACGATGAAACTTGGCAGGCGTATCAGGGACCGGGCCAGATTAAATTATAAATAGTCGTTTTTCCGATTTGACCATATGGGGGGAGAGTGGGGGCCCGTTAATTCGGAAAAATAGAAAAATTGAAGTATTTTTAACTTACGAGAACGGTTGATCAGATCTTAATGAAATTTGATGTTAGGAAGAATATCGTGTCTCAGAGCTGTTATTTAAAATCCAGACCGGATCTGGTGACATTGGAGGGGAGTTAGGAGGGGGAAACCTAAAATCTTGGAAAACATTTAGAGTGGAGGGATCAGGATGAAACTTGGTGGGAAAAATAAGCACAAGTTGTAGATACATGATTGACATAACCGGAACGGATCCGCTCTCTTTGGGGTTGTTGGGGGGGGGTTAATTCTGAAAAATTAGAAAAAATTAAGTATTTTTAACTTACGAACGGGTGATCGGATCTCAATGAAATTTGATATTTAGAAGGATATCGTGTCTCAGAGCTCTTATTTTAAATTCGAATAGATCTGGTGACGTTGGGGGGGGGAGTTGGGAGGTGGAAACCTAAAACTTGGAAAACACTTAGAGTGGATGGATCGGGAAGAAACTTGGTGGGAAAAATAAGCACAGATATCGTGTCTCAGAGTTTTTATTTTAAATCCCGACCGGATCTGGTGACATTGGGGGGGGGGGTAACTGGGAAGGGGAAACCCAAAACTTTGAAAACACTTACCTCCCCCCCCCGGGGGGCAGTTGAGGGGAACCGGAAATCTTAGAAAATACTTGAAGCGGTGAGATCAGGATGAAACTGGATGGGAATAATAAAAACCTGTCTAAGACACATGACTGACATAATCGGACCGGACCTGCTCTCTTTGGTGGAGTTGGGGGGGGGGTAATTTTGAAAATTGAGGTATTTGTAACTTACGAATGGGTGACCAGATCTTAATGAAATTTGATATTTAGAAGGGTTTTGCGCTTTAAAGCTCTAGTTTTAAATTCCGACCAGATCCTGTGACATCGGGGGGAGTCGGAGGAGGAAACTGGAATTCTTGGAAAACGTGAAAATTGGGGTATTTTTATTTTACGAATAGGTTATCGGATCTTAATGAAATTTGATATTTAGAAGGAATTCATGTCTCAGAGCTCTTATTTCAAATCCCGACCAGATCTCTTGACATTGGGGAGAGTTGGAGGGGGAAATCTTTGAAAACACGTTGAGTGGAGGAATCGGGATGAAGTTTGGTAGATAGAATAAGCAAATGTCCTTGATACGTGATTGACAGAATTGTACTGGATTCGCTCTCTTTGGGGGAGTTGGGGGGAGGGGTCCAGTGGTTTGGCGAGTTTGGTGCTTCTGGACGTGCTAGGACGATGAAAATTGGTAGGTGTGTCAGGGAGCTGCGCAAATTGACTTGATAAAGTCGTTTTCCCAGATTCGACCATCTGGGGGGCTAAAGGGAGAGGAAAAATTAGAAGAAATCAGTTATTTGTAACATACTAGTGGGTGATCGGATCTATATGATTTTGATATTTAAAAGGACATCGTGACTCTTATTTTAAATCCTGACCGGCATTAAGCCTCTTATTTTCCTTTTAAATCAATCTATTGACTCATAGAATTTTGCTAGAGCTCATACCATATGATCTCTTGGCTCCTAGCTCTTCTTGCCTCGTCACGAGTTCCATATGAGCTTTTAGCTTTTGTTTAAAGTTTCGGTTACCATTGAGCCGAGTCGTTCCTTACTTGCAGTTCGTTACCACGAACCGTTTGATAAGGTCGTTCGATTCCACAAAGGATCACCCTATCTCGTCCGTTATAACTTGTTGAATAGGTGTGGTAGAACTATTTAGAAATGGCTGGGTAGTATTGTCATAACTTGAATTGCTTTGATAACCTTAGACTTTAGATCTTCCTTAGCCATTAGTGGCACATAGGGCGTCGAAAGCCTATCCATTCATCACGAAGCTGTGGGGCTGCAGTAATATCTTCCCATTGTGGAGTGAGGGAAATGTTGGCCTCTTTCAGGTCCCGATCATACTGCCTCCGCAGTGTGTGTTTCGGTCGGCCAAAAGAGATCCGAAAAAACGGAAGATAACTATAAGCCGACACCTTCTTCCCCGGAAATCTTAGAAGAACCGTTTAACTTCTCCCGTTTGTGCCAGAGAGAGATATTCAGATTTAATGAAGCTTAGTCTACATCACTAGAAAGCGTCAATTAGTCGAACAGAACAGAATTTTCATTTTTAAAGTTCAGAAAAGGAGAGTCCCTAAAAATATTTGAGTATATCTGATTGGAAACCAAAAATCCAGCTCAAAAGAAGTATCATTGAAAAATTTGACTACTTTAGAAGTTTCCTGTTGTGCTAACCGCCTTGATTGTAATATTTGCTGACACAAGATGCATATTATTTTGATTTGGGTGTTTTAAAGCCACCGAGGTTTTCCGCCACGTATGTTTCCGAGACCCGGGAAATCTTGCATCATCAAGAGGGTCATATTAGTTGGGTCAGAATAGACAAGTTAGGTTAGTCTATGTCTATGTCTTTATCTATGTCTATGTTTTATGTCTATGTCTATGTATATGTCTGTTCTTCTATGTCTATATCTATGTCTATTCTGAACCACCTGAATTAACAGGTGGCGGGATACATATGGTGGCGGAAAACCACGGTGGTGTTGAAACCTTACTTTTGCTGTTATTATGTTTTGCTATTATTTTTGCTGTATGTACATTGAACATTCAGCATTTTACAATAGTTAAAGAGATTATACGTTTACTTTGTTCGGAACTGGATTCTTATTAGCTTTTCCAACTGCTGCCACATTTAAGATCCCCTATGAAGTAGGCTGGCAAAAGGTTGTATCAGTAAAATCTGAAGAGCAGCTTAGAGTAATAACTTGAAATTGTCTGGTTATGTTGAGGGGGATGTTGAACTAATCAAAAGGTACTATTTACATACTAATATTAATGCAATCGCTGCTATAATTACTGCTACTACTGAGGCTAATGGTATTTAGGTGTAACTTTCAGGGAATTGTATAAAGGGAGTTTGGATTAAATGTTAAAGCAGCATGGAATGCATTTTGCGAAAAGGGTGTATCAGGAATATCTCAGGAACGCTTAGAAGATTGATCTGAAACTTTTAGGACATACGAAGGGGGATGTTGAATAAACCAACGGGTCTGAGTCCAAACGAAAAATAAGTTGTTCCTGGGTGGTGTAGAAAAAAGAGCATGTAATGAATTTGAAAGAAGTTGACACTTCATGAGAGGGAGTAAAGAGTAAAACTTCGAACTGAATGAAATAGAGAAGGAAAATAAGCAGCTATGTTTGAAGTGGCTTGATGCTGCTATGATTTGCTGTTAGTAGTAGTAAGACTCTGACGCCATGAAGGCACTAGGACCGAATTGGAATTCTACTAAGTACTCATTTCATCATTGTGTAAGAGATGAAATACTTTTATTTAACCCCGTACTATTAAGCGTACTTTAAGGAGGTATATGTTCTGAAACAAGGGATTTTGTGACAACACTGCAGCTGTAACAATGTAACACAGCTGCAGCTGTAAAACAAAGGATTTTGTGACAATTCTGCAGCTGTAACAATGTAACACAACTGCAGCTGTAAAACAAAGGATTTTGTGACAATCCTGCAGCTGTAACAATGTAACATAGCTGCAGCTGTAAAACAAAGGATTTTGTGACACATCTGCAGCTGTAACAATGTAACATAGCTGCAGTTGTGAAAAAAGACATTTTGTGACAATCCTGCAGCTGTAACAATGTAACACAGCCGCAGCTGTAAAACAAAGGATTTTGTGACAATTCTGCAGCTGTAACAATGTAATATAGCTGCAGTTGTGAAACAAGACATTTTGTGACAATCCTGCAGCTGTAACAATGTAACACAGCTGCAGCTGTAAAACAAAGGATTTTGTAAAAATTCTGCAGCTGTAACAATGTAACATAGCTGGAGTTGTGAAACAAGACATTTTGCGACAATCCTGCAGCTGTAACAATGTAACACAATTGCAGCTGTAAAACAAAGGATTTTGCGACAATTCTGCAGTTGTAACAATGTAACATAGCTGCAGTTGTGAAACAAGACATTTTGTGACAATCCTACAGCTGTAACCATGTAACACAGCTGCAGCTGTGAAACAAAGGATTCTGTGACAATCCTACAGCTTTAACAATGTAACATAGCTACAGCTGTGAAACAAGGGATTTTGTGACAATCTTGAATCTGTAACTTGCACAAAAACGTCATTGATCTCGATAGTCTTCGATCTATCAATTCACTAAACCAGAATTATGATATTACTTACACTGTTTCTTGGAGAAGGGCCCAAAGTTCCGAAAAATGAGAATTGTCCATTTTTAACAATTTACTAGTAATATTCAACGTATTTTAGATATAAAAAGCTGTGTACACGGAATTTCGAAAATGTAGTTCGGTAGATCGATAGAACTGAATCTAAACTGTGGAATGACGATGCAATGGTTGGCTTCCGGTGACACGTTAAAACTGTAGGAGACCGGAAAAATAAGAGCCCGAAATTTCCACAAAAAAAGTAAACCTTAGTTTCGTTGTTCTGCACATGTGGCATAATTTGACAGTTGACTGGCAGTTGACAGTTGACCAGTGTTAGGTTTTTTTTTACTCTTGGTTATGTACATGGAATTTCAAAAATGTTGTTCGGTAGATGGATAGAGCTGAATCTAAACTGTGGAATGACGAGATAATTGTTGTCTTTCGATGACACGTTAAAACTGTAGGAGAGCGGAAAAATAAGACACCAAAATTTCCACAAGAAAAGAGAACATTAATTTCGTTTTTCTGTACATGTGGCCTAATTTGACAGTTGACCAATGTTGTGGTTTTTTTTCCCACTCTTGAGGAAATAGGTTTTTATCCTACCCTGGCTATAGATGGGGTATGAAGATTGAAAAAACAAATGACAACGAAAACGAGGATGATTTCCAGCCAGTTAGTAACCAAAACAAAACAGGCATTTTCGCAATGACCAGTGCTGTGGAGTAGGAATCAAAGTTGGATACTTAATAAATTTTTACTGAATAGTGTCGGAATTGGAGTCGGTATGTTGAAAATGTCTAGAGTCGGAGTTAGTATCAGAGTCGGTTATATCGTAGAGTCGAAAGTTTATGGAGTCGGAAGATAAGATTTATTCATCACGAAACACACATACAATATTACATTTTACTATTTCCTCAAAGGCTCTTTGGCCTGTAAAAAAAGGGGAAAATGAACGAGCCACTTACTCAGAGAAGAAAAAAAATAATAATCACTTACTCACAGAGAGAAGAGCAAAAAGGAGAAGAGAGGAAAATATAAATAAAATAAAAAACTATAGAAAACAAAACTAAATAGACTAATAGATTGAATAGACTAAATTAATTATGTAGATCTGTAGATAAAATAGACTCCAATGAAATAATAAGGAAATATATATGCATACATACACGCATATACACATATAAAAACAGATGAAATGATTTCTAAGAAGCCAATGAATTTTTAATAATTTTTTTGAACAAACCGAATGAGTGGCACCTTCGAGCTGATTCGGGCAACTTATTCCATACAATATAACTCGCAATTAAAGGATTAAAGTCTGACCTTACGCAAGGAGTAAAAGGAACTTGAATATGATTTTCGGTATTGCGAAGCTTATAATTATTCTGATCAGAGGTGAAAGATGGCTGAACACTTAGGGGACGGGGGAGGTCACCATGAAGCTGAGAAAAAGTAAAACATGCACACGAAAGAATATACAGTGACTCGATATCAAGTAATGGGATAACTCTTGAACGGTTAGTTTCCTTAATGAGGTTTCTAGCTTTATTATAAACCTTAGAAAGTGGTTTTAACAGTGAAGGAAAGGTTGACATTCATACTATTGGACAGTAAGAAACGTAAGATCGGATCAAGGAGTGAAAAAGGATTTCCAAAATTGATCCAGGGAAAATATGTTTGAGTTTCCTTAAAATACCGAGACTCTTGCATATCTTCATTTGAATCAAATCAATGTGACGCTTGAAAGACAAATTTTCATCAACAAGAATGCCCAAAAAACGAACATATCAATTTTTAGATCTGTGAATTATCCCATTTGGCTGATAAATTTCTGATAACTTGGGATAAATCTGAGAAACATGCGAAAATATCAAAAAATTGGATTTTGAATAATTTAGGGTAAGAAAATTAGCATCAAGCCATGAAATTACTCTCTCAAACAAGTATTCCAAGTTTAATCGAAGCTCGGATTCACAGTTCCCCGAAGTGCCGAGTGTGCTATCATCGGCAAAACAAACAAGGGCATCAGAAGATGGCGAACTATAGCAGGCACTATGGGCAAGGGAAGGTTTAGGATGACAGAGTCTACAGCAATTAATAGGTTTCTGATTTTTTACTGCGTAAAAAAGATCATTTATATAAACCAAAAATAGTACTGGCCCTAAAACTGATCCCTGAGGGACGCCAAAATTCACTTGTGATTGACAGAAATTAAATTGTGGATTGACAGAAATTAACTTATCATTCAAATAAGATTGAAACCAAGAAAATACATTACCCCTAATGCCAAAATGAGACATCTTCGATAGAAGAATTTCATGGGTTAAGGAATCGAATGCCTTGCGAATATCCAGGAATATAGCAGCCGGAATTAATCCCGAATCCAATTCAGAATGTATAAAATTCAAAAGGGTCATACAGACATGCTCAGTGGAGTGCTTCATTCGGAAACCAAATTGAAAATCATGAAGAAACTCTTTAGATTTTAGAAATTTAAGCAGACGAGAAAGCATAGCCTTTTCGAAGATTTTACTAAATACTGATAAAATTGAAATTGGTCGATAATTTGCTGGATCATTTCTTGGTCCACCTTTATACAGAACAATAATCCGAGCACGCTTGAGAGGATCCGGAAAAACTTCATATTTAAATGAAAGATTAACAAGTTTTGTAAGAGGCACAACTATTGAAGGAAGAATAGATTTAACTACCTTAGTAGGAATAGAATCTGGCCCAGATGAAGATGAGTCTTTCAAGCCATTAACAATTTTAGTAATTTCAATTTCTGTTACTGGCTCTAGAAACATAGACTTAACACAAGACGGCCCGAGGTAAGATCTAAAGTCCGACTTAGACCGAGATAAAGTAGCTGTGGAAGCGATATTATTACCAATACTAGCGAAAAATGAAGTAAATGCTTCTTGGACATTAAGCTCACCCTCTACAGTCTCATCACCAATGACCAGACTCATAGGTAAAGAGCTATATTGAGAACCAGGTTTAAGCACAGAATTTATTACCTTCCAAGTTTTACGAATATCCTTATTACACGCAGTAAAATTATTTAGATAATAGAGAGATTTGGCTTTCCTACACAAGGAATTATATATATTCCGGTAAATCTTGAATCGACAAAGACGAATAGCACTTGTTGAAAGTGTAGCGCATTTATAATACCTCCAGAGATTATTTTTCCTTCTCCAGCTTTTGAGAAGTCCAGATTTCATCCATGGGTTTAGAGGAATAATCCTTTTAGACCTGCGATTAGAAGGTGGTACTTTACAAATGCTAAGAATAGCCTCTTTTATGGTTCCATAAAACGACTCAAATAAACAAGAAAAATCCTTGTCATTATCAAATAAGCTCCACGAATTTTTCGCTAATTTAGAACCAAGAAGAGATAACTCATTCTCACCAGACCTAATAGAATAGGAATCAAACACTTGAGTCCGGTTATTCCTTCCCCGATTAAAATTGAACCGAGAATATATGGGAAAATGATCGGAGATATCAGTAACTAAAATTGAGTTTTCCTTCAAGCAAAGCATAGAGAAGATATTGTCAATCAAAGAAGCTGTAACATTAGTTACTCGTGTGGGGATGGATGTAGTTGGTAGAGTTCCTGCGGCAAGCATGGTTGAAAGAAAATCAACTGAAGCCGAAGAATTTGAATTCATCAAATTTATATTAAAGTCACCCATTGTGATTAACTGACACGGACGTTACAATATTATGTCAAGTATTTCCTCAAGATTCCGAAGAAACAACGAAACCGCTAGAAAAACCGTAGAAATTACATTAACTGTAATTTCTATAAATTGTGACTCAAAGATACCTTCAAAATTCCTTGATAAGTCATCCCGCAAGCAATAATGCAAATTACTAGATATATGCATGGCAAGACCTCCTTTAGCCATCTTGCAGCGGTTTACATGTTCCATTTTGTAGCCATGGATATCCAATAGCATTTCATTGCCAGAATCCAAAAATGTCTCGCACAAACCAACAACATGAGTTTTTTAAGTTTGTCTGAATGTAAACAGTGAGAAAATTATTAAATTTGGATTACAATGATTCTCTTGGATTGACTGATACAGTGTATCTGTGGATGCTTAAGTGGGCTAGGTTAAACCTACCTTACTAAGATCTGCCCATAAAGTTGGCATTTGTTTGAAGCTATCTTTTGAAATAACTAACTAATTTTTTTTTGGCGTTGACATTATTAGATTCTTACTAATTTCAGTTATTATAGATGGCGTTCATTTAGACGCTGAACCGTGAACGGGATACCGTGATCGGGATACCTAGTTTGTTACTCGAAGATGTCCAAAGTAAAATCGTCCCTAGAGACGTCTGATCACGAATCGTTGGAGTCTCTTACTGTCATGAATGAAAAAAGTGTTGCAGTGCTGCTGGATATGTTGAAGGACGTAATAGGGTCATTCAAAGTCCCCGGTGGCAAATTTAATGCCTCCCAAATATGCAGCAGAATCCAATATCTTCACCAACGAACAATCGAAGAGAACATTGAACTCCTCCGAATCGAAAATTCCCGTCTGAATGAAGTTGTGAATCTCCAGAAAGAGCTTGAGCGGATAAAATCGCAAAAAAATGGACAGATTTATGTACCCGCACCCCAGCAGGCGTCTTATGCCCAAGCGCTCAAGGGTCCTGAAACATTCTCTGTGATTCTGGAGCCTGTATCTGTGGAAAAACGAAACCGTATGAATTTTGACGAAGCCATGCAAGTTACGGAATCAATCAGCAGAGTTGTCAAAGGAGAAAATTCCGATTTTTCCGTGAAGAAAGTTGTTCCGGCGAAGGAAGGTAGAGTCATCTTGGAATTGGGGTCGAAAAGGGAGCTAGAGGCAGCCATGTCAGTACTGACAGAGAAAGTGTCGGACACGAAGTACAAACCGAAAGAGGTGAAAAAGCACTTTCCAAGAATGTTAGTCAATGGGGCTCCCTCCCCTCAGGTCAAAGACGAAAGTGAAAAATACCTGCTGCAGTGTAACCCAGAAATTCAGCGGATGGCCAACGAAGGGGAAAGCTTCAGGATCATCACCATTCTTGAAAACGCGTCGAAAAGGAAAGTTGTTGTGGAAGTGAGTCCAAAGATCCGCCAATTTATAGTGTCCCAAAGAGGCTTACGGATCGGTTTTATCCTTGCCTCTTGCGACGACTATGTACACTTGATAAGATGTAGCAAATGTTGCTTATACGGTCATCGGAAGACAGATTGTAGAGCGGACGAAGTATGCTCATGGTGCATGGGCCCGCACACTTATAAAAATTGCGACAAGTCCTTTTCGTCCCGCCCAAATTGCCGGGCTTGCGAAAAAAACAAACTTAAGTCAGATGGGCATGCTGCCTATGAGTTAAGCAAATGCCCGGTTGCAAAGAAGTTAACTGCTCGTTTAAAGAATAATATCCAGTTTAATTGACTCAATCTCGAGATGTGAATATTGATAAGAATAACTTAACAGTGCTTCAAATTAATTTGCAACATTCTTATTCAGCAGCCCTACAGTTGCAAAAAACAATAGAAGAACTGAAACCGGATATAGTTCTGTTGCAAGAACCGTATGTAAATAAATTCTGTAAAATATCATGTGTTCCATATAGTTACAAGTGTTTCTCTAAAATTGACACAGATAAGAAATTTTTTTGTGCTGCCGTATTAGTGAAAAATAGTCTAAAAGCTGACGTACACCATAACCTCTCGTCTAATGAATGTGTGACAGTCTCAGTTTATTTGAACAGTAGAACTTTGACATTCTGTTCGGTATATTGTCCTCCTTCGGTGCAGCGATTGACAGATAATATCAGTTGTTTAGACAAGGTCAGACATTTTGCTAATTACGTTGTTGGGGGGGATTTTAACGCTAAAAGCCCTTTGTGGCTGAGTAACAGTCAAACTGACAAGAAAGGCAAGGAGCTTGAAGATTTTTTTGCTAGTAAATCATTGTTAGTAGTGAATGATCCTAGTGAGACAACGTATGGGCTACGCAATACAACTAGCCCAGACGTTACTGCTGTAGGTACTAATCTTGTTCAAAGTGTAAGGTGTTGGAAAGTTCTTGATGAATACCCTTCTCTTTCGGATCACTCGTATATTTTATTTACTTTGGAGTTTAATTTTCCCATATTTGAAACTGAAGAGCCAAGATACATTTATAAGAAAACTAAATGGGATACTTTTAGTGCTACTTTATTACGTGGAATCGATGACATTTATTCTCTACCTATGTCCTCGGTGGAGGAAATTGATTGTGCTGCTAATGAAATTAAGAATTTAATGCAAAAAGCAACTAAGGAATCGACCCCTCTTAAAAATAGTCACAAACAAAGCAAATATGCAAGGTGGTGGAACCAAGATTTGACAGATTTAAGAAAGAAGTACAGACATGCTCAAAGGGTCTATAAGAGACTTGGTACCGTTGAAAGCGAGCAAATAAAGAATCAAACACATCTAGATTATAAAACGAAAATTTTGGCAGCGAAAAAGGAAGATTGGAAAAAGTTTTGCGAAGAAAAAGCTAGTTTGGACCCTTGGAACACTATAAATAAAATTTGCAAGTTAAAAGGCTCTGCAACTCTCCCAGTTCATATTTTAAAACAAGATGGGTCGATGACAGATTCACCTAAAGAGGCTGGAGAACAACTTCTAGGTAAATGGTTTTCGTCAGATGATAATTCTAATGACAGTGTTGCTCAAAAGTTGATAAGAAATGAAACAGAAAATATCTCTAGTGAAAATCAGGATAAAATGGAACCTATTACCATGGAAATTTTACAGGATGTTATTAAGTCAATCAAACCCATGAAGGCTCCGGGACCTGATGGTATAATGAATTTTACTATAAAGAAAAATATTAATGTTTTATCACCTACTTTGTTGAAGCTTTTTAATAGTTGCCTAAAGACATCATATTTTCCTGTCCTTTGGAAACAAGCAAATATTATAGTAATTCTTAAAAAAGGGAAAACTAATGATGGTAACCCCGGTTCTTATCGCCCGATTAGCTTGTTGTCAAACATCGGAAAAATTTTTGAACGGATTATTATGAATAGATTAGATAAACTTAGTTTGGATAATTGTTGGGTTTCTAAAAGACAATTTGGGTTTTGTAAGGGTAAAAGTACAATAGATGCAGTTGACAATATGGTAAGCGTTATTGAGAAAAATAAAGAGGAAAAGAAATTCACACTTTGCCTTTTTTTTGACATTAAAGGAGCATTCGACAATGCATGGCATCCAGGTATTTTAAAAAAGCTCAAGGATAAGAAATGCCCAACTCAATTGTTAAGATTAGTGAAAAGTTTTTTATCAGATAGGACGGTATCATATGGAAAAGATGTATCCCGGAAGTTGGAAAAGTCTTGTCCGCAAGGATCAATTTTGTCTCCTTTTTTATGGTTAATCAACATAAATGACCTTTTAGAAATGGAGTTTGGTGAAAATTGTGCGATTCAGGCATATGCTGACGATGTCACTGTAATTTTAACAGGTAAAAATATTCTGTTTTTAGAAAATTTGGCGGAAAAAATATTTCAGAAGTTTGAAGTGTGGGCTGCAGAAAACAAACTTACTTTCGACCAACGTAAAACAGAAGCTGTATTGTTCACAAACAAACACAAAGTTCCTGTTGTAAATCTTTTTTTTGGAGGAGAAAAAATTAATATACAACAAAAAGTCCGTTACTTAGGAATTATTTTAGATAGGAAACTTTTATGGACTGATCATGTCTCTTCCCGAGTTACTGCTGCAAAGCAGTATTCGACGAGACTCCTTTGTGCAGCGAAGATGACATGGGGTCTCAAACCACAAGCTTTAAGAAAATTATATAAATCAGTTATAGAAAGTACAATTTTGTATGGGGTATCAGTTTGGTTTTCAGCTCTTAGAAAGAAAAATATTTTACAAATGCTACAGTCTGCTCAAAGAACTTCAATGATAATAATCTCAAAATCTTTCCGTTCTGCCCAAAATGACGTAATTACGGCCATTGCTGGGGTACTGCCAATTTCTTTCCGAGCGACTGAGCTAGCGACATTGCGCTATGCGAAAAAAGGCCGTCCAAGTCACTGGCCAAATTTCACTTCTCCTGAATTCCCCCTTTCTAAACGCTCATCCAATCATAGTACTTTCACTGATGAATCATTAGTAGATATCTTAGGCCTTTCGACAGTACGAGAAATCCATACTTCAACCTTTCATATTAATAGAAAGGCATTGAAAAATATACTTTACGGACGATGGTATGAAGAATTTAAGAATAAAGTTAGTTCTTGGTCAATTCGCTTTTTTGCTTCAACAGAAGATTTATTAGCTGTTTGCAAAGTTCAGCCCTCCTACCATCTAACGCAGATTATTACGGGTCATTGCAGGCTAAATTTCTTTCTTCACCGAATAAACAAAATTGATACGGAGTTGTGCCTTTGCGGTGTAAATGAAACTTGTTCCCATTTTCTTTTTGAGTGCCCTATTTATGCTCGTGAACGTTTAGAATTAATATTTCACCTTTATAGTATCAATGTTCCTTTTCCGTTTAATCTTGATTTGATTTTTAAATTTAGGAATGTTAGAAATATTTTACTGAAATACATAAGAAAAACTAAACGTTTGGATTTGGGGTTATAATCTTATTTTTTAAAAAAAATATGTGGATTTTTTTTTATGTCTGATAACGGAATTCATTGTGTATTATTTAGTTTGTCTTTTTGTTTTTGTTTTCTCTTGTTTAGTTAGATTGTATGTACAAAATTATGTGTTTTGTAGTTTATTTTAGATGTTTAGTTTTGTCTCTTTGTTAGTCGTGAAATGCCGTAAGGCTAATTTTTTTTTTTTTTTTTCTTTTTCTTTTTGTCCATAGTGTTTAGCTTTAGAATAGAAAGTGAAATACTTTTTGTAAGTTGAATCACTAAATAAATTCATTCAACCAACAACATCAGGCTGTCCATCCGAAACTATTTGTCTTAGATTATCTATTGGCGAGGAAAGACCCTGAATGTTAAGCTGAAGTGCAGTCAGAGAATAATTTCCTTTGGTAACCTCCTCTTCCCCCAATTCTGAAACATATTTACTATTACAAACATGGTTTATATTAGTCAGGTTTTGATTAACCTGACCCACAGAATTATTCACAATACTAATTAGATCAAAGGGATTATTTTCAAGCTCGCAAAGGCGTCTCTCACGACTTAAAATATTGACAAAAGCAGGTTTTACTTGGAGTCCATTTAAATCACCAGATGAACAAAAAAGAAATGTTTACCTAGATCTATTATGAAAGAAAAACCTGTCAAAGGATTATAAACACATAAATAATTAATAGCACAGAAGGTACTATCGGGATGAACCATGGGCATGAAAAAAAAATGCAACGAAATAAAAAGAAATTGTAAAAAAGAATGACTTAGGAAAGGATACGCATCAAGAAAATATTAACCAGTCACACACTAATACATTCATGCAAATAATTTATTTTGCGTATACGAGTTTCACCAGGAACTTTGGCTAGAATTTGACCATGATCAGACCAAACACTTCTTGGGCCAAAGGTGCTACGAGCCGCGTTTAATAGATCCCGACGCTTTTTAGTCAGGTTTTCTAAAACGAATACACCTGACTTTACCAACTTACTTTTTGCTGCAAACACTTTACGAGCAGTATCTAAGCTTGAAAATTTTACTAGAACTGGGGCGATTTTCACATTCTCAGTTTGATTAGCAGGCATGCGGAATCGATTAGCCTTTAAGAGGTCCATTTCTTTAAAATCTTGCAAGCCCATTATTTGTGTAATCACTCCATTAAGATTTTCTCTCAGTTCCACGTTGGGGTTTGGTTTCACAGCGTAGAAAATTAGGCTATCAAGTAAGGCATCCTGCTCTAGTTGGTCAAACTTGTCTTCTAATTTAGAAATTTTATTTTCAAGCAAGTTCTCTGCATTATAAAGTTTTCGAAGGGTTGTTTCAATTTTTTCAAATTTGGCATTATATTCAAGGGAAATCGAATTATAAACTTCGTTCACAATATCTTCACTGATAATTTCCGAAGCTCGGCGATCTTTCATTGTATTTGATACGACACGAGAAATATCATTCATTAGGTTAGACTTAGTGCTCATTAGTTCCTCTTGAGTTTCATTTATTATTTCTTTTAAAGTTGATGCTGCTGCAGAAGTTGGAGTTAATGGTGCTAGGCTGGATTTTCCCTTAGTTTTAGCGGGTTGTGATAAGTAGGACTTACTTAGAGTCTTGGAAATATCAGGGGATAAGCGCTGCTCTTCAAAAGCCTTATTTACATCTTTATCTGTCCTCGCACAAGCTTCTTTAAAATGGTCATTCCAGTTGCGGATGTGTGCTTCAGCTATATTATGCT
This sequence comes from Artemia franciscana, assembly GCF_032884065.1. Classification (NCBI taxonomy): domain Eukaryota; kingdom Metazoa; phylum Arthropoda; class Branchiopoda; order Anostraca; family Artemiidae; genus Artemia; species Artemia franciscana. The sequence continues at coordinate 1,005,866 of NC_088882.1, forward strand.
CAGAGTGGGTGCCATAGCAAAAGACTAGATATCTAGCTTGATTTTTCTTGATGGAGTGGGAGTCGGAGTTTTAGTAATTCTTTGCTGAGCGGAATCGGCATATTGGAAACGTCTGGAGTAGGAATTTTTATCGGAGTCGGTTATAACTTGTGGTGGAATCGAAAGTTCGTGGAGCCGAAAGTCTTAGTAAATTGTTGCTTGATAGAGTTTGAGTCGGAGCTGGAATCCGTATATTGAAAATGTTTGGAGTCTGAGTTGGAGCCGGTTAAAACTTATAAAATTTAGTTAAATGAACTACATTAAACTATAAAGCTTCAAAGCAGGTCTATGGAGTCGGAGTTTTAGTAATTTTTTGCTGAATGGAGTCGGTATATTGAAAACGTCTGGAATCGGAGTTGGTATTGGAGTCGGTTATAACTTATGATGGAGTCGAAAGTTCGTAGAGTCGTAGGATTTAGTAAATTTTTGCTTCATTAAGTGGGAGTCGAAGCTCGAATCTGTATGTTGAAAATGTCTGGAGTCTGAGTTGGAGCCGGTTAAAACTTATAAAATGTAGTTAAATGAACTACATTAAACTATAAAGCTTCAAAGCAGGTCTATGGAGTCGGAGTTTTAGTAATTTTTTGCTGAATGGAGTCGGTATATTGAAAAACGTCTGGAGTCGGAGTTGGTATTGGAGTCGGTTATAACTTATGATGGAGTCGAAAGTTCGTAGAGTCGTAGGATTTAGTAAATTTTTGCTTCATTGAGTGGGAGTCGAAGCTCGAATCCGTATGTCGAAAATGTCTGGAGTCTGAATTGGAGCCGGTTAAAACTTATAAAATGTAGTTAAATGGACTACATTAAACTATAAAGCTTCAAAGCAGGTCTATGGAGTCGGAGTTTTAGTAATTTTTTGCTGAATGGAGTCGGTATATTGAAAACGTCTGGAGTCGGAGTTGGTATTGGAGTCGGTTATAACTTATGATGGAGTCGAAAGTTCGTAGAGTCGTAGGATTTAGTAAATTTTTGCTTCATTGAGTGGGAGTCGAAGCTCGAATCCGTATGTTGAAAATGTCTGGAGTCTGAGTTGGAGCCGGTTAAAACTTATAAAATGTAGTTAAATGAACTACATTAAACTATAAAACTTCAAAGCAGGTCTATGGAGTCGGAGTTTTAGTAATTTTTTACTGAATGGGGTCAGAATTGGAGTTGGTATATTGAAAATGGCTAAAAGTTGGAATTAGAATCGGATTTGGTTATAACTTATAACCAGTTCCACAGTCCTGGCAATGACCTCCACAAGTCGACTTCTGTGGTAAAAATATATACATAATATTCCAGGAAAAAACCAACCCTTGGATATACTGGAATGAAAAACAAATTGAACATAAAATAAGAAAAAACAGAACCCGTTTTTTATTTTTCTGTTCAAGCGATTCACTGTTCAAATGATCTTGCAATTGACAGTTTAATATTTCTTCCTACATTTTTGAACAACAAGTTACAAGTAGAAACAATAGGGATTTTTTTTTCAAGACACTGGAATTCCAAACTTTAAATTAATATTCCGACCCTACGTCGAAGGGCCGTTCTCAGCACAACACAAACAAAAATATAAAACAGAAATTTACATTACAATACGAATTTTAAAACTAAAAAATGTTTTAGAAAGTCTTAAAACAGCCTTAGCATCATGAGTTCAACGTAGTTCAACCAGGCTTCGTCAGTATTTACATTTGCGAAACTTTGAGACATACCGTGAGTTATGGTTTTGAAACTGAGATTCACAACCTCATATATAAGAAGTCACAGTCGCTCATAATTACATAAAAAATATCAGACATCTCTGTCCTTAGAATTCATAAATCACCCTTTCCTTTTTAATTCCAGGAAACCATTCGAGAGAAAGAAAAGCATATCGAGCAGATCCTGAAGGAGCGAGAGTTAGACCGAGCAGAAGCCGCAAGGGCTTTAATTGCTGCCAGCGATGCGCAGAAGAAGCTGGCCGAACTTGAAGAAAAGGTGGCAAAGGTAAGTTTCATATCTCAAAGAATATATCGTCACTACTACATCTAAAGGGCGGATCTAACATATTTTAAATAGTTACCAAAAACTAATTAGTGTGCTGCATCCTAGTGAACAATCAGCACGGCCGTGAACGTTCATTCAAATTGCTACATGTAAAGGGCGTATCTAATATTTTCAAGTTTTTTGAACAGTAACCAAAAACTAATTAGTGAGCTGCGTTTTAGTGAACAATCAGCATGGTACTGAACTTTCAATCAAATTGCTACATCTAAAGGGTGTATATAACATTTTCAAGTTTTTTAAATAGTTGTCAAAAACTAATTAGTGAGTTGCGTCCTAGTGAACAATCAACAATCCGCACGGCAGTAAACATTCAATCAAATTGCTACATCTAAAGGGCGTATCTAACATTTTCAAGTTTTTCAAATAGTTGCCAGAAAAGCTGCGTCCTAGTGAACAATCAGTACGGCAGTGAACGTTCAATCAAACTGCTACATCTCAAGGGCGTATCTAACATTTTCAAGTTTTTTAAATAGTTGCCAAAAACTTATTAGTGAGCTGCATACTAGTGAACAATCAACAATCAGCACGGCAGTAAACATTCAATCAAATTGCTACATCTAAAGGGCGTATCTAACATTTTCAAGTTTTTCAAATAGTTGCCAGAAAATAATTAGTGAGCTGCGTCCTTGTGAACAATCAGTACGGCAGTGAACGTTCAATCAAACTGCTACATCTCAAGGGCGTATCTAACATTTTCAAGTTTTTTAAATAGTTGTCAAAAACTAATTAGTGAGCTGCGTCCTAGCGAACAATCAACAATCAGCACGGCAGTAAACATTCAATCAAATTGCTACATCTAAAGGGCGTATCTAACATTTTCAAGTTTTTCAAATAGTTGCCAGAAAATAATTAGTGAGCTGCGTCCTTGTGAACAATCAGTACGGCAGTGAACGTTCAATCAAACTGCTACATCTCAAGGGCGTATCTAACATTTTCAAGTTTTTTAAATAGTTGTCAAAAACTAATTAGTGAGCTGCGTCCTAGTGAACAATCAACAATCAGCACGGCAGTAAACATTCAATCAAATTGCTACATCTAAAGGGCGTACCTAACATTTTCAAGTTTTTCAAATAGTTGCCAGAAAATAATTAGTGAGCTGCGTCCTTGTGAACAATCAGTACGGCAGTGAACGTTCAATCAAATTGCTACATCTAAAGGGCGTATCTAACATTTTCAAGTTTTTCAAATAGTTGCCAGAAAATAATTAGTGAGCTGCGTCCTTGTGAACAATCAGTACGGCAGTGAACGTTCAATCAAACTGCTACATCTCAAGGGCGTATCTAACATTTTCAAGTTTTTTAAATAGTTGTCAAAAACTAATTAGTGAGCTGTGTCCTAGTGAACAATCAACAATCAGCACGGCAGTAAACATTCAATCAAATTGCTACATCTAAAGGGCGTATCTAACATTTTCAAGTTTTTCAAATAGTTGCCAGAAAATAATTAGTGAGCTGCGTCCTTGTGAACAATCAGTACGGCAATGAACATTCAATCAAATTGCTACATCTAAAGGGCGTATCTAACATTTTCAAGTTTTTCAAATAGTTGCCAGAAAATAATTAGTGAGCTGCGTCCTTGTGAACAATCAGTACGGCAGTGAACGTTCAATCAAACTGCTACATCTCAAGGGCGTATCTAACATTTTCAAGTTTTTTAAATAGTTGCCAAAAACTTATTAGTGAGCTGCATACTAGTGAACAAGTACGGCAGTGAACGTTCAATCAAACTTTGATCCTTTTAATCAACCTTATCATGCTGATTTTCCCTATGAGGATAGCTTCGCAAATGTGTTTGGAGATTACAGATAATTTCAGTTAAAAAAGTATCACGAATAAGGTAGTCTTTTTTTATATATCGCCGCTGTTACGCCAAAATTCCATGCCAGATTAAGTGCCAAAAACTGTGGGCCGATCTGCATTCAAAGGGACGATTAGCACTGCAATCTATATTCAATCAAACTTTGATAGAACAGCTTGACGAACCGTTTTTGGTAATTATCTCGTACACGTGAAAATGTCAGATACAACGGTTAGGTGTAACACGTGACAGTACGAACTGATTTGAAGCCTAATTGACCAGCTTTGGCTCAAATTGACCTAGTAGAAACCTAATTGACAAGTTCAGTTTACAAACTTTTTTTAAAAACTGAGAGAGGAAAATTCTAGATTCAGATTTCTAGAGGGGATCAAAGTTTTTCAAACCCCAAATGAGCAATTTAAGTAAAAGAGTAAACGTTTTGATTTTACTTTTTTAGTAGGGGAAGGTGATCTTGGTGATCCTTCTTTTAAATTTTATGGTATTTCTAGTGTATCATTATAACTCTGTGTATGATTTAAGGGTATGCGACACCCTAAGTATCCATCTGTGACTCTCAGCGTCGGCTGACAGACTCTAAGACAAATGCCCCATCGAAGACAAACATAGAAAATATATAACGTCTTATTAAATATTAAGCAAAACGCTGTCTCTTCAGTGTATATACAGCATAAATCATATATATACTTTGTTGACTAAGATTTCAATCAAGGCGGTTAGCACAACAGGGAACTTCTAAACCCCTCAGACTATTCAAGGTTTTTTATCGTTTTAAAAAGTAGAGTTGAGAGAAAGAGTCAAACTTTAGCGTAAAGAGCTGGACGTTTAGGGGGGAACAGCTCCTTTCATATACGGAGTAATTTCTGTTCGTTTTAAATGTTAATATCGCTCCTTACATTCAGTTAAAAAAAAATTATTTATTTAATCTCTTATCAAACCTATACAAGCTGTGGCAAAACCGGAAAACCCTCTTAAAAGCCTATCGTTACAGTAATTATAATTTCTTCTCTAAAATTGTATTTTTACATCACTATAGATTCTGAATACAAATATTTTTTTTCTAAAAGCTATCTTATCCATTTTGCTGTTTCATTTCATTTCAGTTCGATTCATTTCAGACACATGAAAAAGCTGGTACCGTTGAGCGGCTCATGGAACAATTAGCTGCGGGGGAAGCTGTGAGCAAGGAGTTGTTGTCTCAGCTTGAAGACGAGCGGAGAAAAAACGAGGATCAACAATTCCGCTTTGAGGAGGAAAGCATTTGCAAAACTGAACTAGAGGTAATATTGATATAATACGGGGGGCTTAAGTAAGAGGTTTGGGTCTATGCCCTCTCTCTCAGGAAATATTTCCATCCCTACGGCTTTTACTACGCTTACATTCTCCGTATAATTTCCCTATGCTTGATACTTTATTGAAAACCCTACTGCTTCCTTTAAATCATATTGCGTATGTGCTCATGATGTGTGATCAGGGCCGTATCCAGGATTTTGCTCAGGAAGGACCATTTTTATCGGAGGGTGGGATGTTACAAAAAAAAGAAACTTTAAAAGAAGCAAAAATTTTTTGTATGTATTTCCGTTATGTTTTTACGAGTTGGTGAAACATTTTGGGAGGGAGGGAGACTAGTCAAACTCTCTAGCCTCCCTCCCTCGTATACGGCCTTGTGTGTAATATATCTACTCGGGCAAACGTTCTTCCCGGTGCTGATCCAGATCCCTCCTCGTGAGAAACAAACATGGTTGCCTACAAATTTACCTTTAGTAGAATCTAGTAGAATTTTTAGACGCACTCTCCTTCTTAGGTCAAATCCACCTCCCTAATAACATATACTCTATAGAAGCATATAGAAAACATAACATATACATACAGAAAGATATAGAAAACATACATGCAGTAACATATAGAAAACATAACATATACCAATTCAAAAACGAATGTATTCAAGCCAAAAAAAAAACTACAAAAACTAAAACTACAAAAACTACAAAAAAAAACTAAAAAGAAAAAAAAACTAAAAACTATTTAAAAAAACTAACGAAGCTAAAAAACTAAAAAAAAAATAAAAAAAAGGAAAAAACTGAAAAATAAAGGAGAAAAACAAAACTAAAAAAAAAAAATAAAAAGGTAAAAACTACAAAAAAAAACTAAAAAGAAAAAGAAAAAACTAAAAAAAGGTAAAAACCAAAAAAAAAACTAAAAAGAAAAAAAGGGGAAAAACACAAAATTTTTTTTCATCATATACCAATTCAAAAACGAATGTATATACAGACCGAGACACCGGGACACAAATGACGACCGGGACACAGGGAATATAAATGACGACCGGGACACAACTACAACGGGGACGCCGGGGGGCACAGGGGGATATGTAAATGACGACGGGGACAAATGGAATGTCCGATTAGCAATCACCACCAACAAAGCTCAAGGGCAATCATTAGAATCATGAGGTATAACTAAAAAAAAACTAAAAAAGGTAAAAAACTAAAAAAAAAGACTAATTCGAAAACGAACGTATATACAGACCGGGACACTGGGACACAAATGACGACCGGGACACAGGGAATATAAATGACGACCGGGACACTGAAAGAGAAATTACAGACTGGGACACTGGGATACAAATGACGACCGGGACACAGGGAATATAAATGACGACTGGGACACAGGGACACAACTACAACGGGGACGCCGGGGGCACAGGGGGATATATAAATGACGACGGCGACACAGGGAATGTTCGATTAGCAATCACCATCAACAAAGCTCAAGGGTAATCATTAGAATTACGAGGTATAGATCTGAATACGCATTGTTTTTCCCATGGACAATTATATGTTGCTAAAAAAGATTCAATTTAATTCTATTTGCATATTTGCTATAGTTTAGTTTCCAGCCTGTAGTTTGTTATGTAATTTTTATTTTTATTTTTTTTGCCAAATTTATGGGCCCTGCATCGCCTGATCTCAGTATGATATTTGAATGAAGTTCCTTTCCTTCTGTCCCCTCTGTCCCCATCACCATATTTCTGTTGGGGGGGGGGGAATAAGCCTAGCACTCTTCAAAACCCTGAACGGTGACTTAGACTCATCACACTCATTTTATTGGTACAGAATTAGAAGAAGATAGGGGGGGGACCAGGAAATTCAAAACCCAGAGTGATGACTTTGGCTCTTCACACTTCTTTTCGTTAGTATCGAATTAGAAGAAAGTAGGGGGGAGGGGCAGAAAATCTTTCCGAATCCAAGTCCTGATTTTTAACGACCCCGATCTCACTTTTATAATCAAACTATTCGATTATATCTATCAATTAAGCTATAATTGATTTCAAAGTATGGACTTTATACATTTAAACTTTCCACAAGCAGTAAAAGAAAACGGCATCACTTAAGTAGCTTTGTGTTATCTATTGGGTGGATATACCAATTATGCAGGTGGTCTCCATACCTGCGTTGGGCGTGGGACATAATGATTAGGAGCTGAAAGCATTATAATTGGTCATCTTGTGCAAAGACTAAATTCAAAAACATGTTTTTCAGCTGAAAGTTAGGAACAACATTACAACAAAATGAACAGAAGTTATTCCTTACATGAAGGGGCTGCCCCTTTCCCCATGCCTCACTTTTTACGCTAAAGTATTTTATTATCTTAAAAAGCTTGAATTAATCGACCCTTGTGTTTCAGGAGTCGTTCTTTAAGAATTAGGGCAAAAAGTCAAACTTTAGCGTTAATAGCGAGGGATTGAGGAGGGGGCAGCCCCTTCATGTAAGGAATAATTTCTGTTCGCTTTGAGTTTTAATGTTCCCCCTTTATTTTCAGCTAAAAAAAATATTTATTTATTTATTTATTTTCTTATCTTTTTTCAAACAATGCTGGGAAATACACCTCCCCTCCCGTGGCAAATCACTCCCCGTTGAAATCCCCTCAGAAAATTTTTCCCGGAACATTCCATCCTTATTCTTTCTGAAAAATTCTCCGTACTTTTTCTATTCAATTTTTAATTGTTTTTCAAATCATGCCAGAAACCACCATCCCCCTACATGGAAGATTTTCCACAGAAATCCCCCAATGTAAATTTTATCCGCAGACTCTCCCTCCGCCTACGGAAAAATCCCCCTAGACAATTTCTCTTGAACATCTGCACTTGTTAATTTAAAACGCCTAAGAGAAAGTAAGACAAATAAAAGAAATTCCGCATATATTCTGGCGAATCCCCACCGTGCAGAATTTCCCTCGATAACCCTCCCCCCTCCCGCTCCTGGAAACTTTCCTCCCCACGGAAAATTCTCCTTGTGGAAAATCTCCCACTCGAAAATGTTTGAATATTTCCCAAGAACACATACAAAATGTAAATAATGGTAAATTTTATATCTTATAGCCCTTTTCCCAAGGAGGAGGGGGGGGGGTCATATCATCCTCAGAGGCATTGCTATTGAACCTTTCAATTATGCTGAACAAAATGTCTCAAAATTTTGATCGGATATCTTTGGAAGTTTAAGAGGTTTAGTAGCCCTCCAATTATTTTGGTCACTTAAAAAGGACACTAGAACTTTAATTTCCGTTTGATTTTCTAAGACTACTGGTTTAGTATGATAACCCCTGAGTCACAAAATAACTCGCACCGATCTTTCTTCTGGCAAAAAAACCACATTTTTGTTAGAAGGATCCTGAAAATCTCTACAAGAGGTTCTCTGATATGCTGAATCTTATGGTGATATATTCATTAAGATCCTTTGTCTCTCTCGGTGTTTTTACCCCTTTTTTGAAAATCAGGCAAATTTTCTGAGGCTTATAGTTTTTAATGGGTAACATTAAACTTAATGAATTTTGTATATGTGGAATCGAACAGAAAAAATCAATTCTTTGATGCATTAATAATAACCAATATTCCTTGTTTCAGAGTTTCGATTACTATTTGGCCGAGTCGCTCCTTACTTACAGTTGGTTACCAAAAACTTGTTCGATACACGCATGGTAACACATAAAGTACATAGTATCTATCATTGGTGAATCCAGAGTCGACACTTAGGGAGAGAGGCCTGGGCAATTTAAATGTTGGGGAGGGCAATTTAAAGAGGGGTGATTAAGACAGGGGGTGATCAAGGGAGAGAGAAAAAGAACTAGTAATATCTGCTGCCCTTGGGTGGCCTGATTTGTAGGAAAAAACTCGACTGCTCTTTGCTTCCCAAATTATTGGATTAACATTTTGTAAAGATAACAGTGACTTACCGCCATAAGTCATAGCCATAACAAGAGTCAGTCAAGGTAGTTTTACCTCACCATCTTTATTTAATAACTCTGTTTTACATGCCCCTAATTCTGTTAATTTGAGTTGTATTTACCTTGGATTTCAGTTTTTCCGTTCAGTTCATTCGGGTTTATTAAAAAAAATTATAACAGTCATAACATACATAATCTCTCATCTCTATGCAAAAACTGCATGCTGAGTCCCATATCACCTCAAAAATAAATACGCACTATGGCTCTCCCTCCACTTCTCGATACAACCATGGCCCCTACCAAAAAACATCCTTACAAGTCCCCACCTCTTCATCCAGAAGCAAACCACTCCAACCCCCACAAAAAAACTCAATAATAACTAGAATCACTATTCTAATTAGATTCTTTATTCAAATTAAACTAATTTAAAACAAGATAATTTTTTATTCTCTTTTTGAAAGAACCAAGGGAGCTCCTACCTCTCAGTTCAAGCGGTAGGGTATTGTAAGCCTTAGCACAGACGATGTCAGGCGAAGAATCCGACCTCACTGTTGGCGTATGTCGAATATGTATCTGTGCAGATAGTCTTGTAAATGGAAGACGCTGTTCGGATACCAAACAGAATAGATTCCTAAAAGCGGTGGAAGCAAGCTGGAGAGGAATCTGAAAGTAAAAACCAAGCAGGAAAGTTCAAACAGCGATTTCAGCGAGAGATAATCTTCTGTGTGTTTGATGATCTTCAAGGCATTCTTGTGGATGGAATCCAATTTTTTCAGATGGGATTTGAATGTCGGTTGCCATACCATTGCGCAATACTGTAAGTGGGGTCTAATGAGTGCATTGTAGAGAAGGGTAAGGGTTTTACGTGGGTATGTTTGCTTCAGTTTCTTCATGATACAAAGATTCCTTGAAAGCTTTAATTCTACAGCATGGATGTGAGGAAGGAAAGAAAGGTTTTCATCTACTATTACTCCTAAATATTTTGCACATCCATTTACTGGTCGTTGAACCTTTCCACGAGACGTCATAATTCCTGTTATTTCTGGGTGAAGGGTTCCTAACCTAGAAATTAGTAGAATGCAAGATTTTTCTACATTGATGACAAGTTTGTTGGCATCCATCCATAGATAGGTCTCTTCTATGATGTTTTCAAGCTTCCGCTGGAGTGAAGGCATATCGAGTCCGCAGCAGGTCATCGTAGTGTCGTCAGTGAATGCTATAAGTTCATCTTGCTCGTTAGTAATGTCCTCAGATGTTTGATCAAAGCATAGGTTACAGCATTTTTTGTCGTCATGATTCGGATTAAGGATACGAGTTAGGTCATTTACATGGACTAAAAACAAAAGAGGACCGAGGATTGATCCTTGGGGCACACAAAATTTCACAGTAGTGTTGTTCCTTGGGTCGTCACCAATGTAGATGCACCTATTTTGAAGGTAAGATTCAAACCATTGAAGGGCTATCCCTCTCACTCCAATATGTTGCTGCTTTCCTAGTAAGATTGTATGATCCATACTGTCAAATGCTTTCTTGATGTCAATCAATATAGCAGCTGGCAGAAGACCTGAGTCAAGTGTTCTGTTGATGAATAAGCTTAAGGATGCCAGAGCATCTTCTGTTGAATGACCAGGTCTGAAGCTGAATTGACGACTATTAAAAAATCTTTTTTTTTCGAAAAACTGGTAAAGTAGTCTTTGTAAGGGTTTTTTAAAAACTTTTGAAAAAACAGATAATATGGATATGGGTCGGAAATTCGATGGATCGTCTTAAGGGCCACCTTTATGCAGAGGGATTATTCTTGCTTTTTTAGTATTGAGGGAAAAACACCAATTCTTAGAGACCCGGTTTATCAAATAAGTTAATGGCTCTAGGATAGAAGGGAGGACTGCTTTCAGGGCTTTCGCGTGTATCCGGTCAAATCCGGATGCTGATGTGCCTTTCAAGGTCTTCACAATTAGTTCTACTTCAGTTGATGTCAAAGGAATTATTGCCATTGATTTGGTGCATGCTGAGCCAAGGTAATGCTTGTAGGGTTTGTGGGGACTTTTCGCAGTATTAGATGTAATTCCTCCTATCCTTGCGAAAAATGTACTGAGTTCTTTTGCAACCTAAGTGGGTTCCGTAACAGCCTCCCCGTTGACAAAAAGTCTGGAAGGCAATTCTGCTTTCTTATCATTTGTCGCAAAACCGAATTAATGACCTTCCAGACTTTTCGTCCATCCTTCCCACTTTCCGATATTTTATTATTCACATAAATTCTTTTTGCTTTCCTCAGAACTGAATGAAGGCATTTCTTATACCTCTCATATCTCTCTAGGTTTTCTCGGTTTGGGTGGTTTCTGTAATTTGCCCATAGCTTATTTTTCTTATTTATGCATATGAGTAAGCTTTCGGTAACCCATGGACATATTGGTGTATTTTTTCTTCCACGGTTTCTTGGTTTCTCTTTAAAACAGCATGTTTTGATTTGTTTTAATTTAATTTGTCATTAATGACTTTTAAAGATGACGTTTTGAATTTAAGCCGTACTTTTAGTGGATGTGAAAACGCGTTTAGTTAGCTTTACAATGAATATAAAGATATTGGCTTTCTTTCAATGTAGAAAAAACTGCTGTTGCAACTTTCAATTTTAAAGAGACAAATGACCCTTTTTTTACCTTTGCTAATGCTCAAGTCCCCCTTTCTCAAAAAATAATTTACCTTAGAATGTCTGTTGGAAAAAAGTATGAAAGAAGCTCAAATTATCCCTCAAAAATTTGAAGAAAAAACTGAGAATTGCTTATGCTTCAATTGTATCTAATATTAAACATATAGATAAATTATATCTTGCGAAAGTTTATAATAGCCTAGTTGTACCTCATCTCCTTTCTCTTTGTCCGGTTCGGCAGTTTTTTAGTGAGCCTCAGAAACTATCTGCTCCTAGAATATTTTTTCATTATGCTAAATTCCTTCTCAGTTACCTTCCTTGGACTAGAAATAGTTACTTAATGAATAAATTCGGTCTAGTTTTGCCCATATGTGTTATTGATTAAAGGCTGCTTGATTTTCGTTCTTCTATGTCGATAATATCTCATCCTTGGTCAGCATTATTGATTCGATTATCTGTTGGTGTTGATTTCTATTTATTTCTAGCTCTTTTATTTTATTTTATTTTTATTTTATTTATTCTTTATATTTATTTTTTTATTTTATTTTAATTCAATTTATTTTATTGCTCTATCTTAAGGGTGTTTCGCCCCCTTTTTGTAAAAGCTGGGTTATAAATAAATTGAATTGAGTTTATGTATCTTACTTATGTTTTTGATGATATGTGAAATATTTTTAAGTAATGGATCGTATTAGATATCAGCTATGCTTACAGGCCATTGTGGCCTAGTTTTTTTTTATAATAGAAGTAGTAACCGAAACTCTAAAGAAAAAGCAGCTTTTGAATACAGTGTTTAAATCAGAAAAATTGCCCTGATCGAAATTATAATCCTAAAGCTACTATCATTCTTACTTTTCCAGATGGTCACTTTATTATTATTATTATTATTATTTGACTAGGGGTGGCCGTGTCGAACCGTTAGTCGCCGGTTATTAATAGGATGTATTCAATATTAATAGGATACATTATGGCTCTGAAGCATGGGCGCTCTGAAAAGCGGATGAGTATTTACTAGATGTTTTCCAGAGAAATTGCCTACGGATTGTTCTGGGTACCTGGCTGACTGACCGTATTTCAAACAGTTGGTTGTACGAAAAATGTGGTTCAATCCCACTTTCTATGGCTATTGAAAGAAAGGTTGAGATGGCTAGGCCACGTTCTGCGGATGAAAGATGACAGATTGCCGAAGATTGTCCTTTTTGGCCAACTGTCTGGGGCTAAAGGAAAAGCAGGTCGTCCTCGTCTAGGGTGGGAGGATGTCATAAATAAAGATTTAAATGAAATAGGAACTTCCTGGGAGTAAAGAGGTAGGGTTTGAATGGATTAGGTTGGAGGAGGAGCGTGCGTAGCTGTGTTGGCCGGAGGCGGCTTGGTGCTGCAGTGAGCTATTAGTAGTAGTAGTAGTAGTAGTAGTAGTAGTAGTATTCAACCGCATATTTCAAGATCTGGTGCCCTTATTAAGTAACAAAAGAGATCATATTATCACAGGTGAAATGTATTTAGTGAAAGGTCAAATTATTAGAAGTTAAATTGGATTAAAATAACTTTATTATTTCAGGTTATTTTTCATTATTATTATTAAGATTAATTTCGTGAGGTGATTGTCCTTCCGGGGTGGAAGAGAAGAGTTTGATAATTAAGGTAATAATAAATAATTGTGGAGGAGGCGTGTGTTTGTCTTTAGGAGTGAAGTGAAAGTCGTTCTGTGTGATAGAGAAGAATCTTATTGCCTACGGGTCTTAGCATCGATTATGTCTCAAAGCAGTGTCTTAAGCTATTTTATTTCGTTTTCTTTTAAATAAGCCCTGATTGAACTAGGAGATTACCTTCATTCTAGTATTTTGGCCTGAACAGAGCATAAATTATATCAAATGAAAATTCTGAGACTATCAAAATTGTATCTATATATTCTTAGAGGCAGGGGCGTCGTTTGGAGAGGGCAGGGTAAGGGTGTAGTTGCCCCCGATAATTTGGAGAGAAAATATTAAATAGCCCAAGCCCCTTGATTATCTGGATATGGACCCCTATTCCCCCCCCCCCAATAAAAATGCTGGAGATTCTTTCCTGCTCAGAAGCCACACAGACATGTGGCATACCATTCGTCTCTAAACGTGTACACAGTCCAAAAAAATTGAACGTTATTCTGGACCGTTTGTCCAATGAAACTATCGGTTATGAATTATCACATAGTTGCACACTATTTGCTGGGGTATTTGCAAATGGATTTCCTTATGGGTAGAAGGTATTAATGTCCCAAAGAAGCGTTTTACTCCCTCGATTTCAGACTTCCTACGAAAGATTCATATAGATTGAATGAAAATCAGAGGATTAAACCTGTTTATTTGTTCATTTTAATGCACCAAAAGTGTATAACTGACTAACAAGCCCAGTAAGATCAGATGGTTGAGTGCCAAGAATTCCAGTCTAGAGATTATGGGTTTGAGTCCGGCCTTTAGGCCTTTTCCCCCTTTGATAACAACTTAAATATTGAGAATTTGTTCCTATCTGGTGATAGTTACTTTTGTAGAGATATCTATATTAGACTATTGTAAGCGTGCAGATTGATAAGGAATTCAGTGAGGGTATCTTCTCTATGAGGGTAAAGTCAACATTACAACTGTTGTAAGTCTACTCTGTTTTATCTCACAACTAAGGGGTTGACTTAAATTTTATAATTATGGCTAAATTGTAGGAGAAGGGCTAAAAAGTTGTCCCTGATTAGCAAAAACGAGCAAAATCTGTTTTTTTTTCCTGTCGTTTGACAGGCTTCGCTAGTTAATAAAATAGTTAAATTAATAACTGAATCAGAAGAAAATATATAATAAAGCCCAAATTACTATTTATCATAAAGAGGCTTTGAGGCAGCTAACTTTATTTTTCACCAATTTCTTAGGGGGGGAGGGGAGAGAGATACATACTTCTGTTTTGAGTAAGATTAAGTAATATTTATTTCTATATATAATATATTATATAACATTACATAATATTTTTTATTCTATATTATGCTTTTAGTAAAATAAGTTTTAAGATCACAATCTAACTTTAAGGCTTTCGCAAAATGAAATCCAGATGTTAGAACTGACAAGATTCCAGCTCATATTCAGGTTAATATCTCAGAGGATACTTGCAGTAGGTGCGATTAGGTGCCTCTTGTAATTTTCATGTTAATCTTTTTACTTTTCTTTGTGTATTTTATTCTGTTTTGTATTCTATTTTATTCTTTTTTTATATTATTTAATGTCATTTTATTTATATTGTTTAAATCATTTTTTCGTTGTTTATTATACTTATATTAACTTCATTTATACTATTTTATATTATATTCCGTTTATGTTCTATTTTATGTTCTATGTGCACTGAGAACGGTTGTGCATAGGTCTGGGCCGAGCATTATTTCACGGTTTTCGGTGGTTAGCACTTTTCCACGTTTATTTGTTTTATGTAAATATATATATATACACACACACACACATATATATATATATATATATATATATATATATATATATATATATATATATATATATATATATATATATATATATATATATATATACTAGCTGTTAGGGTGGCGTTTCGCGCCACCCCAACACCTAGTTGGTGGGGGCGCCTCTCGCCCCCCCCCAAGCCCTCCCGCGCGCGCAAGTCGTTACGCGCCATATTAGTTACGCGCCATCGTAGTTGTGTCTCTGTGTCCCACCTGTGATATATATATATATATATATATATATATATATATATATATATATATATATATATATATATATATATATATATATATATATATATATTTAACTACGTAAAACTTGCGAATGTACAACATTCTTGGCTGTCCCATTGTCTGTGCATATAAATAGATTGTCAGGTTTACCGACTCTTGAACATGCAGCATATAATTGTCCATGGGAAAAACAATCTGTATTCAGATCTATACCTCATTATTTTAATGATTGCCCTTGAGCTTTGTTGATGGTGATTGCTAATCGAACATTCCCTGTGTCCCTGTCGTCATTTATATATCCCCCTGTGCCCCCCGGCGTCCCCGTTGTTGTTGTTTCCCTGTGTCCCGGTCGTCATTTGTGTCCCGGTGTCCCAGTCTGTAATTTCTCTTTGAGTGTCGCGGTCGTCATTTATATTCCCTGTGTCGCGGTATCCCGGTCGTCATTTTTGTCCCGGTCGTCATTTGTGTTCCGGTGTCCCGGTCTGTAATTTCTCTTTGAGTGTCCTGGTCGTCATTCTAATAATTGCCCTTGAGCTTTGTTGATGGTGATTGCTAATCGAACATTCCCTGTGTCCCTGTCGTCATTTATATATCCCCCTGTGCCCCCCGGCATCCCCGTTGTTGTTGTTTCCCTGTGTCTCGGTCGTCATTTGTGTCCCAGTGTCCCAGTCTGTAATTTCTCTTTGAGTGTCGCGGTCGTCATTTATATTCCCTGTGTCGCGGTGTCCCGGTCGTCATTTTTGTCCCAGTCGTCATTTGTGTTACGGTGTCCCGGTCTGTAATTTCTCTTTGAGTGTCCTGGTCGTCATTTATATTCCCTATGTCCCGGTCGTCATTTGTGTCCCGGTGCTTTGTTGATGGTGATTGCTAATCGAACATTCCTTGTGTCCCGGTCGCTTTCTTTTTGAGTGTCCCGGTCGTTATTTATATTCCCTATGTCCCGGTGTCCCGCTCGTCATTTGTGTCCCGATGTCCCGGTGTGTAATTTCGTCAATCAACAAACATGACGTCAGTCGACACACAAACATGACGTCACTCGACACACAGAAACACAGACAACTTATTTTTATATATATAGATGTCCCGGTGTCCCGGTCGTCATTTGTGTCCCGATGTCCCGGTGTGTAATTTCGTCAATCAACAACATGACGTCAGTCGACACACAAACATGACGTCACTCGACACACACACACACACACAGAGACAACTTATTTTTATATATATAGATAATATCTATCTATATATATAAAAATAAGTTGTTTGTCTGTCTGTCGACTGACGTCATGTTTGTGTGTCGACTGACGTCATGTTTGTCGACTGACGTCATTATAAGGATTGAGCTGAATGTCGTCATGAAGTTGTTTGTCGTCTGACGTCATGTTTGTCGACTAACGAAACTACAGACCGGGACACCGGGACACAAATGACGTGTTATGTCTGTTATAACGTAATAGAGGCAACAATCTTGACAGGGCCTTTTGAGGGTGAGGCTTTTCTTATTCCACGCATTCTCATGATTCCAATGGATCTGCCTTTTCAACCTAAAAGATTGCAATTCCCAATTTGATTAGCATATTTAGTTTTCAGTCCAGAACCACTAAAGCTATTATGTAAATATCAAAAATATTTATGTTGTCTGAGCAATAATTTTTAGTTTTTATTTCAAAATAGAAAATTACCTGACAATTTTAGAATTATATCTATCTATATATATAAAAATAAGTTGTCTGTCTGTGGATCAGGTGACGTCATGTTTCTGTGTCGACTGGCGTCATGAAGTTAGTTGTCGTTATTTTTGCTATGACGGTGACGTCATTAAAGATATTTAAGACATATATGTTCACGTAGAAATCTATTAATGTTTAAGTTTAAAATGACTGATGAACTTACAATGGCAAAAGCCGATGAAGATGCTCAAAGAGTCTATGCCAAAAAACTTGCTGCTGATAGAGAAAGTCAGAAAAGAAAATGTGCCGAGGAATCAAAAGAACAGCAAGGAAACAGGCTTGAGGCTAAAGAACGCAAAACCGCGCAGTTAGATGAAGATCCACCTGGACAGCGAGAGTCAAAACATATCAAAACTGAAAATGATAGCGATGATGATTGGGTTTGGGATCTTGACTTGGATAAGGTCATCAATGCCTACCAGATTTTAGTTAAAAAAACAAAGGTTCGGCGATATGTATTTCATAGTGAAGCTGAAAAATAAAGAAGAAAAAGAAAACTGAAAAAAGAAAAAATGTAAAAAACTAAAAAATACTAAAAAGAAAAAACACTCAAATTACAGACTGGGATACCGGGACACAAATGACGACCGGGACACAGGCAATATAAATGACGACCAGGACACAGGTATTTAAGAATATCGTTCAAAGACAAATTTTTAATTGTAAGAAGACCGTTGAAAGAGAAATTTCTAATTGTAAAATGACTGAAGAACCTACAATGGCAACACCCGAGGAAGCTGCTCAAAACGAATGTATTCACGCCGAAGTAGCTGAGTTGGTAAAGCGTTATGTTTCAGGTTCTAGGTCCGAGAGGCTCCAGGTTTGAACCTTGGCTTTAGCATTAATATAAAAGAAGAAAAAAACTAAAAAAGGTAAAAACTACAAAAAAACTAAAAAGAAAATATATATATATATATTTATATATATCATCTTTTCCACAAAAATAATAATTTAGTGCTTCTGCTTAAAAACAGCAATCGAATTGATGCCTCCTGATACGCAACTATCAACAAAGTGGCAATCGTTGTGGTCGGTGATCAGTTCTTACCTCGAGATAATATTCTTTATAGGCGAAACAATCAGTTGACAAGAATTGCTTAAACTCATCGATGCTACGATGCCCTACAATATCCTGACTAATATAAATGACGCCCGGGACACTCAAATAGAAATCACAGACTGGGACACCGGGACACAAATGACGACGGGGACACAGGGAATATAAATGACGACCCGGACACAGGGACACAACTACAACGGGGACGCTGGGGGGCACAGGGGGATATATAAATGACGACGGCAACAAAGGAAATGGTCGATTAGCAATCACAATCAACAAAGCTCAAGGGCAATCAATAGAATCATGAGGTATAGATCTGAATACGGATTGTTTTCCCATGGACCATTATGCGTTGCATGTTCAAGAGTCGGTAAACCTGACAATCTATTTATATGCACAGACGATGGGACAGCAAAGAATGTTGTATATTCGCAAGTTTTACGTAGTTAAAAACATATATATATATATATATATATATATATATATATATATATATATATATATATATATATATATATATATATATATATATATATATATTTATATATATATATATATCTATATTCATAGGTGGGACATAGGGACACAACTACAATGGCGCGTAACTAATATGGCGCGTAACTAATATGGCGCGTAGCGACTTACGCGCGCGGGGGGGCTTGGGGGGGGGGGGGGCGCGAAGCGCCCCCGCCAACTAGGTGTTGGGGTGGCGCGAAGCGCCACCCCAACAGCTAGTATATATATATATATATATATATATATATATATATATATATATATATATATATATATATATATATATATATATATATATATATATATATATATATATATTTATATATATATATATATATATATGATGAATTATTCTTCCGTTTTAGGCTGTGATTGAAGCAAATCAAAAGAAAATAAACGATTTGGAAAACCAAGTCAAAAGTGACAAGGTGCGAATAGAAGAATATGAAAAACAATCAAAAGAAGAAGGAGAAAAAATAGAAGAGTCGGTTAAACTCAGAGAAAAGATCAAAAATTTAGAAGAAGCATTAAAACTAGAGAAAAATGAACTAAATCGGATACTGGTAGAACATGTAAAAGAAATAGAAGAATTGGAAGAAAAGAATCTAGAAAAAGTGAAAAAAGAGAAGGAATGTCTTCAAATGATTATTGACGAAACTAAGGGTGAGCTAACAAAAGCACTTATTCGCCACGATGAAGAATCGAAAGAAATCGAAGAAGGGAAATTGTGCTTACAAGCAGAAAACGATAAACTAAAAAAGGATATTGAGAAAGTAAATTATGAGTTGGCAAATATCAATTTTAATAAAACTGATGAAAATGATAAAACAGTGAAGGAACTTAATCTAAAGAACGAACTTATAATTAAGCTTAAATCTGAATTGGATGAGCTCAAAAATGTTGTTATAAAGGAAAAATTAGAAGTGGAAAATAAAATTAACAATGCAACGGTAGAAAATGAAAAATTGAAAGAGTTGGTTATCGAAAAAGACTTGGCAATCGATAAATTGTCCTTAGCGAAAATGAAAATTGATACATCCCAAGATGAGAATGACAAATTGGTTGATGATCTCAAAAATCAATTAGAAAAATCTCAAAGTGAGCTAATTAATACTTTGAGTGAGAATCAAAAATTGAAAGAAGTGAGTAATGAAAAAGATTCCGCAATTGATATATTATCTGCTGCAAAAGTAGAAATCGAAAAAACTCTAGAATCAAACAAAAAAATGGTGAATGATCTCAATGATCAATTAGAAACATCTGTGAATGAGATAAAATTGAAATCAAGTGAGAATGAAGAACTGAAGGCTAAACTTGAACTAGAAATCAAAGAAACTACAGAAAAATATGAAAGTCAAATAAGAAACCTAGTCATCAAACTGACCACATTTGAAGAAGAAATAAAAAGTGGGAAGGAGAATTTGATTAAATGCTTGAAAGATAATGAGGATGGAAAAATTCAATTTGAAAGGGAATTGGATTTATTGAGGAAGGAGGCTAAGTCTTTGGATCAGGCGAAATCGCTGCTGGAAGAAGAGAAAAAGAGAAGGGAGGAAGAATTAGTGGAGGTGAAGAATAAACTTGCAAACCGTGATAACGAAAGGATGATGTTAGTAAGTAGATACTATGACAATTTCTTGGTAATATTTGTTCAGAGGCCCCTGATATAGTGGCACATTCCAATATGGATCAGAGATAATATGTTCGGTGGAGTGAAAAGTGATATTCGGGGTTGATTTCTATAAAGGTATCTAAACAAGTACCCTAAAATGGTAAAATTACCATAATACACATGGTACGATTACCATGATATTGTGGTACTAGTAATATATTAAAATATTATTAGTAGGGAGAACTATGCTAATTTTTGTTAAGATAAACAGTTAAGATATGTTGGGGTGCACACACCCTTGGCACAAAAGAATAGTTTGTCGGGGGGTGCCAGAAAAAAAAATTGAAAGGGAAAGAGAAAAGCGAGGAAGAATTGACGGAGGTTAAGAGTAAACTTACAAACCTTGATTACGAAAGGACGATATTATTAAGTAGATACTAGGACAATTTGTTGGCAAAAGTGGTTCAGAGGCCCCTAATTTGGCCGCACATTCCCTTGGGGTTAAGAGATACGATGTTTGGGAGTGTGAAAAAAGATTTATGGGGGAGGGGGGGTAGTCTTATAAAGTTATCTAAGCAAGTACACTAAAATGGTCTCTTATCGTAATAAACACGGTACAATTTCCATGATGCTATGATATTAGCTATGATGCTATAATGATGCTATTATATTAGGATGATGTTAATGGGAAGAAGCTATGTTAATTTTTTAAGATCGACAGGGGCTCCTGACTGTATATACCTTTGGGGTAAAAGAAGAGCGGCATGTACACTTTGGGTAAGAGTTTAGATGTTTGGGGTTGCGAGAACAGATTTCTGGGGGTGATTTTATAAAGACAAACAAGTGCCCTAAAACTGTGATTCAATTGGTACAATAGCCATGAAAAATAAGATATTATGATTATATAATCAAGAAGAAACTGTGGGAATTTTTGGTCAAGGTCGACTGGGGTGTACTTGCCCTTGGGGGTGAAAGTATAACCTAAAGTTTATTTCCAAAAAAAAACTATCACAAGCCCAGGTAGGCCGAATTCAAGATTTTGAGTCAATAAACACAGGAAAAAAAAATATTGTACTGTTAGTCAAGAAAAAGCGGAAATTTTTTAAAATGTCAATGAGACTGTAAAAATGTAAAACAATTGTTAAAAATATTTCGGGTAAAAGAAGATCTGTATACGTCCTATATTATTGACATAAATATTTTTAAATTTATATCATTGATGTTATAGTTATTTTTATGCCTTTGTTCTTGATATTATTTACATGCTGTGTAAATATTTGTTATAATAATTTTAAAAAAACTTTCCGAACAAGAAGTTTTTCAAAGAAAAAGAAAAGGTTTTGTTAAACTTAAGATCAGGAGAAACAAAAATCTATAAGAGTTTGAACTCAAAACGACCAGAAATCACTATTAAAGAATTCAATAAAAAAAACTAGTTTTTTAACTGAAAGTAAGGAGCGACATTAAAACTTAAAACGATCAGAAATTACTCCGTATATGAAATGGGTTGTCCCCTCCTCAATCCCTCGCTCTTTACGCTAAAGTTTTTAATTGTTATAAAAAGTAGAATTGTGGCAGAGTCAAACTTTAGCGTAAAGAGCGAGGGATTGCGGAGGGGACAACCCATTTCATATACGGAGTAATTTCTGTTCGTTTTAAGTTTTAATCTCGCTCCTTACTTTCAGTTAAAAAAAACTAGTTTTTTTTAACTTAATTTCTGAACGTTTTTGAATTAATGCATGCTTGATTTTGGCTCTCCGCACATAAATTATTAAAATGAAATTTGCATATTAATTCTTGTTTTGGCTAAATGGCTTTCTCTTAGTTTTGATCAGACGATTTTGAGAAATAAGGGGTGGGGAAGGCGGCCTAGTTGCCCTCCAATTTTTCGGTTACTTAAAAAGGCAACTAAAACTTTTAATTTTTAATGAACGTTTTTATTAGTAAAAAATATACGTAACTTAAGAATTAACTTACGTAACAAACTTTTATATTCTTATATTTTTATTATGTATATGAGGGGATTTGTCCCCTCGTTAATACCTCGCTCTTTACACTAAATCTTAAGTTTTGTCCCAGTTCTTTAAGAATGACCCCTGAATCAGAAAGGCCGTAGAATAAATAGTTGAAATTACTAAAAATAATTTAGCATAAAGAGCGAGGTATTTATCTCCTCCTAGCATTTAAAAGGTATTTACTAGCAAGGTAAAAGGTATTTACCTTGCTCTTTATGCTAAAGTATTTTTAGAACCCCTCATATGCGTAATAATCTCTGTTCGTTTTAAGTTTTAATGCTACTCCTTACTTTCAATTGAAAAAAAACTCTTTCATGTTTATTTTTTCATTTTTTTTTATAGTAATGCTAGAAAATCCCATGCCCTTTTCATTGAATTTCTCTTCCCCCATGACATATTCCTCCAAGGAAAGATCCTCCCACATAGTCCCTCCCCTCAACCCCACCCCAAACCAAAAAATCCCCCTGAAAACGTCTGTACACTTCCCAATAACCATTACTGTATGTCAACACTGGTCAAAGTTTGTAACTTGCAGCCCCTCCCCCAGGGACTGTGGGGAAGTAAGTCACCCCCAAAGACATAGTTATTATGGTTTTCGACTATGCGGAACAAAATGGCTATCTCAAAATTTTGATCCGTTGACTTTGGGAAAAAATGAGCGTGGGAGGGGGCCTAGGTGCCCTCCAATTTTTTGGTCACTTAAAAAGGGCACTAGAACTTTTCATTTCCGTTAGAATGAACCCTCTTGCGACATTCTAGGACCACTTGGTCGATACGATGACCCCTGAAAAAAAAAACAAATAAACACGCACCCGTGATCTGTCTTCTGGCAAAAAATAAGAAATTCCACATTTTTGTAGATAGAAGCTTGAAATTTTTGCTATAGGGTTCTCTGATACGCTGAATGCGATGGTGTAATTTTCGTTAAGATTCTATGTTTTTTAGGGGGTGTTTCCCCCTATTTCCCAAAATAAGGCAAATTTTCCTAGGCTCGTAACTTTTGATGACAAAGACTAAATTTATGAAACTTATATATTTAAAATCAACATGAAAATCCGATTCTTTTGATGTATCTTTTAGCATCAAAATTCCGTTTTTTAGAGTTTCGTGTACTATTGAGCCGGGTCGCTCCTTAATACAGCTCGTTACCACGAACTGTTTGATAAATGAAACCCAAAACAAACAGAAATTAAACTAACAATCATAGCAAATAAACATACAACAGGTACTAATATAAATGAATAAATAAATCTTCAAACGAGTAAAACTGAAATTGAATATGCAAATCAAGCTTAAAACGAACAAAAATCAACACAAACAAGGGTTGGGCTGCTATCTCCTTCCCTACCGGTGAAAGTATAACGCCTATTGCATCATTGTTTCCCAAGTTTTGTTTTTTTCAGACGTTGAGAGGCCTTCAAGAAACGCAAAAACTGGCGGATTGTGTGATAGATGATTCTGAATATTGTGTATGTGAATAGAATAGACTATTGATTAGGGCCATGTTTTTGCACAAATTTTTAATACTCTAGGAGGAGGGGTCTTCGAAAAAAAAGTGGCGAATCATGCGACAGAATAGTTTATTTTACATGTAGGCTATGTGTAAATAGAATATAATAAAGATTAGGGCCATACTCTTGGACCAGATTTTTTTTTCCAGAGCAAGGGGCTTTCGAAATATTCAAAACTGGCAAATTTTATATGACAAAAGAGTTTAATATTAGGCTAGATATGCGTAAGTAAATAGAATAAAATATAGATTAGGGCTATATTCTTGGCCCAAGTTTTAATGTTTCCAGATAGGATGACCATCAATAAACACAAAAACTGGCGTATTAAATGACATATTCGTTTGAATGTTATGACTCTGGCTGTAAATAGAATAAACTATAGATTTGGGTCGCATTATTGGCCCAATTTTTTTCCTTTTCCAGAAGGGAGGGGCTATCGAAAAACCCAAAAAGTGTCGATTTATGTATCAGATGAGATTGAATATTTTATATGTGCATGAAAATAGAATAAACTTCAGATTAGAACCACGTTTTTGGCCTAAGCTTTTAATTTTCGATGAACAAAGGCCTTCGAAATATCGGAAGACTGGTTAACTATCTGACAGATGAATGCTATGCATATGAAAATAATCTAACCTAACTGTAGATCAGCGGTGTAATTTCGGTGGGGAGAGTTAGATCGAATTTTCTCAAATTAAGTGAAAATGACTGACAAATTAAACGTTCTCTCCTCCCCTGCCCCATAGCAAATTATGCCCCTGCTTTAGATTAGTAAGTTTAAAGAATTTCAGAGAATGCAACATCGAATTCTGTTTAAAATTCATTCTAAAAATTCAAATATATAAATGACGTAGGTAATTATGTTTCAATTTAAAAGTGTGTATAAAAAGATTTATCCCTTTTCGAAATTTTATTTAAGAATTCTAACAGTAATACGTCTGTTTGCATTATCACAATCGCTCAAAGAAGACACTAGATACAGGAATTTCCTTTCAAATAGGCCCTTAAACATCTCTCTATGATGTTTATGATGACATCATATGACATAGACATCATATGATTCTATGATGTTATGATGTTTTAGTGCCCCACTAGCAACAAAGAAGAAAAAAAGAAGATAAATCACTGTTTTGTGAAAAAAAGATTTTTCTTTTTTGCAGTGGTGGTTCTGGCCTCCATTGTGCCTGGGGCAAAATTTTGATTAGCCCCTCTCCTTCTTCCAAAAGCTTTCAGCCTACATTTTAACTAATTTTCATTTATTAACAGAATTTGTATTTATTAACCAAATTTGGTTGCAAAATGTAGCAAAAAAGATTAAAATTGATTAAGTTCGGTCTACTTACTTTTATTTTCAACGAATGATAATGTAGATATGGGAAAAATGTAAATTTTGGATTTAATTTGTTTATACATACTGCCAACTACGCCTTCTACTTTACTTTAATAACAATAAAATTTCAAAACTTATAAAATATTAAAGCCGTTAGATTATTTATTTGAAATTTTGCGCCCCTAAAATTTTTGCGCCCAAGACAAATGTTCCTTCTAAAACTGCCTCTCCTTGCTCTTTAAAAGGATGGATTCTAATTTCTCTATATGAATATCTGATCATGGTCATTCCACTGGCCCAGTTTTCATTATGATCCAACACCAATTTCGTGGGCTGGCAGGTTATTTCCCCCAATTCCCGTAAATTTATTTCCCGATAAACATTTATTAAAAACATCAACCGAAATAACAGGTACAATTCCTGCACCAGCTTCCAACGGTGATTCTTCCTCATTTTTTAGTTTTTGTTTCAAAACGTATTTTAAATTAAGATTTATTTTAAATTTTCGGTTACGATGGATTCGCTCAGTACCAGGTTGTATCAGACGCTGCAAAATATTCTGATAAAAATGTCAGGACATTAAGGTGAAATGTTGATTACGAAAGGTATCTAGTTATCACTGAGAAACAAGTATCTTAAGTGGTCATCAGTAAAACGGCCATGGCTAAGAGCTATAAAGGAAAAAGGTACAGAAAACGGCTTTGGACTTTACACTCCCTACCGGTGATGCTGATTTCCGTTTCGTCGCCCTTCAGTCAGGAAGTGCAATGGTAGGTTTGGGGGCCAGCCATCCTCTGCTTTCGTACACGCTCCCTGTTTGCCTCCCCCAAATTTCTCTGGTTTCCCATTTAGAGCTGGACCGACCCTGGATGAGCCCACTTAGGCACACCAATGATCCTTGTTCGAAACTAAATGACAACAGTGACACCAGAACTTCGAAAAACCAGTGACACCAGGACTCGAACTTTAGTCCTCACGAGCAAAGGATTTCAAGTATTGCATGCTAACCACTTCTCCTGGATGGCCGAAAACGACTTATGATATTTTGAAAACGCGTTCTAGGTTCAAGACGGTAGTTGTAAGTTGACCACGTTAGTAAAAAAGCTATGCTGAAGCCAGAAATTGTCCAGAAATAAATTTAAAGATGTACTAAACCACTGAGAATCGGTGAGTTTGATCGACAGAAATGTCGTGTCTCGAATATTTTTCTGAAATCTAAGGGGAGGGGGCAAAAATTCTTAGAGGGGGTAACTGCTTCCTTCTCTCATTCTTTTATGTTTTTCTTACCCAATACTGAGTAAAGTTATATTATTATTGTCAACATTTTCCATTTTTAGGAGCAGAAAGTTTCTAGTTTAGAAGTTGCAAACTCGACTCTAACGAAGGAAATCGAAAATTTAATACAAAGCTGTGGATCTTTTAAAGAAGAAAAAGAAGTACTCAATAGTAGACTCGAAGAACTAGAAAACCTAAGAATAGATTTAGCCAGGAAGAATCAAGCGAGTGAAGAACTGGGAGCAAGGTTGAAAGAAGAGCTGGAAGAACTGCGAAAAATTTACAAGGACGAAAAGCAAAAACTTGAAGAAGAAATAGAAGACTTCAAGGTTTTTGTTTTGTTCTTTTTTTCTTCTGCGTGTAATGGAAATTGGCCAAAAGTGTCAAAAACAATCCATACCATATTTAATTAGATTATTCATTTGCTCATTAGGTTATTCTCAGAGTCAAACAATATAATCCAAGATTACTGTTACTGCAAATAACAGTTACTCAAAATATTAACAATTATTTAAAAATTAAGTTACTTAAAATGTTGCCTCTATTATTTGTTTGCAACAATCCATACCATACCATACAATCCATTATTTGGATTGTTGAAAACAATCCATACCATATTTAATTAGATTATTCATTTTCTCATTAGGTTATTCTCAGAGTAAAACAGTATGATCTGAGATTGCTGTTATTGCAAATAACAATTACATAAAATATTAACAATTACTTAAAATATTAACAATTACATATAATATTAACAGTTATTTAAAATATTGCCTCTGTTACTTGTTTGCAAAGTTTTATTACTGTTACTATTCCTGTTACTACTGTTACTGTTACTATTCCTGTAAGCTATACTGATGTTACTGTTACTGTCAACAAAATGATGTTACTGTCAAACAAAATTTGTTTGATTCTAGTGGAAATTTAGTCCCAAAGATAACTAAGAATCGAGAATCATCTAGTAAAATAACTATCATAGTTACGGCTAATACCGCAACTTATTTGTGTCACCTTTTACAACATGCTAAGCACTATTATACTAAGCACTAAACACTAATAACTATAAGCACTAAGCATAGTATAAGCACTATCATACTAAGTATGATTTATGACACTAGTAAGAAAAGTAATGAATAGGTCAGCGAAACAGTTAGTTGTGCAGTGCTCTGGTACAAGTTTATTCTTTTGGGGTATGTTTTGGTTGATCGCTCCGGCGAGGGGTAGTAGGGAGCGTTTTTTATCACTCAAAAGCACGGAGTGTCCATAATTACATATCAGATGGTATCTGCGTTCTTTAAGGGTCGGGTTCGTAGAGCTACGCGGGCAGATTCGTAAGTGACATACTTAGTTCCTAGAATGATTTTAAGGCTCTTTTTTGCACTGTTTCAGTTTCGTCGCTGAGGTAGTGGCGCTAGTGGTCCTCAAACTGGGTATGCGTATTCAAGCAAAGGGCGTACATAACAGGTGCACGCGAGTATTAACTGCTTTATAAGAAACACGAATTGACGTAGTGAGGTCAAGGATCGGACAGCGCAGTTGCTCTTTCTTACAAGGTTCGTAACGTGTAGGCTAAATGAAAAATCGTTACTGAAGGTCACACAAGGACGACTACAGTCGAAGTGGTAGGGTATCAGGGTCGGGGCAAGCAACTTCTCTTTCTAGGGCAAGCAACTTCTTTTTTCAAGGCAAGCAATATCTTTTCTCGGAGGATTGAAGCGAGTAAAAACAAAAACGAATAAGAGTTCCAAATAGGGATACATCCTTTATTAGACAGTGAAAACGTATATAAAAGTTCTGGATATTTTAAAGAAATTTTAAATCTTCATCAGCAGCAGAGACGCTAAAGTATTATAATTAACACAAAGTATGTTTATACAGAAAAATAAATATAATAATTTCCCGGTCACAGAAAGTTACCGGTCCTTTGGCTTAGACGGTTGATTAACTGGGTTCATTCAAAGTCTTCAGTTCCCTAATACTGCTTAAATTTATGTTGAATTCCTAATGAAGTTGGCACAATCTCCTTCTTCTTCCATTTGCAAACGAGATGTTACTGAATTTATAGCTATAAATTTGCTTGGTACCCTCCAATTTCCTAAAAATTTGGTCGATTTCAGGGGGAAAGAGTACTGAAGAAAAATATGGCACCAAACATGCAGGCATAACATTTTTGCTGTGATCCACTACATATTGAGAGAGCACGAAGACAGGGGATAAGTTTGTGGATGACTCATCACTCGTGATTACTTATCTACTTGAGTGTAATACTCCTATAGCCCAGTTTTCTAGTGACATTTTCGCCCAACTTAATCCTCAGAGTAACGAGTCCAATCTTATCATTAACGCTACCAAGTCAATTTTTTTTTGCTGTCCCCCTAAAAGAGGACTTTACCCCCCTCCCCCTGAAGTTCCATTTCTTATCGTGTCAAGTGAAGATACTCGGTGTTATTTTCTCCAGATACTGTTTTTTCGCCGCACATGTTGTCAGTTTAATTACGACAGTGTAGTTTCCTTCAAACACCTTCCAAAATACGTCGCTTTGGTTCCGATGTCAAAAGTCTCCTCCGTGCATATCTTCGTTATGTGCGACCAGTCTTGGAGTATGTCTGCCTCGTGTGGGGCCCTTCAGTACTACACACTCCTTACCTGATGTAAGACCTAGAGTCAGTGTAAAAAGAGCAGTTAGGATTATTCTGGGTTTTATAGATAATCTTTACCAAGAAGCACTTATTCCAGTAAACTTTCAGTGCCTAGAACAAAGATTGTGTGATCTCATCTTGAGGTTTAAAAAAGTATTGCTTTTTGACTCAGCCCATCGAGACATCTTACCCGCAGACTGACAGGTTCTGCCTGACAGCAGAACCAGACAGAAGTCCAAACTGATTCCTATACGTGCACGGACAAACCAATGTTATAATTCATTTGTGCCTTTTTTTACGTCTATGTTTAACAGATCATAATTTTTGGTTTTATTGTTTTTGCAACTACAAATTAGCCAAGAACTACGAAAGCTGTTTAATAAACCTCACACACTCTCTCTCTCTCTCTCTCTTTCTCTCTCTCTCTCTCTCTCTCTCTCTCTCTCTCTCTCTCTCTCTCCTCTCTCTCTCTCTCTCTCTCTCTCTCTCTCTCTCTCTCTCCTCTCCTCTCTCTCTCTCTCTCTCTCCTCTCTCTCTCTCTCTCTCTCTCTTTCTCTCTCTTTATATATATATATATATATATACATATATATATATATACATATATATATATATATATATATATATATATATATATATATATATATATATATATATAAAAGGTGAAGAAGGTAAAGGATACGGCATTAAACTTTACAGTCCGTACCGGCGGTGCTGATCTCCGTTTCTTGGCCCTTCAGCCAGGAAGTGCAATGGGGGGTTGGGGGCCAGCCATCCTGTGCTTTCGTACACCCTTCCTGATTACCTTCCCCAGATTTCTCCAGGTACCCATTTAGAGCTGGGTCGACTCTGGCTAAGCTTACAGAGTCTCGCCACTGTCTCCCGTCCCAAACTGAAGAATTGGGTACACTGGGATTCGAACCCGCGCCCTCTCAGACAAGGGATCCCGAATCCAGCGCACCAACCCACTCGGCCAAGACGGCTCTATATATATATATATATATATATATATATATATATATATATATATATATATATATATATATATATATATATATATATATAAATAAGTTGTCTGTGTGTGGATCTGTGGATCTGTGGATCAGGTGACGTCACCTGAAAAAACTGGATCAGGTGACGTCAAAACTGAAAAAACTAAAAAAAGGCAAAAACTACAAAAAAAAACTAAAAACTAATAAAAAAAATAAAAAGCTAAAAAACTAAAAAAAGGCAAAAACTACAAAAAAACTAAAAACTAATAAAAAAGCTAAAAAACTAAAAAAACTAAAAAAAGGCAAAAACTACAAAAAAAACTAAAAACTAATAAAAAAAATAAAAAAGCTAAAAAACTAAAAAAACTAAAAAAAGGTAAAAAACTAAAAAAACTAAAAACTAAAAAAAGGAAAAAACTGAAAAATAAGCTAAAATAAAGGTAAAAACCAATAAAAAACTAAAAAAAAACTGAAAAAAACTAAAAAAAGGCAAAACTACAAAAAAAACTAAAACTAATAAAAAAAGTAAAAAAGCTAAAAAACTAAAAAAACTAAAAAAAGGTAAAAAACTAAAAAAAAATAAAAAAAAAAAAAAACTAAAAAAACTACAAAAAAAACTAAAAACTAATAAAAAAGCTAAAAAACTAAAAAAACTAAAAAAAAGGCAAAAACTACAAAAAAAACTAAAAACTAATAAAAAAAATAAAAAAGCTAAAAAACTAAAAAAAAGGTAAAAAACTAAAAAAACTAAAAACCAAAAAAACTAAAAAAAAAGGAAAAAACTGAAAAATAAGCTAAAATAAAGGTAAAAACCAATAAAAAACTAAAAAAAAAACTGAAAAAACTAAAAAAAGGCAAAAACTACAAAAAAAAAAACTAAAAACTAAAAACTAATAAAAAAAAGTAAAAAAGCTAAAAAACTAAAAAAAACTAAAAAAACTAAAAAAAGGTAAAAAACTAAAAAAAAATAAAAAATAAAAAAAAACTAAAAAAAAAGGAAAAAACTGAAAAATAAGCTAAAATAAAGGTAAAAACCAATAAAAAACTAAAAAGAAAAAAAAGGAAAAAACTAAAAAAAATTTTCATCTAAAAAACTAAAAAAAACTAAAAAAGGTAAAAACTAAAGAACTAAAAAAGAAAAAAATAAATGACGACACTCAAAGAGAAAGCGACCAGGACAAAAGGAATGTTCGATTAGCAATCAACAAAGCACCGGGACACAGGGAGTATAAATGACGACCAGGACATAAGTAAAAAAAAAAAACTAACAAAACTAAAAAGAAGGTAAAAACTACAAAAAAAAACTAAAAAGAAAAAAAAACTAAAAACTAATAAAAAAACTAAAAAATCTAAAAATCTAAATAAACTAAAAAAGAAAAAAAAAGGAAAAAAATAAAGGAGAAAAACAAAACTAAAAAACGAATGTATATACAGACCGGGACACCGGGATACAAATGACGACCGGGACACAGGGAATATAAATGACGACCGGGACACAGGGACACAACTACAACGGGGACACCGGGGGAAACAGGGGGATATAAATGACGACCGGGACACCGGGACAGGGAATGGTCGATTAGCAATCACCATCAACAAAGCTCAAGGGCAATCATTAGAATCATGAGGTATAGATCTGAATATGTTTTTAACTACGTAAAACTTGCGAATATACAACATTCTTTGCTGTCCCATTGTCTGTGCATATAAATAGATTGTCAGGTTTACCGACTCTTGAACATGCAACATATAATGGTCAATGGGAAAACAATCCGTATTCAGATCTATACCTCATGATTCTAATGATTGCCCTTGAGCTTTGTTGATGGTGATTGCTAATCGACCATTCCCTGAGTCGCCATCGTCATTTATATATCCCCCTGTGCACCCCGGCGTCCCCTTTGTAGTTATGTCCCTGTGTCCCGGTCGCCATTTATATTCCCTGTGTCCCGGTCGTCATTTGTGTCCCGGTGTCCCAGTCTCTGATTTCTCTTTGAGTGTCCCGGGCGTCATTTATATTCCTTGTGTCCCGGTGCCCCGGTCGTCATTTATATCCCCCTGTGCCCCCCGGCGTCCCCGTTGTAGTTGTTTCATTTATATTCCCTGTGTCCCGGTCGTTATCCCGGTATACATTCGTTTTTGAATTGGTATATGATGAAATAAATTTTTAATTTTTTCCCTTTTTTTCCTTTTAGTTTTTTTTATTGGTTTTGACCTTTTTTTAGGTTTTTAGTTTTTTTCTTTTTTCTTTTTAGTTTTTTTTTGAAGTTTTTATCTTTTTAGTTTTTTTATTTTTATTTATATTTTTTTAGTTTTCTTTTTCTCCTTTATTTTTCAGTTTTTTTCCTTTTTTTTAGTTTTTTTTCTTTTTAGTTCTTTTAGTTTTTACCTTTTTAGTTTTTTTTAGTTTTTTAGATGAAAATTTTTTAGTTTTATTCCTTTTTTTCTTTTCTGTTTTTTATTGGTTTTTACCTTTTTTTAGCTTTTTTAGTTTTTTTTCGTTTTTTCTTTTTACTTTTTTTTTTAGTTTTTATCTTTTTAATTTTTTTTATTTTTATTCTTAATTTTTTTTTATTAGTTTTTAGTTTTTTTTTTGTAGTTTTGCCTTTTTTAGTTTTTTCAGTTTTTTTTTAGTTTTTAGATTTTTACCTTTTTTAGCCTAACCAGGATTTGAACCTGGGACCTTCATTCTCCGTTCTGACACCCTCTCTCACCGAGTGACTACTCCAGCATGTTCATTTTGGTGTTTTAAAT
Organism: Artemia franciscana; assembly: GCF_032884065.1. NCBI lineage: Eukaryota > Metazoa > Arthropoda > Branchiopoda > Anostraca > Artemiidae > Artemia > Artemia franciscana. Next base: position 1,038,776 of record NC_088882.1, read on the forward strand.
GGTATATTATTAACCAAATTAATGTGTTTTACAATATACTAAGCATCGTCATAACAAAAATGACGACAACTAATTTCATGACGTCAGTCAACACAGAAATTAAGTTCTGAAATTAAGTCATGAAATTAGTTGCCGTCATTTTTGCTTTGACGGTGACGTCATTCAAGTTATATAAGACATATGTTCACGTAGAAACCTATTAATGTTTAAGTTTACAATGACTGATGAAGATACTCAAAGAGTCTATGCCAAAAAACTTGCTGCTGATAGAGAAAGTCAGAAAAGAAAGCGTGCCGAGGAACTATCAGCAGCAAGTTTTTGGCATAGACTCTTTGAGCATCTTCATCAGTCATTGTAAACTTAAACATTAATAGATTTCTACGTGAACATATGTCTTATATAACTTGAATGACGTCACCGTCAAAGCAAAAATGACGACAACTAATTTCATGACGTCAGCCGACATAGAAACATGACATCACCTGACAACTAATTTCATGACGTCAGCCGACACAGAAACATGACGTCACCTGATCCACAGATCCACAGACAGACAGACAACTTATTTTGATATATATAGATATATATATATATATATATATATATATATATATATATATATATATATATATATATATATATATGTATATATATATATATATATATATATATTTATATGTGTTTTATTGCTTTTATTTCTGTTTTTTTCTAGGGAAAGCTGAGCACTTCTGAAGCTAACCTTGTTATTCAGATAAAATCTAGGCAAGATCTTGAAGCTAAACTACAATCTGCTGACAATACCCTTTTGAAAGACCTCTCATTAGCAAATGAGAAATTAACAAATTTTCAGCAAGAGAATTGCGAACTGTCTGCAAAAATTAAAAGTCTAGAAAATGTTTGTGAGAAATTCCGCAGCGAAAATGAGCAAAACTCACTAAATTTGAAAGCTAAACATGAAGATCTGAGATGTATTACTCATACGCTTTCTGAAACGAAACAAAAATTGAAAGACTTGTCTGCTTCGTCTGAAAAAGAAATTGGGGAATTACAATCAAGATTTGATGCTAGTCTTTCTGAATGTTCAAAATTAAATTGTGAGCTAAATGATTATAAAAATCAAATTGAAAACATTAAAGAGCAAATTATAAATGTCGAAAATGAGAAAGTATTGATATTGGCAGACAAAAACGCCGAAATCACTGAAATCCGTGAAGGGTTCAAGAAAGCCGAACATAAAGTATCAGAAATGGAAAGTTTATTATCAAACAGGGAGAAAGAACTGGCCAAAAAAGAGCAGAAGCTATTAATCCTTTCAAACGAAAATGCAACGCTGTCAACCGATTTAGAAAGCGAAAAGTTAGCTGTGGCAAATCTTACTTACAAATTTGATGCAGAAAATTGTGAAAAAGTAGATTTAATTGTGAAACTATCAGAAAAAGATCAGAAACTAGCAGAACTTTCAAATGAAAATGCAACCCTTGCCGCTGCAATTATGACAGAGAAAAAGTTATTGGCAACTCTGTCAGATAAATTTGAATTTGAAAATAGTGACAAAGTGGCTTTGTTGTCAAAATTATCTAGTCTTGAGTTGGAGCTCAGTGAAAATAAGAGTCAAGTAGTCAAACTAAATGCAGAACTTGTTAGCTATAAAGCACAGTATGATTCTAATCTAGTAGTAATAAAAGATCGTGATAATGAGATACAAAATTTGAAATCTAGTCTTAGTGCAGCATCTGAGTCGCTATCAAAGTCACAGATCGAAGCCGAGAATAAAGCAAAAAAGCTTGATTTACTTGAAAAGCAACTATCGCAATTAACTTCAAAGATAGTTGGATTAGGGGAAGTCGCCACTCAGTTAGAACAATCTTTAGTAGCTGCGAGTAAAGAGAAAGCGGAGTTAATTGATAAAATTGAGAGGCTTGAAAGGGAAATTGTCACGTTAAGCGTGGATGGAAATAAGTTGAGTGATTTAGAGAGTCAAAATCAAGGTCTTCAAATGGAATTAGAGAGACTCAAAGTAGAGCTTAGCAGCAAAGAAGTAATATGCGATGAAAATGTGAAAGAGAAAGAAAATGCTTTTGAAAAAATTAGAAATGAATTTGAAGACTTGAAACGTAATTTAGATTCTGAAACTAAAAAGAGAAAGGAATTGGAGAATGAAAAGATCATGCTTGGTGGAATAATCAATGAAAAAGAGAAGTTTATTAAAGATTTGGAATCGCAAACCGAAGAAATAAAATCGATCTTTAATGAAACCGAACGAAAACTTAACGAACGTATTTCCAAAGCAGAAGAAGAAACTCATATCATAGCTCTCAAAGCGTAAGTGGTTCCCATCTTTTTATCTTCTCTTTTGTCATAGGCATAGAATTTTTCAAGCAAGATAACAAAACAAAAGTTAATATATTTAACGAGCTATTAACAAATAATGATTTAAATGTGTATTTATATAGTTTAACAAACTATTAACAAATAATATAAATATATAATTATAACAAACAATAGTTAAATGATTAACAGAAACAATTTTAATAACGTGAACAACCATCAGGGAAATCTATTGGGGTGTTATTGATGGTTGTTTTCAACCGTACCATCAATTATTCAGAACTAAATTATAAACTAATGTAAATCATTGACTTCCCAAACGGTGGCATAGTTTTGTCAAAACCTGGGGGGAGGGGGTAAAGTGGGAGCCGTTTTTACCAAGTCAAGTGAAGATGACAGTTAAAACTGAAAAATGAGCCATATAGTACCATAAAGGTGAATATTACATAAGAAAACTGACCCGTTTCTGTGGATGCTTGAATTATGCAGGTTTATCTCAGTTTTGACAAGATTCTTGTTGAAAAAAAATTTCAGCTGGGGGGGGGGGCAAACTGGGGTCTGGCGGGCCAACCGAGGTTTGGGAGGGGCAAACAGCTCTCTATGATGTTCTAGTGTGTCGCCCAGCCTTGTATTCCGGAAATTGACCGCAAATTTTCTTTTTTGGATGCCATACGGGGTTCTATGGTGGTTTATCAAGTTGATTTTATAAAAAGCGATTATATATAAAAATTAGCTTTTAGATGAGCCTATAAACAGCTTTTTATGATGTTCGGTAATCAGTTAAGACTGATTACCCTCCAAGAAAAAAAAAATCAACAACATCGTCTAGCAATGGGCATTTTTTTGCGTTTTTTCCTGGGGGCGAGGTATGTACAGAAAAGCAGATATAATAGGTATATCCTGTGTAAACACAAGATATTATAAAAACAAAGTTGAAAGACCTGGTATTCTCCAGGAGCGTAATGGAGCGTAAGTTTTCTTTTTGGGTGCCATATGGCGCTTTATAGTGGCGTTATCAATATGATTGTATACAAAACGATTAGACATAAAAATTAGCTTTTAAATGTGCCTCTAAACAGCTCTGTATGATGATCAAATGTCCTGCTGAGCCTTGCATTCCGGAAATGGATTGCAATTTTGTATGCCATATGGCGCTTTATGATGGTATTATCAAGCTGATTGTATTAAAATACAATTAGATATAAAAATTAGCTTTCAAATGAGCCTTTAAACAGCTCTCTATGATGTTCCAGTGGCCTACTAGCGGCGAAGAAAAAAAGAAGAAGAAAATAGAAGTTTCAGTACAGGGGTTGTAGGGGGGGGGGGCTATAAGTGTTCCAAATAGGGTTTAGACAATGACAAATTTCGTTTGTGTACTTTTTGTTTCGATCCAATGCCACTTGAAAGGGGTTTCAGACTCTTTATCAAAGTCGTTGTAAATTTGTATTCAAAGTTACGTTTTATTATTAAGATTATCGGAATAATAGCCATTTCTGAATCAGCTATAAATGCCAATTGTTTTTTCACAAGACAGTTTGAAAAAAAACGTGTTTTGAAACTTTTGGTTACTAGGGCTGTGGTTTGTTTTTACTGGGTTGCAACTATTGCCGCAACCATTATCTTATTTAGTCAAAAGGCTGGGTGGAGTAAGAGTAATTAATTGTGGAATTCGTCTGACACTGACATCTGTAGCACATGGTACCAGTTCACCCCTTGCGATCAAGAACGCGTCCATTGGGTGCACATCAAAAGATTTTCCGGTCTGATAAGAATTTTTTTTATTATTATTTTGCTTTGACCTAATTTCTTATTTCATATAAGCTAGCAAATTAATTTTTTTAGACTAATCTTGCCCTGATATGATAGCTCTCAATACCTAAAAACATCATTTCCGGAATGCAAGGCTGAGCAGGTCACTCAGACATCATAGAGAGCTGTCTAGAGGCTCAATTAAAAGCTAGTTATTATATCAAATCGATTTTTATAAAATGAACTTGATAACGCGACCATAAAGCGCCATATGACACCCAAAAAATAAAAATTTGCTCTCCATTTCCGGAATGCAACACTGGGCAGGAGAAATAAGGAGCAAATTAATTTCTTTAGACTAGTCTTGCCCTGATATGATAGCTCTCAATACCTAAAAACAAACAAAAAAATTAATTAAAATACGATATAAATATTATGAAGTATACATATATATATCTAAAATAAAATAAATATAAAACATAATAGAAATATAAGAATAAATACTATGCGATTCTCTACACAGTATATTCTGCTTATATTTTGGAATATAGATAGAATATCCTCAAATCCTTTTTTTATTATTTTTTTTTCATCTTTATTTCTCTTACTTTCCCTTTGACTGCTTGATTTTATATATTAGGGAAGTTTCCCCTTCGAGGGGGGGGGGGGATAGATTTTCCAGCGGAAATTTTCTGGGAGAAGCCAATTAGCCGACTGCCTTTGGTCTAGACATTTTGTAAATAGATATGAATAGATGGCGCTGAAGGTCAAAACAGCGCAATTTGGCCTTAGATTTTAATTTTGATTATATTAAAGAATATTAATCTAGTAGAAAATAATTATATAGTATGCTTGTATTAGAAAACTATAATAAGATAAGGTTTCAAATGGTTTTTCCTTGTTATCTTGGAATTAGGAGGTTTGTACAATAAATTAGTTTTTGGGTATATATAGGAAATTATACTATTAAATATGTGTGCTGTAGAAAAGGAGAGAAGGTTAGCACTCCCCTAGATAAGGATGGAACAGCATAAATATGGTTCGCAAGGCACCCCCTCTTGTAGGGGGGCGGACCAACTTTTTCTTTCTTTCAAGCACGTTGAAAAAAACAAAGCATAAAAATAAACTTCTCCAACAACAAAATATATTTATATATATCATTATTAAACTTATTCTCAAAGGCTTATGCCAGCTGTGCCTCACTTTCAGACTATCTGGATTTTTTTTCTAATTAGCCATGGCTTGATCGCGATTTTATTTTAATTCAAAAATCAACGGACAAAATAAATGCATAAAATAAACTTCTCCAACAACAGAATTTATTTCTATATATTATTATTAAACTTACTCTCAAAGGCTTATGCCAGCTGTGCCTCTCTCTAAGACTATCTGGTTTTTTTCTAATTAGCCATGGCTTGATGGTAACTTGACTTTAATTCCAAAATCAACGGACAAAATAAATGCATAAAAATAAACTTTTCCAACTACAAAATATATTTCTGTACATTATTATTAAACTTAAGATTTTTTACGTAAATTTTTAAACTTTTTAATCCAAATTTTCTATTAAATTTTGTTAAAAATTTAATAAATTGTTTGTATAAAATTATTTTGTATAATTATTTTGTATAGTGTTTATAACAACTGCCATTTTATTTCTTTGTGTAGAAAGAAGAATTAGAAAGTGTTCCCCTTTCAAGTTCTATTCCTCCTCCACCCCACTTTGTGATATGTGTTTCTCAGTTTCTTTTATAGTTTTATTTTCAGTAACATAATTATTGAATGAAAATATGATTGTTTGCTCAAAATTAAGCTTTTCTTTGTAAAACTTGAGAAGATAATGAGGAATTTTCTGAATACAGTGAATCAAATATAATATACGTCCTAAGTGAATTTCTCGGCTATATATATATAGCCGAGAAATTTGATTTGGAAATTTTTTAGCATTTGATTTGGGAAAGCAAAGAAATCTACCTGTATATGATTGGTACTTGTCTGTAACCTCGAGCCAGTCGTTAAGCTTCATGTCTGAAAACAACCCCGTGGTTGTATACAACGGCTGCTTGAATTTGCAGCTTCTTATTACAGAGACATACGCACTAGGTTTCCGATCCTCACAAGATAGTATGCGTTACTGTTTTGGGGTTATCTTCCTGCAGGCTCTAATGCTCATTGTTTAGTATTTCATAGATACTTTTATTTATTTATTCATTTATTTATTTATAACGTTTGGTGTCTATTTGGTATTTATTGTTTCATATTGCAGCAAAGAAGAACGAACATATTTGGCTACAGTTAAGGGAGAAATAGAGGTCCTGAAATTGGAGAAGGAGGAGTTAATAAAGAAGATAGCTGATCTTGAAAAAACTTGTTCAGATACAAAGAAAGACTTATTGCTTGTAGAATCAACAGGGGAAGAAAAGATGAAGTTGGTCTTGGAAAAGGATAATTTAATGAAAAGACTGTTGTCTGTTGAAGAAAAGTAAGAACTTATAACCGAACGTATTTTTTCTAATTACTAGACCTTGATCGTAATTAAATTAGTTGCGTTGAAAGCGTAATCTTAAAAGACTATAAGTTATCTACCTAGGATACTGCCATAAATTTGGCCCAGAAACAAGTATCAACCCCCCCCCCCCCCTACTCTTCCCCATGGGGAAAAGGAATACTATTAAAAGATTTTAAAGATAATACTATTAAAAGATGTCGACAGTGCAGTGCTACCCAACAGAACTAGAAAATGTCAAAAAAGCCTAGACTGGGTTTATTTTAATCTACTAAATTAGATTTTAATAAAAGGTCTAAGTTTGTTTAATCTAACTTAAGTGTATTAATTAAATGTAATTAATCTAAATTAATCTTTTACTCTTATCTAATTAATCTAACCTATTAATTAAATTTTAGTCTAAATTAAGTGTATTCTATTGTAGCTTAATTTGGTTTTTTAATCAAATAACTGGTGCTAAGTTAGCATTCATAGCGTACGCTAGTTTAAAAAAATATTGAAAAAGATAGCTATTGTGTCCTTCTCGTAAAATCTATGTTTTACTTTTTTAATTTTTTTTACCTTAAGTAATTTTTAGTAATTAGGAATTTTTGCGATTGTAATTTTACTTTTAGTAATTTAGTTTTGTCTACATTTTCTTTTTTTTAGTTTTTTTTTTTACTATATTGATTTCACTTCTACTGCAAAATTCTGAAAATGTTCACATGATACGTTTTGAATATGATAATATGAAATAAGTTCTAAAAATACATAATAAATTTCGTTTTAACGGGCCTTCTCTCTATTTTTACGACCAATAGTTGGATGCAATTGTTAAAAGAATTTAGTTGCGCCCATGAATTTTTTTTAATTAGAAGGAAGGGGTGTGAAAAACAAAAGAAGAAAATAGGTCGTAGATTTTTTTCATTTCAGGTCGTTTCCCCTCTTGTCCGATTCGTAAATTCTGTGGATCTTAAGCTATGGAGGCTTATCTTTGTTTTGACAAGATTTGGAAGAAACTAAATTTCAGATGGGGGGGACTTGGTTCCGGGGGAGGGGGGGGGGGGTGAACTGAGGTCTTGGAGGGGCAGTTGCCCCCTGTCATATAACAAATTTTGCCCATGTTGGGCAATTTTCCTAGAAAGTTTCTAAACGCAAAATTCAAATAGCTGAATTAGAAGCATGTTTTGATTCAACTATAACTTATTAGAAAATAGCAAACATCTTTCCCATTAGTGGTTTTATGCCTCATAATCCGGGGGGGGGGGCAAGATACCCTTATAGGAGTGAAAAAAAGTATAAAATAAAATGAATTTATTGTTAGAAAAACTGTGTAGGACAGTAAAGGTAATGTACAGTAGCGAAAAGAAAAAAAAACTAAATAAACTTCGTTAGTAAATATAGATATAAATTATTAAATATAACAATTATTAAATATCAAGGCCGCATCCAGGGGGGAGAGCTAGGGGTGTTTGAACCCCTCCCCCCCTCCCCGAAATGTTTGTTTGACTCGTAAAAAAACGAAACAAAAATGATAATAAAAAACAATTTTTTGGTGCGTTTTGGGTGCGTTATTTGTAAACCCCCCCCCCCCCCCCCCGAAAAAAACTTCAATATTCAAAAATTATTAAATATTAAATATGAAAATTATCAAACACACAATATTATATAATACATACCTTATATAAGGTGACGAAAATATTTTTCCAAAAGGATATAGGTCGTTTCTTCTATTTTTTCTATTGGGCATGGAATTTTGTTCCTTGGTTCTCAGCGAATAGTCAGTTTGCGGCTGATTGGTATTTTTTCTTTTTTAAAGTGTGTTTTATTTTTCTCCTTTTTCGTTTCTGTCTTGTTTCATTTGTTTGTTTTTCTTTCTCCCTGCATTCCGAGTCATAGAACCTTGCGGTGGGGTATTTGACGTTTTTTCTTTTAAAAAAATCTTTTTAATTATCAGAAAAAGTAATTAAGTAATTATTTACTTAATGTATTGTATTACTTATTTAATTAAACGTTGCTATAAATATAATATTTTATTGCTTATTTTATTATATATTTACTTATTTGAATTTGCGATAAAATAAACGAAATAATTAATTTAATTTCTGTTTTCAATTGTCAGCAATTTTTCGTTTTCTCATCTGCGTCACACTAACCTTCCTAATTTTTCCAGTTAAGACTAATATATTTGACAGTAAATCGACACACTTCACTCAAAAACCCCTCAAATCACTGAAAATGTAAAAAAAAAAAAAAAATACCAGAACGTGCTTAAATATAACACAAAAAAGAGACATTTAGGGAAATAAAATCAGCTTTTAGACTCAATTCTTACAAATATGCTTAGCGTACCGATTTTAAAACTAAATCTGTATATTTCTTGCAATAAGGTCGCTGTAATTAGAAAAATATATTTGTAGGAGATTGCCCCCTAGGTTTTTTTTTGCACTATAGATTGCGAAAAAGGTTTTTTTGGTAATTTTTTGAAAATATCTTTGTTGGTATTTTGATTTTTTTTAATGAAAAAACAATAATATTGCCTCCTCCTTGATTTCAAAAAACTACATGTTGCCCTCCCCCCGTACGTTTCTGTGTTGGCACTCCTCCAAATCTTTTTTATTATTTAAAACTTTCTAGTGCATCAACTGCCGTATTCAGTTACGAAGAAGAAAAGCTGAATTTACTAGAATCTCTGGAGGCTGTTAAGAAAGAACTGGAAATCAAAACTTTCGAAAATAGGGAGCTTTTAAATAAGGTATGTCTGTGTGTATAATTTTATTAATCAAGTTCTTCGTGAAGTTAAATTTTATTGTCACTAGGGGTGAGGTAAATGAATCTCCCTTCATGTTTAATCCCCAAATATACTTAATTTACTGTTTAATTCTTAATTTAAAAAAGGTAGTCAATCTAGGCTTGTCTCTCTTAAGGATAGGAACGGGGCCACACATAGTGATAAGGAAAGAGTTAAAGAGAGACGGCAGAATATTTTGAGAATGTGCTAGAACTGTGATAGAGTTACAGGAAAAGATATAGAGGAAAATTAGAAAGTTTGTGATACCTTGGAAGGGAAGGAAGATTCGTTTGGTACTCTTTGGCTATAAGCTCGTCTCAAAGTCACATGTTCATTGAGAACATTAACTTTAAAGACATTGGTCAAATATTTTATAAAATTGATGGTATTGCTGGTCTAACAACGTTATCTGGCGTTATTTTTTTAACTTTGTGTGGCATTAATGCATATTGAAGGGACATTAATGAATTCATGTATTTATTGTGGATATTAATTTTGCTAATGTAGTTGCTTAAGAAAAGTTCAATAAGATTGGTTTTTGCCTCTCTGCTTTTTATGGCACTTGCTCGTCGGTCAAGTGCCATATAGCGATCGCAATTTCTGTCCGTCGGTCGGTCGGTCTGTTGGTCCTGGCTTTTGCACGTTTGAGCACTTCCAGATAAGCTAGGAGGATGAAAGTTGGCAGGCGTATCAGGGACTGGACCATATTAAATTAGAAATAGTTGCTTCCCCGATTTGACCATCTGGTGGGGGAGTGTAGGGACAGTTAATTTGGAAAAATTAGAAAATATATGTAAAAAATGTCTCCTTGAAACTTTGCATAGCGCAGTGTATGTAGTGTTATTATTTTTTTCTGAAGGTCGTAGGTTCAATTCCTGACAGTTAATTTTTATAAGTTTTTTTTTCTTGCTCTGCCTTTATTACTTGGGCTTATATCGGCCATATGTCTAAGGGCCGTCTTTGGCACACCACCCACGAATGTCTAAAAATCTACCCATCGAAAACCAGTGTCAGTGTTGGAACGATATAGTTATCTTCTTTTCATGATTTGAAAATTGTGCCACTTCACTGTGTGCTATAGAAAAGGAGAGAAGGTTAGCACTCCCCTAGATAAGGCAGGAACAGCATAAAGGTTCGTAAGGCACCCCCTCTTGTAGGGGGGCGGGCCAACTGTTTCTATCCTTGAAGAGCAAAAACTAAGCATAAATAAACTTCTCCAACAACAAAACATATGTCTATATATTAGTATTAAACTTAAGCCTTTTTTTTACATAAACTAAATTTTTAAGATATTTCAATTAAAGTTTTTATAAATTCTTTTTAATATAAACTTAAACAAAACATGTTTATTACAACTGTCATTTTATTTCGTTGTAGGCCTATACATAGAAGAATTATAAAGTATCCCCCTTTTAAATAATAAATATCCTAAACTGTTTTAATTAATTATATAATATTATATTATGTAATGACTATAATGTATAATAATTAACAAATATCCTAAAAATAAAAACCTAAATAAGTTTATTTTCGGGTATATATAAAAATTGTGCCGCTATTTTGGTTTCCTTAACTTCTGGTAACTTAACCGTTCAATAAGAAAATCGTATGCGCAGTTTGAAAGCTGCTTTCTTGGAATTCTTAGAAAGCTCCACCACGTTTTAGTACTTACGTGTTATCCCGACCACAATCAAGAAGTTTGATCTGTTTAAAACCGGTTTTTCTGTGTGTACTCTCAGATAATCAGTTTAGCCAGAGTGAAGTAAATTACTATACAGGTATATTTTAATTAAATATTTAATATGTTGAGTTTCTTGGGTATTTAATATAATGTGTTCTCGGTAGCCTGCTTTCCGTAATTCTTTGTCGTATTGTGTATATATATTTTAATTAACATTTACTTTCTCTATAAAGTAGAGTTTGGTACTTGTCGTTAAACAGAACACGCTCAAAAATTAAATTGTCTAAGATCTGACAAAAAGTATTATATTATCATCACGTTTTGGCGTATTTCATTTGGATTTGCCTAACTTTACTTCTTGAGTGTGGTCAGGATAACACGTAAATACCCTCATTGTTCCCAGTTTGATTCTAAAGATATGGAATTTTTTTTTTTTCTTTTTTCCAGATTCAGTCTTTTAATGGGGAAATATCAAGAGTGTCTAGTCTGAAATCAGCAATATCCCTATCTGACAAGGAGAAGCACCAGTTGAATTTAAAAATAGACAAATTGCAAGAGCAGTTGAAAAAGGCCCAAGAAGAATGCGCTGAATCGTATCAAGGTTGGTGTTTCGAGGTCATTTGCCCGTGATTCCAGTGTTTGTCTTTTACAGACTCTTGAAGTTTTACTTGAAGATTCATCTAATTTTTTTTTTCTGTTTTATTATTCTTTTTTCTACTTTTGTTTCTGCTTTTCTTCATAGCCCTTTCTACTTTTTTTGACAAGCTCTTGTAAAAGCAAAAATTAGACCAAGTTAATCGAAATCACCTCCCATATAAAAACGACCTATTGTCTAAGTACGTACAACCGACAACCCCCCCCCCAAGAAAATTCGAAAGATGCTGTCTAGAATTACAATTTATCTGTTTCTAACCACCTCTCTGAAAATTCTCTATACCCCTTTGTTGGTCGAACCTGTGAACATGTTTGTATTCGCATACATAAACATTAAATGGCGAGGTCCCCTGCCTGTCCTAACCAATCTATACTTTAGGTTCTCCTAGGCAGAGAGGTGAATGCCCAGGACCATCAATTGTGGGATGGGGCCATTTGTCTCTGGGATTTTTACCCACGTCCCTTCTAGATTTTTAATAACATCTTTTTGGGTATTTTCGTAAAAAAAATGCCCTTTTTGGTGGTTTCTTTGACCAAAAAAACAATATTGCAACCCTATTTAATAAGCCTAAATATGTCCAACTTCACTCAGACCCGAACCCACCCTCTGATCCTACCGCACAAGTCTAGGGCCAACCCTTTTGAATTGATAAAAAATTTGCAACTTTATTCTTTAATCAAAATAACCGAAAAAATTATACTCCACATTGTTCAACTTCCAATTATTATTCAACTATACATCCATCCAATTTAATGCTAATATAAGAGATGAACCCTTTCAATAAAAGACTTGTTTCTTACAATTAATTTGGTATTATTGGAATTTTAATTTGAGATTGTTGGGATTGATTAGCTTGGGATTTGGAAATAAAAATTTGGGAAACGTAAAAATTATATTTTACGTAAGAATGTTTGCGCCAAAAAAATTATAGAAGAAATCAAACCCATTACACCAAGATTTTGAAGAATACAACCCCCCCCCCTTATGTTTTCGTGGGTTGACGTCACTGTGTGTCTCGAAAGCTGCTACCCTGCGTAAGCACCTGATTTCATAGTTAATTTAAAAAAAACAGGTTTTTGTTTTACTACAAATAAGGAGCGATCACTAAAACTTTAAACGAGCAGAAATTATCCCGTATATGAAAGGGGTTGTCCCCTCCGCAAGGCCTCACTTATCCCGTAAAACGGGAAATTATCCCGTAAGTTTGACTCTTTCTCACAACTCCACATTTTAAAAAAAATAAAAAACTTTAGCGTAAAGAGCGAGGCGTTGCGAAGGGGACAACCTTCCTGGCTATCATTTGGTTGTCATTATCTGACCCAATGGCTACCTCAGAATTTGGATCTGGTGACTTTGGGAAAAAATGAGCGTGGGAGGGGGCCTAGGTGCCCAACGATTTTTTGGTTGCTTAAAAAGGGCACTAGAACTTTTAATTTCCGTTAGAATGAGCCTTCTCGCGACGTTGTAGGAGCACTGGATCGATACGATCACCCCTGGGAAAAAAAACAACAAACAAATGAACACGCATCCGTGATCAGTCTTCTTGCAAAAAATACAAATATCCACATTTTTGCAGATAGGAGCTTAAAACTTCTACAGTGTGGTTCTCTGTTACGTCGATTGCGATGGTGTGAGTTCGTATATCACGAACTGTTTGATAAAATTTGGCTGTATTATTGGCTTATTAGCAATTGTTGTGTTCAGTTATGCTTATTACTTTATTAGTAAAGCTAGCAACGCGGGGTTGGGATCTTATTCATAGTTAGGGAATTAATTGTAATATGAATATTTTTATAAATCTGAAAAATCATAAATTTATAAATATAAATTATGTAATTTTTAGATTATATGTTTTTATAAATATAAATATATATTTTTGATGGAGTTCTTTACTTTTGTGCTAGAGCTAAATTTTTTCGCTTTTAATATGTTCAGACTAAATGAGTTTTTGATTTATGTCTGTTCAGTTGCGACAGTTAAAGAGAGTGAGCCAGTTTTGAAAATAAGGCGAAGGAAAGGATTTTCGAGCAGATGAAATGCAATTTTGGTAAAAATTCGGGATATCTAATAATAATCTTACCGAACCATTTCACGTGGTTTTTAACATGCTTACCAAATGCTTGAATAACAATAAGATGTTCTCTGGGCCTGCACACGTCGAGGAAGGGCATACTCCCGTGAGAACTGAGCCTTTGTTTTAAACAATCAAAACCTTATATTCTGTTTAGTGAATTCGTCAGGATTTTGACAAACGAAATGGTTTTTTTGTGTCAAATTCAGTAATGACGTCACTTTTCTCTTACTTATTCTCACAGCTACTTTGCTCTCTTTTTTTTTTTTTTTTTTTTTTTTTTTTTTTTTTTTTTTTTTTTTTTCTTTTTCTTTTTTTTTTTAGTAATGCTAGTCATCTTAATGCTTCGTCAAATTATTACTGCCATACGTAGGGCAAAGGAAAATGTAGTGAAAGCTACATTTGACTAATTTCTGTTTGATATCTACTTTTGACGATTTTTCTCCAATTTTTACTAGTATACACAGTGCAAAGGTAAATGTAGTTACAACTAAATTTGAAAGCTTTTATTTTTTTACAATCACTTTTGACAATTTTTCGCCAAAATTTTTCTAGCATACGAAGTGAAAAGGTCAATGAAGTGGCAACCCGGATTTAACACCTTTTTTTCTACAAATACATTTGACATTTTCTCGCCAAAATTTTTCTAGCATACTAAGTGAAAAGGTAAATAAAGTGGCAACCCGGATTTAACACCTTTTTTTTTACAAATACATTTGACCCTTTCTCGCCAAAATTTTACTAGCATACGAAGTGAAAAGGTAAATGAAGTGGCGACCCGGATTTAACACCTTTTTTTCTACAAATACATTTGACCCTTTCTCGCCAAAATGTTACTAGCATACGAAGTGAAAAGGTAAATGAAGTGGCGACCCGGATTTAACACCTTTTTTTATACAAATACATTTGACATTTTCTCGCCAAAATTTTTCTAGCATACCAAGTGAAAAGGTAAATGAAGTGGCGACGTGGATTTAACACCTTTTTTCCACAAATACAATTGACATTTTCTCACCAACATTTTTCTAGCATACGAAGTGAAAAGGTAAATGAAGTGGCAACCCGGATTGAGCACCTTTTTTTCTACAACTACACTTGACATTTTCTCGCCAAAATTTTTCTAGCATACGAAGTGAAAAGGTAAAAGAAGTGGCAACCCTGATTGAGCACCTTTTTTTATACAAATACATTTGACATTTTCTCGCCAAAATTTTTCTAGCATACCAAGTGAAAAGGTAACTGAAGTGGCGACCCGGATTTAACACCTTTTTTCCACAAATACAATTGACATTTTCTCGCCAACATTTTTCTAGCATACGAAGTGAAAAAGTTGAATGAAGTGGCAACCTGGATTTAACACCTTTTTTCTACAAATGCATTTGACCCTTTCTCGCCAAAATTTTACTAGCATACGAAGTGAAAAGGTAAATGAAGTGGCGACCCGGATTTAACACCTTTTTTCTACAAATACATTTGACCCTTTCTCGCCAAAATTTTACTAGCATGCGAAGTGAAAAGGTAAATGAAGTGGCAACCCGGTTTTAACACCTTTTTTTCTACAAATACATTTGACATTTTCTCGCCAAAATTTTTCTAGCATACGAAGTGAAAAGGTAAATGAAGTGGCGACCCGGATTGAGCACCTTTTTTTCTACAAATACATTTGATATTTTCTCGCCAAAATTTTTCTAGCATACGAAATGAAAAGGTAAATGAAGCTGCAACCCTGATTGAGCACCTTTTTTTATACAAATACATTTGACATTTTCTCGCCAAAATTTTTCTAGCATACTAAGTGAAAAGGTAAATGAAGTGGCGACCCGGATTTAACACCTTTTTTTCTACAAATACATTTGACCCTTTCTCGCCAAAATGTTACTAGCATACGAAGTGAAAAGGTAAATGAAGTGGCGACCCGGATTTAACACCTTTTTTTATACAAATACATTTGACATTTTCTCGCCAAAATTTTTCTAGCATACCAAGTGAAAAGGTAAATGAAGTGGCGACGTGGATTTAACACCTTTTTTCCACAAATACAATTGACATTTTCTCACCAACATTTTTCTAGCATACGAAGTGAAAAGGTAAATGAAGTGGCAACCCGGATTGAGCACCTTTTTTTCTACAAATACACTTGACATTTTCTCGCCAAAATTTTTCTAGCATACGAAGTGAAAAGGTAAAAGAAGTGGCAACCCTGATTGAGCACCTTTTTTTATACAAATACATTTGACATTTTCTCGCCAAAATTTTTCTAGCATACCAAGTGAAAAGGTAAATGAAGTGGCGACCCGGATTTAACACCTTTTTTCCACAAATACAATTGACATTTTCTCGCCAACATTTTTCTAGCATACGAAGTGAAAAAGTTGAATGAAGTGGCAACCTGGATTTAACACCTTTTTTCTTCAAATGCATTTGACCCTTTCTCGCCAAAATTTTACTAGCATACGAAGTGAAAAGGTAAATGAAGTGGCGACCCGGATTTAACACCTTTTTTCTACAAATACATTTGACCCTTTCTCGCCAAAATTTTACTAGCATGCGAAGTGAAAAGGTAAATGAAGTGGCAACCCGGTTTTAACACCTTTTTTTCTACAAATACATTTGACATTTTCTCGCCAAAATTTTTCTAGCATACGAAGTGAAAAGGTAAATGAAGTGGCGACCCGGATTGAGCACCTTTTTTTCTACAAATACATTTGATATTTTCTCGCCAAAATTTTTCTAGCATACGAAATGAAAAGGTAAATGAAGCTGCAACCCTGATTGAGCACCTTTTTTTATACAAATACATTTGACATTTTCTCGCCAAAATTTTTCTAGCATACCAAGTGAAAAGGTAAATGAAGTGGCGACCCGGATTTAACACCTTTTTTCCACAAATACAATTGACATTTTCTCGCCAACATTTTTCTAGCATACGAAGTGAAAAGGTAAATGGAGTGGCAACCCTGATTGAGCAACTTTTTTTCTACAAATACATTTGACATTTTCTCGCCAAAATTTTTCTAGCATACGAAGTGAAAAGGTAAATGAAGTGGCAACTCGGATTGAGCACCTTTTTTTCTACAAATACATTTGACATTTTCTCGCCAAAATTTTTCTAGCATACGAAGTGAAAAGGTAAATGAAGTGGCAACCCTGATTGAGCACCTTTTTTTTTACAAATACATTTGACATTTTCTCGCCAAAATTTTTCTTGCATACCAAGTGAAAAGGTAAATGAAGTGGCAACCCGGATTGAGCACCTTTTTTTCTACAAATGCATTTGACATTTTCTCGCCAAAATTTTTCTAGCATACGAAGTGAAAAGGTAAATGAAGTGGCAACCCTGATTGAGCACCTTTTTTTTATACAAATACATTTGACATTTTCTCGCCAAAATTTTTCTAGCATACCAAGTGAAAAGGTAAATGATGTGGCGACCCGGATTTAACACCTTTTTTCCACAAATACAATTGACATTTTCTCGCCAACATTTTTCTAGCATACGAAGTGAAAAGGTAAATGAAGTGGCAACCCGGATTGAGCACCTTTTTTTTCTACAAATACATTTACCATTTTCTCTTCAAAATGTTTCTAGCATACGAAGTGAAAAGTTGAATGAAGTGGCTACCTGGATTTAACATCTTTTTTCTACAAATACATTTGACAATTTTTCGCCAAAATCTTACTAGCATAAGGAGTACAAAGGTGATTGGAGTGGCAACTACATATCACGACTTTTTTTTCATTTGAAAGAGCAAAAAAATAAAAAAATAAAATTGTATGCCTCTACCTTGGCACTTTGGATTGAGTGGATAATGTGTAAATCTTTAAAAACCAAAGTGGATACATTCAATAAATCCTAATCCTAACATAATCCCAACTTAATCCGTAGCGTAATCCTAACATAATAGAAAAAAAAAGGTTAACAAAAGATACTACTTGTTACATGTGGTAATGGCTGTTTGGGGATATTCTGCTAAAGTTCGTAACAAAAAAAAGATAAAAACACTTTAGCAAAATTAAGTAAATGCTTTATTTTAATGAGTAGATAACTCTCGGAACATATCTTTAATTTTCCAAATCATTTTATTTTGTTTGAAAATGTTTCTTTGATTTCTAGGGACCAAGGTTTAAAGCAAATTTTCAGGGAAACAATCGAGAATTAAAAAAAATTATATTCAAGAATAATTCCATAAACAGAGATACAGGTGAATTTGGATTGAACTCAATTTATGATAATTTACCGAGGTCAAATAAAGTAAATATCACCTCGCCTAAGAGCTATGACCTCTGTCCACGTAATATGTCAGATAATTCTAATGAAGTGGAACCGAAAAGGTCAAAGGGATTTGCCTCCGCTGTTGCATTGAAAAAAATAAGAGCAATAAACTATATGTAATTAGTTTATTAGGTATAAATTTTGTTTATTTTTATTCATGTCTTTTTTAGTTTTACTGCTGATGATGAACACTGTATATGTGTTCGAAATATCCAGTTAAATAATTTTATATCTATTCACTGTCAATAAAAAGGTATCATCCCTATTTTGAACTGTTTTACTTTTATTTTAATGAGAAATGAAATAATCTGAACACTTTCCACAAAATTGAAAACTTTAGGACTATGACTTTCTATTTATAATGTATAGCGGATCTGCCTGCCTAATGTGTTAGGTACTATTAGTTTGTATATTATGAAGTAAGAATTGTGTTTTATCTTCACACTCCAAATATTTTCCCCCAACCCCTTAATGTTCAAATATATAGTATTTTCTATTTATTATCTCGCTTCTCTTTGTCGCTAAGCTGAAAGTAACTGACGAAAAATAACAAACAGTTCTATGATGCATCAATGAATGAACTAATTAAATAATGAACTGGAAAAATAGTTCTATGATGCATCAATGACTGACCTGACCTGTTTCTCTGGATACTTTGAATTATGCAGGCTTATCTTAATTTTGACAATTTTTTTTGCAGAAGCTAAATTTCAGCTGGGGGGGAGGGAAAAACTTTGGTTTGCCCCCATAACGAATCACGCCCCATCAACAGTGTTACAATATAAAGCAAAATCTCGCAATAGTGAAATTAGATAAATAAAGAATTATATAGGGTTGATAACTAAATACAAAAAAAAAGTAACTTTAAGTTTTTTTTAGGTACAGATGAGCAAACGCTCATGCTCCGGGAGTCTAAGAAAAATTTGGAGCAGCAAGTAAGTTTCTTAAACTCGGTCATTATTGATATGCAGAAGAAGAATGAAAATTTGAAAACGGAAATGGAAATTCTTCGAGCCACTTTGATGGGACATGGAGTCACTGATCATAACAGGTGAGCTACCTGGCATCATGTGTCGGTTTTATTTCAAATTAAATAAAAAAATTGTCTGATTTTTGATAAAGGTTTCTTGCTCGCATCTACAAAAATGTGGGCACTTTTTGTCAGAAGAAAGACCGTAGATGCGTGTTTATTTGTTTGTTTGATTGTTTTTTGTTTTTTTTTTCCTGTCGTGACTATGTCGAACCAGTGATCCTAGAATATCGGAAGAGGGATCATTCGAAAGAAAATCGAAAGTTCCAGGGTAACTTTTAGTGACCTTGAAGGATAACTAGTCCCCCTCCTACGCCCCTTTTCTGCAAAAGGCATGATTCTCCTGGCATTTCCCTGGTATGCTTAGAAAAACGGTGAGAAATTAAATAAAAAGAAATTTTCAACTAAACATAAGGATTAACAATAAAACTTAAACAAACAGGAATTATTCCGTTTACGAGGTGGGCCACCCCTTTCTCAACCCTTGCTAATCCCGCTGGAGTATTAAAAAAAAAGAAGAATAGTTATCATTCAAATTCAACGGCATGTGTTTGCACAGCCTTTGTTTGAGAAATATGACAAAAGCCGAACTTTATCGTAAAGAGCGAGGGTTGAGGAGAGGACAGCCCTTTCATATACAGAATGATTTCTGCCCGTTTTAAGTTTCAATGTAGCTCCTTACTTTCAACTGAAAAAAAATTATTTAATTTCAGGCCGTTCTTCTGATCATGCCAGGAAGTCCCCTTGTCTTTTGAGGGCTTGAGAGGGGCTATAGTTACCCTCCAGTCTTTTTGGACAGAAAGGGATCTTCTGGATGGAAAACAATTGAGTTTATTGAAAAATTTAGAAAAATCGTTGAATTTTTTTTTTATAATCGAGAAATTATTTGTATAGCTTAAAGACCCTGCTTTCACAGAAAACAAAACTGAACTGAGAAAAAAGTAAAGAAAATCTTATTTAAATAAAGAAAATTAAAACTATTTTTTTTCAAATATGTGGAATTTAAGAAATTAAACAACATAGTGTCCATGCTGATTAGGTTTCTTGGCGATACCTCCGGTATCTAGTGCCAAATTATGTTCCCTTTACCTGTTTATTGGTGCCATGTTTTGCAAATTTAAATCTTCTACGAACAATAATTATGATCGTTGTTGATAGTGATGTTGATCATGACAAACTAGCAATCTAGTGTGAAGGGAACAGAGGAGATAAATGTAAGAGCCATAACATTAATCTCACGTTGTTAACGTGAAAGGTCCTTTAATGGTTATGATGATTTTATGGTCTTGTTTTTATTAATGGTTATGATGTTATAAATTATTATATATCTTTATATGGTTATATTATTCCTATTTTATATTCTTTTTTTTCAGTTTTACTGTTCAACAGAACACTTAGGACATATAAATACTAAAAAATTCATAAGTTGCGTTTTTACTTTGCTGGAACCCCCTAAAGGTCCATTAGCAACGTTTTGGGGGTGTTGTTGGAGTGGGTGCAGTTGAAAACTATAACTGTGGAATTTTTTTTCCCAACAGTGGTTTAATGTACCAAGGACGGTCAGTATAAAATTTTATCGTTTCAATTGGTTGAGGAAAGTTAAACAATCATATATATCTTAAAAAAATTAGGAAAAATCCGGGATTCAATTTTTAACAACACAAAAAAGGGCTCCATATGCACTTATTCAGTTTCCGGTGGTAACAGGCGCGAATAAAAAAAATAGGAGATGTGGGTGAAAAATCGTCAAAAATAAGGTGAGCAAGTATAGCACCAAACAGCTGAAGAAGCACCAAACAGCTTAAGGGTTCAACGTGACAACGCTGACTACAATGCGGTACCGCCCCAAATCTGTGCTCCCAAAGGCGGACTCAGGGGGACACGAGGATTTTAGTTTAGTACCACATTTTCATCTTGGTGTTGCCACGCAGAACCGTTGAAAAAAATAACTAAAACTAATTAGCTAAATTTGAAAGTATTTTTACCAGTACTACTACTAAGAATTTTCTGTAGCACCAAGACGCCTGAGGCCAAGACAGCTGTGCGCGCTTTTTTTCCGTCCAAACCTACTCAAAGCTGCCCTCTGTTAGGAACAGAGGTGCCATTTGAGCCAAATCTTGGGGTGGGCATGGGACATTTGACAGAACTTGAGACTTTTATTATGAATCTAACCTACTTTCAAAGTTTACAATGATTAATAACAAATAGCGTAATTACCCCAAGGGTCGTCAGGTAATTACGCTCTTTGACTAATAGGCGTGCAGTTAGTTCAGATCATTTGAACAGAATGGATTATGTTGGACATAATGGATAATTATGGCCGGAAAGGGCCCTTTGTGGTGGAAGCTTGGGCCCCCTGGAAAATCTGGGGTGGGCATTTGCCCACCCCTAACCCCCCCCCCCCAAATGGCGCCTCTGCTTAGGAAGTTCCTTTAAATCATTTCTTTCCAATTTCCTTTGCTTGTCTTAAAAAAAGTTAACCTTTTAAACTAATATCTCATTTTTGTCAGAATTACCATGTTGAACCCTGAAAATAAATAATCGAAACTAATTAGTTAAAATTTAACAACACTTTTCGTCCTCAAAAATTCAATCCAGTAAAATACCATTTTAACTTTCAACGTCTTTTCTAATGCTCGTCCTGATTGACATCACTCACCCTGCCAGCAGCAGGATAGGTTTGGACTGGACAGCCAATCATAGTCGTCCGAAAATTAGGAGGCTGTCCAGTTATATTGACTGTCCAATCAGAGCCACCTGTACCAAATGATTCGCCTGCAAGAAGTGCTGCTGGCAGGATGAATGATGTCATTCGAGTTGCGGCTTTAATTAAATCAGTAACTGCGTTCGTAGGGTAATTTTGCTCTAAGAAAAAGTTTTGGCGTCTCGATTAGGATAAAACCGAATTGTCGATTTGGATAATATCAAATTATCGATAGGATAACCGAATATAATTATGGATACTGTCCAAAATTTTGGTGTCCAACGATCAGTCAATTTGTTTAAAAGAAACAGAGAAAAAAATTTACAAAACTTTAGACCCCATTAAGGCTCTGTGGCCTGTGAGAGTGGAACACTGGACATAACGTTAAATAATAACACTAAAATCGAACAGAAGGACAAGAAGAAAAAAAATAATTAAACAGCAGCAACAAAAATTACCATGCTAATCAAAATAAATGAATTAAACAAATTGGAAAGGGGCGATAGAGAGGAAAAAGAGAAGGGAGGAGAGAGCTAAGTTTCTAGGAATAGGAGGTGGTTAGTTAGCTCTTTTTCAAATTCAGGTAAAGAATACGGCATTAGACTTTACAGTCCCTACCGGCGGTGCTGATCTCCGTTTCTTGGCCCTTCAGCCAGGAAGTGCAATGGGGGGTTGGGGGCCAGCCATCCTGGGCTTTCGCACACCCTTCCTGTTTACCTTCCCCAGATTTCTCCAGGTACCCATTTAGATGAAGAACTGTGTTTATAAGTTACGGAATAGGATAATTTCACTCTCAGGAAAAGTTTTAACGTCTCGTTTAGGATAAAACACAATTATCTGTTGCCAAGCAACAGAGGTTGTGGAGAGTCCCGACACAGGATATTCGAAAGAGCGAAAAAATATTTTCCTAAATGGCAAATGTCCAAAATTTTGGTTTCTAACGGAATAGGATAATTTTGTTCTCAAATCGCGTTGTGAATTGAGGTTCATTGGAACGAATAAAAGCAAATGTGGTTTTCTTTTCGTTGTTTTAAAATTATGAAATTTTTATTGATGCAGTATCGCACAAGACAGCACACCTTATTGATAATTTATAGTAAATCGAAGACTGGTAGCATCAATGCAAGGTACTAGGGTATATAAGAGTGCTGTTGTTGATGTTAAAATTAAATATCGCCATCTAGTAGTGTCTAGGGTTAATTCAAAGCTGAAATTTTGGAAGGGTAACTATCTCCCGTTAAGTTATGATGTTGGTATGATGTTGGACTCCAGAATGAGAATTTGATAGAAACTTTCCAGGAACAGTTCAATACTAAACTTGAAAGTTTAAAGTTTGAAAATGTGGAAGTTGGTTGGAATAATTTAAGAAAAACAATTTGTGAAGTTGCTGATAGTGTCTTAAGGAAGAATGTTAAGACTGCAGCTAGGAATATTAGTGAAAAAGCTTAATGTTTAATAGAGAGGAGAAAGGGCTTGCACAAGAATTATCTGAGTGGTAGATCATATGAAAACAAAAGGAATGTAAAGAAAGTGGAGAAAGCCTTAAAATATAAACTAAGGAGGCGTGAATTGGAGACCATGGATAAAATTGGCGAGGATCTGGAAGATGGAGCTAGATGGTATAATAGTAAAATATTGTACTGGCATGCTAATAAATTGAGATGGAGTAGCCAATCTGGACCAGTCCCAGTTAAAGATAGGAATGGGGCCACAATTAGTGATAAGGAAAGAGTCAAAGAGAGATGGGCGGGACATTTTGAGAATGTGCTAAACTGATATACAGTTGCAGGAAAAGATATAGAGGAAAGTGAAAACCTTACATGTGAAGGTAGATTTGTTTTGTGAGGAAGAATTAGCGACAGTACTAAAAGGATTAAAAATAATAAGGCCCCTGGTGCTGATAGTGTGGCAAATGGGTATCTTAAATATGGTGGCTCTGAGGTTAGAAATAAGCTACTGAAGATTCTGAATATGATTTTTGAAAAAAGGGAAGTACCTAACGATTTTAGGAAAACCTTAATTAAGCAACTGTATAAGACAGGTGATAAGAGTGAGTGTCGTAATTATCAAGGCATTATTCTGGTCTCTGTAGGTAGCAAATTACTTAGTAATATGATACTTTTTAGACTGAGAGATGCTGTAGACAAAGTTTTAAGAGAAGATCAGTATGGTTTTTAGAAAATGTGGAGGATGTGTCGATCAAATTTTTACTCTTAGGTTAATAATTGAGAAGTACCTTAGTTGTCAAATACCTTTGGTGCTCAGTTTAATAGATTGTAAGCAAGCGTTCGATTCTGTTGATAGAAGAGCTTTAGCAAAGGTCTTATTCTTATAGGGTATACCAGACAAATACATTGAAGGGATTAGTGCTTTATGCGAGAATAATGATGCTGCGGTTAAGGTAGGAAATGGAGGTTGGCAGTTGGTTTTGTATTAAATCAGGAGTTAAGCAGGGTTGCGTTCTATCCCTCTTTATATGGATCATTTTGATGGACTTCGTCTTAAGGATCACGTGAAAGGCAATGGGAGACCACTGAATGAAATGAGGAGGAAAAAATTTCCTGGCCATAAATTATGCTGATGATTTAAGCATCCTAGATGAAAGTGTGAGCAAAATAAATGTATTTTTAAAAGTTTTACAAGTTCAGGATGCTAGAATAGGTTTGAAAATCGATGTTGAGAAGACTAAGTCACTAAGGCTAGGAATAAGAAGATGAAAAGGTGATGTTGGGTAACGAAAAGATTGATCAGATGGGCAGCTTCCATTACCTTGGTAGTATTATTAGTAAAGACGGTGGGAGCAGTGAAGCTGTTAAAAGTAGAATAGCCAAGGCTCAGGGTGTTTTTCACAGTTAAAAAAAGTTTGAAAGAATAGGAAGGTAAGTCTGCAAACCAAGATTAGAATACTGGAAGGTACAGTGATGACAGTGGTCAAATATGGCTCTGAAGCATGGGCGCTCCGAAAAGCGGGTGAAGATTTACTAGATGTTTTCTAGAGAAATTGCCTAAGGATTGTTCTGTGTACTCGGCTGACTGACCGTATTTCAAACAGTAAGCTGTACGAAAAATGTGGTTCAATCCCGGTTTAAGATAAGATAAGATTTATTTCAACAAAGTGGCTATCACAAGCCCAAAAGGACCGAATTTGCACTTTACTGTCAGTACAAAAAAAATAGCAAAAATTTAAGGAATGGTCGATGTCATAAAATCATAAAATTGCAATCAGTAAAAAGTCAAAGGATAAAAACTAGTACAATTAAACAAGGAAAACAAATTGAAATTTCTAGGGCTTTCTAGCGCTTTCTAGGGCTATAATGAAAGAAAGGTTGAGATGGCTAGGACACGTTCTGCGGATGAAGGATGACAGATTGCCGAAGATTTTCCTTTTCGGCCAACCGTCTAGGGCTAAACGGAATTCAGGTTGTCCTCGTCTGGGATGGGAGGATGTCACGAAGAAAGATTTAAAGGAATTGGCAGTTCCTGGGAGGGTCTAAAGATGAGGCTTTGAATAGATAGGGATGGAGGAGGAGCACGCGTAGCTATGTTGGCCTCAGACTGCTTTGTGCTGCGGTGAGTTGTTAGTACTAGAAGTAATAATAGTAAGTGTTGCCAAGTTGAACTTGAAAACTAATTAGCCAAGTTTGGCAATGCTTTTTATTCGTCCAAATGCAAATATTAATAACCTATTGATTCTCGAAGACAACTACACCTTTACAGGAAAGCTAAACCTTTTTAGGCTGTTTTGTCCCATGTCTTCTACTCAATTTTATCTTGCCTGCCTACTAACCGGATTTTTGTTGCTACAATTAATTGAACTTGCTTTGAAATGACGAGTAATATTTGTTGATTCTCTTTGTATATAGTGGTCGTAAATTGGGTTCCTAAAAATATCCACGGTATCTCTATTTAAAACAAGGTCTTTATGTATGCATTCTTTTAGATTCAATTGCCTACCTAAAACATTGTGGTAAACAATTTACTGTGGAAGAAAAGAATTAAATGATCTGGATATTCTGGACGCCAAATCTAGTCTTGAATAGTCTTTCATTTGTTCTAGATTCCTTCAGTTTTTCCTCTGTCTTGTTCCAGAAAGATTGCCTACGTAGGAGGATTCGCTAGACGTTTTCCAAAGAAATGGTAAAAAAGTAAAGGTAAAGAATATGACATTGGACTTTACAGTACCTGCCGGCGCTCCTGATATCCGTTTCTTGGCCCTTCATCAGGAAGTGCAATGTACATCAGTAGCTGTTCAGAAACATGAATTTTCAGAAAATCTGAAAAAAGAGCAAATTGAATATTCGCCCACAGATGGCACGCCTGCTGCAATACTATGACAACCAAAAATATTAATAAAAAGCTACCAAAATGGAGTAGGTAAAGGTATTTTGTGGCAGGTATCTCGTCAATATTTTGTTGCGGCCTACATAGATATTTTGGCATAGCAATATTCCTGTATTTATCTCTTTTTCTAGCAATCGACGTAACGGTATTCCAAACCATCGAAGTTCAAAGCCAAAACTGCCTCCGCGTCTTTACTGTGATATTTGTGAAGCGTTTGATACTCACGACACAGAAGATTGCCCGACGCAGTCTTCAGAAGCGTATCTTGCAGATCAGCAAGTTGGCCAAGATCCAAAAAAAGTCAAATCGTCGGATAGGCCCTATTGCGAAACCTGTGAAAGTAAGTGAATCATTTTTCCCGAATTTGGGGGTATGATTTTGCGCCGGGGGAGGGAAGCTACTAAAAAAAACTTTGCAAAACGCATAAAAATTTGTTTATACGCAGTTTTGTTGCTTTTTTACGAGTCGGATAAAAATTTCGGAAGGGGAAAGTTCTCAAACCCGGTAACTCGCCTCCCTGTGTATGGCCTTGGTTGGGATATTTTAAAGTTTTACGAGAGGCATAAAGAATAAATTGCCAAATAACTATTTGTTTCTACTGCACCTCATGTGTCTAACTCGACACTAACCGCTTTGGGCTGGCTCAGACATATCAAGGGGTAAAAATATTAGAGTCAACCGACTACACTTGTGCCCCCCATATGTTATTCCGGAACCTTTTGTATGGAAAGTTTTGTCGTATAATTTTGAAGACAAGCATTTATTAGGAAATTGGAAATTCTGGTGCCCTTTTTAAGGGACAAAAGTGATTATTGGACAGCCAGCCCTCCTCCCGTGTCCTATATATTTATAAATACCTGTATATGTATATATATATATATATATATATATATATATATATATATATATATATATATATATATATATATATATATATATATATATATATATATATATATATATTTATATATATATATATATATATATATATATATATAATATATATATATATATATATATATATATATATATATATATTTATATATATATATATATATATATATATATATATATATATATATATATATATATATATATGTATATGTATATATATAGAGTAGTACCGGGAGCCTGGTGGAGTGATTGTAGGGCAACCAGCCCTCCTCCCGTGTCATACATATTTATAACTAGCTGTATATATATATATATATATATAGTATTAGGAGCCTGGTGAAGTGATTGTATGGCAACCAGCCATACTCATGCGTCCTGTATATTTACAACTACCTGCATATATATAGCACTGGGAGCCTGGTGGAGTGATTGTAGGGCAACCTGCCCTCCTCCATGTCTTATATATTTATAACTACCTATATATATATATATATAGGTATATATGTATATATATATATATATATATATATATATATATATATATATATATATATATATATATATATATATATATATATATATATATATATATATATATATATATATAGGAGGCTGGTGGAGTGATTGTAGGGCAACCTCCCTCCTACCATGTCCTATATATTTATAACTACCTGTATATAAATAGTACCGGAGCCTGGCAGACTTTCTGAGGAAAAAACTCCACAGTTAAACTTCTCAAAAAGAAGAAATTATAATTAAGAGCTTGAAAGTATTTTTAGCAATTTGTCTCGTTCCCACTCTTTAGCTATATTTGTATTTTGAAAGGTTCTTTTTAAATCTCGTCTCGTCTCATTTCTTTTATTTGTCACAAGTAAGGTTACCTCATCTAGCAATGCAATCGTATAACCAATATTTATGTTATAAAGTAGTTATAGTATAAAGCAGTTTGTGGGGCAGTCATGGACAAAGGATTAGATAGGGGAGGGCAAATTAAAATATCGAGACATATATAAAAAATGCTTAAAATTATAGAATTACTGACAATATGAGGGAATTTTGACTCGATATCTCCTTCTCCGTCACGCTGTTTTTCCTCACTTTCACGTTCTTCCTCGCATTCTTCCTTTATCATTGTCACAAGTAAGTTTGCCTCATTTAGCAATACATTTATGAGGGAATTTTGACTCGATAACTCCCCTCTCCGTCACGCTGTTTTTTCTAACTTTCGCGTTCTTTGAAAAGACAACGAGATTCCCCTCCCTGGACTCTGAAGAATACTCTTTCACACCCCCTCGCTCTTGGTCTGTTTTAATAAAATCATTTTGGAGGGAGAGATAACAAAAAATTAAAAACCCATTGGAATCTCATTTAAATATATTGCGTTACGTTTTAACGAGTCATACAAAAATATTGGGGATTAGTTCACTAGATCCCGATGAAACAGCCGACACTAGAAACTAGAAACTTAGTTTCACTAGAAACTGATGAAACAGCCGAGGAAGAATGCGAGGGAACTTATTTTTGAATGACGTTGTTTGTTTAGAGAGCTTAGTCCACTTTGCCAATGCATAGCTTAATAAAGTTACGTTATTAAGTAAATATTATACGTAAATAATTACGTATTAATTAAATAAACTTACTTACTTACTATAGTGTTTTCTTTTCTCTTTGCCTGGATCTTTTCTCTTTTACTTTCTCTTTTCTTTAATTTCTCGTCCACTCTTTTACTTTATCGATAAATCTTTTTTTTTTTTCAGTATTTGGTCACACAACTGAAGAGTGTCAAGATGGAGAGAGCTTTTAGTCTTCAGCCAAGTTTTTAAACTTATTTTTAAATTTAGTTCAATCAAACAGTGACCTGTTTTAGTGCCTCGATGTGATTTTTGTAACCCCCCCTCTTATAGTCCCCTCTTTGTTCTGACTTTTTTTTTAAACCCGTGTAAGCATGTAAATGGAAACAATCCACCGTACCTAGTGGGACTCTAGTGTATTCATTCAGTTCTTATTCACCCTAACAAAACAAATTATGATGAATTACGAATTTTTATTCCATTCTTCTTCTCTTTTCCCTAGATTTTTTTTCTCAATATTTGAAAAGAATCTGATGTTTTGTAGGAAAATATTGTCTAATTTTGTAAAAAAAGAGAGAAATAAATAAAGTAAAAAAGTAAATCTTTCCAAGATCTATTATTATTCTGAATTTTTCTCACTCAAACTACTCTCTAAATGCTCTTCTATTCACGTTCAAACAAAAAATTTCCGATTACTTGATTGCCCCCAGGGGCTTGTGCTGGGAAGGATTTTCGAGATTCCCCTCCCTAATATCCCACCTTTTCTTGTTTTTTTATGGCACTTTATATTCAAAAATCGAATAAAATTTTTTGTCTAATATTGTCCCTCCCCCTCCCCCAAAAAATACTACGTACGAACCTGTTACCACTATAATTTATTTTTTATAATAATCACCCCGGGACTGAGGTTTGCTTTGTGGAGAAAAAGGAAGTTTTTTAATTGTTTTCACGAAACAACTTTGATTCCATTTATTTTAATTACAAGTAAATAGAAAGTAAATAATTAACGGCAAGTAAATGTATTTTACATAAAAAGTAAAGCCGTTTAGATATTGGTCGGTCTGGGTATTTGTGACGTTATTCGTATTGCAAAGATCTTTTCTTACCAAAATTAACGCCCTTAACAAATTTTTAAGACTTGTGACCTATTTACGTCATGTTTTCATGGCAATTTTCACAAAAAAATTAGTGCCATTTTCGCGAAGAAAATGGGAGACAAATAAACAAATACACATATATTCAATTATTATTTTAAAAATTTGTTTCAATTTCTTCCGCAGAACAACTTTCTTTCCTGTAGAAAGTAAAACCATTAGGGTATTAGTCAATTGGGTATTCGTGACGTCATTCATAAGACAAATGTTATTCCGAAATTAAGGCCCTTAACCAATTTTCAAGAAGTCATGACCTGTCTGTATCATTTTTTTCACACCAAAAAAATACTAGTATGCCAATTCTCGGAAAAATTATTAAGTCATTATTGAGCAAACATTTATAATAAATAGATGAATATATACAAATAAATATATACCAATACTCAACGTCTCGTCGAGGATTTTCTCCTAAAATAGTGTCTGCTCAACTTTCTTTCAAAGGAATCGAACAGAAGGGTCTCAAGAGATAATCTTAGGGGTGCATGTTCCATTTTGGAGGTGCAGGTTCTTACGAGCTATTCTTTAAGTACTTAATGTGGGGTGTCAAACATTTATAATAAATAGATGAATATATACAAATAAATATATACCAATACTCAACGTCTCGTCGAGGATTTTCCCCTAAAATCGTGTCTGCTCAACTTTCTTTCAAAGGAATCAACAGAAGGGTCTCAAGAGATAATCTTAGGGGTGCATGTTCCATTTTGGAGGTGCAGGTTCTTACGAGCTATTCTTTAAGTACTTAATGTGGGGTGTCAAACATTTATAATAAATAGATGAATATATACAAATAAGTATATACCAATACTCAACGTCTCGTCGAGGATTTTCCCCTAAAATCGTGCCTGCTCAACTTTCTTTCAAAGGAATCAACAGAAGGGTCTCAAGGGATAATCTTGGGGGTGCATGTTCCATTTTGGAGGTGCAGGTTCTTACGAGCTATTCTTTAAGTACTTAATGTGGGGTGTCACCTATTGTAAGTGATCTGACTACACGGCGTTTATTGTGCTTAGCTATACTTTCATAGGGATATTTTAGTGCTTTAACAGCCAAATTGATGTATTATTCCCCGGTTTTTTATTGATTTTATATTTTTTCGAACGTAAAATGTGAGCTCAGTAGTTTTGAAATGAATTTCAAATAAATTAATTTCTAAGTTGTGTTTTCACACCGAAAAACAGTAGTATGCTAATTTTTGAAAAAATTTATAATGCCATCTTCGAGAAGAAAACTTAGAGATGAAAAAAAGTTCATACCCCCTGGATACAGTCATAAGGGGTTACGAAGTGCTTTTTCATTTCCAAATTTTAGGTTCTAACAACTTAAACAAAACTTATATTAAATTTAATCTATGCAAAAGTGAAAATTCCGGCTTACTAAATAACTTAAATTAAATCTATGCAAAAGGTGAAAATTCTGGCTTACTAAATAACTTCTTTCGGTTTTCTTGTAAGTTCGTTAAGATTTTTAGAAAATTTCTTATCATTTCTTAATTATTCCTTTATTTTATATCTTTTATAATAAGAGAAACGCCTATTGCATAAAAGCACATTTATATGACTCGGAAACTAGGAACACGCACCTGAATCTCTACACTAAGACAATAATATCGGCAAAAAGTTTCATTAAATCAGTTATATATGCTTCTCGGATTGTTTTCCAACGGTTATCGAGCAGACCCCGGAAGGAAGTTTATCCAATCGAAGGGGGGGGGTTTCCAATGAATAGGCGTGATGGTAATAAGTTCATGTAATTTAAATGTGTTCATAGATTGCAAAATTTTATTAAAATGATTTGGTGGGGGAGGTGGGGGAAGGAATACACAGAGACCTAGGACTTATCATGAAGTTTGTTACTCGTGATCCCAGGATGGCCTTCATCCGTTCCCTTGTGACGCCTATATTATAAGTTTATATGACCTTGATATAAATCCCTTGTTTCAATGGATTGCACAATATCTTGCCCCTAATTTTGTCCCCGTTTTGTGTTCCTATCTTATGATTTTTGCGTTTTTTTTTGTCATTTAAGGCAGAGGATAAGGTATTGCCAGGGTGAGAGCATGAAAATGAACTAGCAAGTGCTGGATAGGTCTATCGACTTAGGACCTAGTTGATCACCCAGTCATACGTATGTTCTAATATGCTCACAATAGTAGTGACGTGAAACTGCGATTGTACTTTTTCAGGCTGATCGTATTTTGATTACTGGAAACAGCATTCAGGGACGTCAATTACTGGGGTGGGGACATCCTCCCCTAGATTTTTGAAATATCTTTTTTTTAATATTTTTATTTCGAAAATTGAAAAAAAAACAAATTTCCGCCCCTCCTGTATTTTGAAACATACCAGTTTTTTTATCTTCACGTTTCATGCTGATTGTATTTTGATTACTGAAAACAACATTCAGGGACGTCAATTACTGGGGTGGGATATCCTCCCCTAGATTTTTGAAATACCTTTTATGGTGTTTTTATTTCGAAAATTGAAAAACAAATTTCCGCCCCTCCTGTATTTAGAAACATACCAATTTTTACATCTTCACTTTGGAAAAAGAAAAATAAATGTTTGCCTCCCCCCTCCCCCTGTGTATTCGTAAATTGCCAACCCTGACCACTCTGTTGCCAATACTATGTTTGATTTTAAACCTGATGTTTGAGCAAAACCCTTTTGCTAATGTTTCTATCATCATTCATACTGGAAAGCAAACCTACAAAAATCAGTTAAATTTGTAGTAATCTCATTGCGACATGAATGATTTTTTTTTGCGAAATTTGTTATTACGATGTTGTTGATTCTAGCCAATTTTATTTCAATTTGTCATGGTTGTTATTGTTGTAATAATTTAAACCCTGTTCCTAGAGAAACTATGTGGATTGTTGTATTAAACCTACGATTGTATTGCACTGTGATTAAACATATTAAACGAGCTGTTTGTTTTAGTTCATATAAGGAAAAAAAAAGGTTCATGAGTCTGAGGTGGTTTTAAGGGGGCACTTGCTGCGGCTGCATACATTTCAGGGGTGCAAAATTCCGAATAAATAATCTAACTGTTACGAGCATTTCTTAATTTTGAGGTTATATTTTTATTAAAATTAAATAGATAAGCAGAAGCGAATTAAATCCGAAATTATCATTTTCCCCACATCTTATCCCATATAAAGTATGAAAAGTCAGATTTGAAAAAAATTAAAACTTTTATTAATTAATCAAAACTTGAATAAATGGAAATTTTTTTAAAACTCGACCCCAAAATTTTGTGAGACAGGGGAGGGGGGAGCTAATCAAGATTCTTCCCCGGGTGCAGAAGAGGTAAGAACCGCCACTGTTACGAGTTTATGAGATTAGAGAATGACTGACATCGAAATGGATGAAACCTCTTCCAATGTCATTGTAGGGGTTTCAATCCCTGCAGCCTTAACCGGCTTTCACACTACGTGCGTAGTTTTCTATGCTAGGGGGTTATGTTATGTTACGATTGATACGTCATTTTACTCCTAATCAAGTCATAACACGTTCGGCAAATGTAAAATTCATAAAGCCATTATAATCACAGTCTAAATTTTCATCATCAAAATTTAAATAAATGCACGAATATAAAATGCAACTATAAACACAAAAACCTAGACTTGATGAGTTTAATATGTATAATTCCGTACTGTCTTAGTATCTTTTGCCAAGTTCATCTTACAGATTGGCAAGCTCATGTTCTTCAGCTTCCATGTTTTTCAATTTTAAAAACATTTGCCTTGAATCTTAACTCTGAATTTAATGTTAAATCTAATCTTTAGCGAATTATTCAAAATATGAAGATGTGGAATGAAGATTTAAGCTGTGATCAAGCGTGAAATGCTTTCAATCCTCTTGAGAAATTATATTTAATTAAAAAAAGGAAAAGATATTTAATATGCCTCTCCTTTGGCTATAACACATGCATTTCTCGTTCAAATTTGCTTAGAGTTAAATTCATTCATCAAACAGTTCGTGGTAACGAACTGTAGTAAGGAGCGACCCGGCTCAATAGTAAACGAAACTCTAAAAAACGGGACTTCGATGCTAAAAGATATGTCAAAAGAATCAGATTTTTATGCTAATTTTAAATATATAAGTTTCATAAAATTTAGTCTTTGTCATCAAAAGTTACGAACCTGAGAAAATTTGCCTTATTTTGGGAAATAGGGAGAAACACTCCCTAAAAGTCATAGGATCTTAACGAAAATCACACCATCACATTCATCGTATCAGAGAACCCTACAGGAAAAATTTCAAGGTCCAATCTACAAAATTGTGGAATTTCGTATTTTTTGCCAGAAGACAGATCACGGGTGTGTGTTTATTTGTTTGTTTTTTTCCCCAGGGTTCATCGTATCCTAGAGTGTTGCAAGAGGACTCATTCTAACGGAAATGAAAAGTTCCAGTGCCCTTTTTAAGTGACCAAAAAATTGGAGGGCACCTAGGCCTTCTCCCACGCTCATTTTTCCCCAAAGTCAACGGATTAAAATTTTGAGATAGCCATTTTGTTCTGCATAGTCGAAAACCATAATAACTTATGTCTTTGGGGATGACTTACTCCCCCACAGTCCCTGGGAGAGGGGCTGCAAGTTACAAACTTTGACCAATGTTTACATACAGTAATGGTTATTGGGAAGTATACCGACGTTTTCAGGGTTTTTTTTTGGTTTGGGTGTGGGGTTGAGGGGAGGGGGCTATATGGGAGGATCTTTCCTTGGAGGAATATGTCATGGGGGAAGAGAAATTCAATGAAAAGGGCGCACGATTTTCTAGCATTACTATTAAAAAAAAAAAAAATGAAAATATAAACATGAAAAAGTTTTTTCAATTGAAAGTAAGGAGTAGCATTATAACTTAAAACAAACAGAGATTATTACGCATATGAGGGGTTCTAAAAATACTTTAGCATAATGTGACTCTTTGCCACAATTTTACCTTTTAAAACAATTAAAAACTTGAAATGTTTTGCGACTTGAGACCAAAACTGTCCAGCTTTTGACAAAATCCTTCATAGCACCAAGGACAGGAAAATATAGAACACTTTGCCTCCCGGCTTCCTCTTCGGTCTATTCATTCCTAAAAACCGTGGTTCATTTTGGTTTTATACAACTATTAACATGTTTCTCATCATATACATTTTCTTCTTCATTGCCAAGTTGAATCACAACGAGAAACAAGCGGAAATCTTTCCTGTTTACGCAAAAAGCCAAAACAAACGGTTGTACAGCCTAAATATTTTAACGATCAGTCGGGCGGTCGCTAATGAACAAATATATGGCAGTGAGAATGCGTCAAAACCAGTAAGAAAATTGACGATTTTTGAATCAAAAGAAATTCTATTGATATTCCGGTAATCAACTAAAGGGATAAATACAACAAAGAAGGATAGCCTAGTTTGTCTTTCTAAGAATATTCCTCTGTAGTTAAGTCTATTAATAATAATTTTATCTGCTTAATGTAGATAAGTTCGAAGACAACACTGCCTTTCCATGACGAAAATATAACAGTTCAAAATAGGGATGAAACCTTTTAATCGATAGTGAAAAAAATATAAAATTTAACTGAATATTTCGTACACTTATACAGTGTCCATCATCAGCAGTAAAACTAAAAGACATCAATAAAAACAACAAAATTTATACACAATAAACTAATTACATATAGTTCATTGCTATATTGAAAAAAATGAAAGCAATAAACTATATGTAATTAGTTTATTATGTATAAATTTATGTTGTTTTTATTGATGTCTTTTAGTTTTACTGCTGATGATTGACACTGTATATATGCCCGAAATATTCAGTTAAATTTTATACTTGATTCACTGTCGATTAAAAAGTTTCATCCCTATTTCGAACTGTTATATTTTCGTACTTAATATTTAAGAACTTTAATAATAAACATATTGATGCATAGCTTAGATGTTTTGCTGTTCATTTAATTAATCTTAACACTTGCCTACAATTGTATACAAGACTGTATTCCAGGACATCTTTTGCATTAAAAATTGAGCTCTTGGGTATCATCAGATTCTAAGTGATACATGGCTGCAAGTTTTCACTTTGCCATTTTGAAAAATGGGGTTCGCTTTTAGTGTCCTTGGTATTTTATGGTTAACGATGTGACCCATATGGTTTATATGGTTACAGACATACATAATTGTGCAAATTTACGCTTGGCTAATTTGAAAAATGGGGTTCGCTTTTAGTGTTCTTAGTGCTTTAATAATTTTATCATTGTTTAATTTTTTTTTAATATCCCACAAGGTTGTTTTTGAGATCTCGAAAGTTTTTCTAGCCTTTCCCTGTAAAAACCCAACTTAAAAGGTATCGTGAAAAACTATCAACTGATAGTCTATGCTTAGCATGACTTAGAGCTCTTAAGTATATACACAGAGAGCATGGGTAACTTGTAATCATGGGAATTAGCGTTAATGTCGACAAAAACTATCAATGCCATCTAGAGTTTGGCGACACGTGACATTTTTAGTGTAATAATAAAAATGATTGATTTAATGTAATTAGTAAAATTGGACTGTAAGTTGGATTATAAGTAAAATGTAAAGTTAGGATTGTAAGTGTCTGAGCTCAGTTCCTGGCAGAAAAAAGACTACAAAGCTTGACAAGATACCAAGTTTCAGCAAAAGCTAGATGGCATTGATTGTTTTTGTCGGCAAAAATAAAACTTTATGAACATATTTGTAGGAATGCATAGTTATTATCTTCTTAAAAATAAAGGGGTGGGTACAGCACTGGTGTTTACATTCTCAAACGGCGTTGCCGATCTCCCTTTCATGGCCCTTCAGCTATGAAGTTCAATGGGGAGGGGGAGTTAGGGGCCAGTCATTCTGTGCTTTCGCACAACCTTCCTGTTCACCTTCTTCAGATTTCTCCAGGTACCCATTTTGAGCTGGGTCGACTCGGGCTGAGCTTCCGGAGTCACGCCACTGACCCCCATTCCAAACCAAATAACTAATGACACTAAGACTCAAACCCTATTCTCACGGACAAAGGATTTCAAGTCTAGTGTGCTATCCACTCTTCCGTACAAGATCTTTGGCATATTTTACGACACTGCTTACTCCCCCCCCCCCAAAAAAAAAACCATGCATATACGCCTGGATTTGAGTCACTGGGGACAAAATTTGACGATAAACAAGTATGTTTATCGCTTCTTTAGCTTTTTGGACTGCAAAAATATATAAGAAACTAATTAGGATTTTTTTAAAGACAGTAATTAAAATAGTACTTCAGTGAATGTTTAGGTATGTAACTTATACAGCCAATTCCTCATTGGCTTCTTGGTCTGTTTGGCGGATATCCAGTGTGATCTTCGTATATTCTTCTTAGACTATTGCACGAAAAGTTTTAATACAAAAACAATCAAATATTACTAGTATTTAATTAGTGAATTAAATAAAATTAAGCTGTTTAGGTAGTAACTAAATACTCATTGATTAAAAGTCGTGTAATTTAGTACAAGTTTTTTCTTCTCGGTGGAAGGGAACGGGGGCCTTGTAGAAAAACTTCTTTTATACCCTATTTTGAAGGAATTATTGTTTAACCTGACGCATTTTTGATTTGAGGACATGGCTTAAATTCCCTTGTCTTAAATAGGCGAATATATTAGAAAATATGTACACAACTATCAAATGATTAAAAACAAAAATTTTAATACATAATCGGAAATAAGTTTAAAAATATTACTTAACAATAAAGTAAGCTTGTCGCAAATATTGCGACAAGCTTGAAAGCTTACCGTATTTGGTATTAATAAATAAATAAATAAATAAGGTCAAATATGAATTTTGGTGTCAAAGGATAACACGACAAAACATTGTACCTAAATATACACAGAGAAGGCCACTGGATAGTTATTGGAAAAAAAATATATAACGTAAAATCATACTGATGTTGCGGTCTTATCAGTGACATACAGGGGTGCCAGTTCACAAAAATATAGGGGAAGGGGGGATCTATTTTTCAACATTTAACTGGTGTGTTGCCATTATTTTTCGAGTTTTCCAAAAATGCCGAAAAAAGTATTTTCCAATGAAAATACCAAAAAAGGTATTTTACAAAAGTTAGAGGGGAAGGGCAAATCTAGGGGGCAACTTCCTCTCCCAAGTGGCGCCACTGATACTATAGCCAGAAGGTTGTTTCGATGTATAATTACAAGACCTCTGTATAATATACAAATAATACATTTTTCCTTCTGGGTAGGGTTCCAATAAAAAAGATATTTTTAAGCTACTATTAATAAGCAAAGATCTGCCATCGTAATCAAAGAATAAGATTGTTATATAATTTTCACAATTACGAGGATCGTTTTAATACCATTGTAAAAACACAATAAATTATTATAAATACAATAGATACAATAAATTAGGCAACATTAACAGGGATATATAACAGAGAGAATAAGGAGAAAATGTAAAACAGAGCTGTCAATAAAACAAAACTGACACATATACTTTTGCCAATTAACCTGAAAAGATTATCATAGCATAATATTTTTTCAGTAATA
This sequence comes from Artemia franciscana, assembly GCF_032884065.1. Lineage (NCBI taxonomy): Eukaryota > Metazoa > Arthropoda > Branchiopoda > Anostraca > Artemiidae > Artemia > Artemia franciscana. Next base: position 1,077,037 of record NC_088882.1, read on the forward strand.
AAAAAAATAGTATAAAAAAGCGACCACTAAATATACGTCAGTTAATAGAATTAAATTCGCTTAATCGAGTAAAATTTAAATATAATAGTCAAAACCATATAAAAAAGCTCAAATCAAGATGACACCTATCGATCAAGAGTTTATCCAGAGGGGAAGGGCCGAAGTCAAAACCGTATACAAAAGCTCTAATCAAGGTGTCACCTATCGATCAAGACTTTATCCGGAGGGGATGGGCCGTAAGTTGAATTTGAATCCTCTTCTTCCCGAAAAGAAATAATAAAATTCATTTGGGATCTATGGTGAATTTTGTAAATATATTTCTAATAGGAGCCAGGGGAAGGCAAATAGCCCTCCTAAACTTTGAAAAATAGAATATGTTTATTGAGCGTGTCATGACACAAAAAAGGACACGAAAGAAGGATCAAAAACAAAAGAGCAACACAAAATTTAAAGCAGCAAGTGCCGCTTCAAGGTCAAGAGAAGTCATATATAAAATTATATATGCCAAGAGTCAATTTGCACAGTTCATGATTATAAAATGCCTCTTATGGTATTTTTACTGTGGGAAACCGAAAAAAGCACCCCCCAGATTTTAAAAATATCTGTTTAATTCCTTGAAAAAAAATGACCAGAAATCCCTACCCACCGCCCCCTATATCCTTGTGAATAAGCGTTCCTGAAATTTTAGGGATTTCGTGTGTGTTAAGACAGTTTCTAAGTGAAGAGGGAGTTCAATACAAAAAAAAAACAAAAGAAACAATAACGGTTCAATAGATGCAGTAATAGTGTCCTGTTGGCTGGTACCCCTACCAAATACACACATCTGCTACTATTTCTCTGCAAATTTTATTATTTTTAAGAACCAAAACATTCCAACAAAGCCATTTTCATTAAAAAAAAAAAAAAACAAGTCAGTTTAGTTTTCATTTTTCTTGTTTTGTATCATTTAACCAAATAAACAGAGTAATCCGCCCGAGCCCCTAATACATTTACTTTCTTATAACCTGTTTTGACAACTCCACGTATCCCCTCCCTCAAAGCCTTAAATTGAAATTTGGAAAATGAACTTTTGTATGCGGTTTCAATACTATCAAAAGATCAGTCAAGTATAGACCCTTTCCACTTTGATCCTACGTGGAAAGGACTTAAATAGACTAGCTTTGCGCTATTAACGAATGCACTTGTCCTGGACGGATAATTTACCCGGAAACTCAATTGTCGGCGCCGAATTGGTCGGAACAGCTTGCACCTGAGTTCAACTGGCTCTACATTTTTTTTTTTTTTTGATGTGTTCGCCCCTCTTGTCAGTTCTAAAGTTGTCTGGGTTTTTTTCTCCTTGTTTAAGGTTGTTGTTTGATTGTGAGTTTGAACTGGTGAGTACTATTATTTTTCACTATTATTATTTTCTTCTTCTTTTTTTTGAAGAATGTTGTTGTTTTCATTTATGACTCCCATACCATTCGAGCTATGCTCTCTGCTGGGAGTAGGTCAAACTTATGTTGTAATTATTGTAAATGATAAAAGAAACTGTATCTGAACTATAAGGACTTCTGTTCGTTTTCAGCACTTTAACATTTAACAACGTTTTCAACATTCATTTTCAACCATTGTTGTTATTGGGAAGTAAAGACATTTTTGATTTAAATTGAAAAAAAAATTAGTATATAGCCGATGCCCTTTAACTACCCGAACATGGACTCCTCTTGCTCAAATGAGGATTTTTTTGAGATCTTGAAAAGTAATTAAATCAAGTGAAAAAGAGTCTAAGTTATGACCTAGTAAAGTCTATTGAAGACTTTACTCAACTACAAGGACTTTTGTTCGTTTTCAACATTTAACAACGTTTTCAACATTCATTTTCAACCATTGTTGTTATTGGGAAGTTAAGACATTTTTGATTTAAATTGAAAAAATTAGTATATAGCCCATGCCCTTTATCTACCCGTTTATGGACTCATCTAGCTTAAATGAGGATTTTTTTTATATTTTGAAAAGTAAGTAAGTTAGGTGAAAAAGAATCTAAGTTATGACCTAGTAAAGTCTATTTAAGATTTTACTTAACTACAAGGACTTTTGTTCGCTTTCAAACATTCATTTTCAACCATTTTTAATATTGGGAAGTATAGACATTTTTGATTTAAACTGAAAAATTATATAGCCCATGCTCTTTAACTACCTGAATATGGACTACTCTTTCTTAAATGAGGATTTTTTAATATTTTGAAATGTAATTAAGGTAAGTGAAAAAATGAATTAAGAGTCTAAGTTATGACCTAGTAAAGTCTATTGACTTTACTCACCTACAAGGACTTTTGTTCGTCTTCGACATTTCGGATGCTTCAAGCTCAATTCAGACTAAAGAGAAAACGAAAATCAGACTCGTTCAAATTTGATATCAACGCCATCCTGGTAAACAGCTTCAATATAGATATTGCATGGCACGGGCATATAATTTATGCACGGGTATAGAGTTTGCCTTCTCTCAAGAACATGTTCATTCAGGAGCAGGACAAAACACAGCTTTCTTGCAGTTGGGACACAGGATGGCACTGATGGATGCGATTTATTTTGCTTTACCCCAACCCAGGACATACACAGATTTTTGGGGGGAAGGAAGTATTACAAAAATAATCAATAATTTAATTAAGTTACCCAACAATTTACGAAAAACTTAGAATTTATGAGCGTAGGGGGGGGGGGGACCCTTTTGCATGTCCCCATCTATATTCTCTCTTTATTTTAAGTTCGCATCTTAAATTATCCAATAATGGAATCTAAAACATAGGCGCTAATTTTTATTGTAATATAAACATATAAAACCTTCAAGAAATCAGACCCAAAGATCCCTGTCTGGTTAACTTGAACAAATGTTCATTACTGATCAAAAACATGATTCATCGAATAAAAGCATATTTGAAAGAATAACATGTATATCAGATGCTACCCGTCGACTGTGCGTGATATTGTTTTGACTGCCTTAATCTACTCGAAGAATTGGGTTTTTTATTACCAATAACATGTCCCCCTCATTGGAGGGGTAAGATTAGCTAGTGCCCTCCTAGGAAGAAAACATGCATATGGAGAACAGAAAAGGCTGTAAATTGTGAGTAAAACTCTTATTTTTTAAGGGGAACACCTTATTTATTTTTTATTTTATTTTTAATATTTTTTTTAAATTTTAATCTTTTATTTTTTTTAATTAAAAATAATTAAAGATTAATTTTTTTAATTTAATATTTTTTAATATTTTATTTTTTAAGGGGATACCTTAAAAGATCACATTATGTCGTCCGTTATAAACTTTATAATTTGTTTATTTTTTAGTTAGTTTATTTTTATTTAGAATTGATTGGGCAGGTTTGCCATTAAAAGTAAAGCAACAAAATTACTTGTAGGGCAAATATGAGAACAAAAGATGAAAATTAATAACAGATTAATGATAGATTAATGACAGAAAACTAAAAGCCGACACTTTCTTTCTAAGAATTCTTAGAAAAAGTATTTAACTTCTTCGGTTTGGGCCACAGATAGAGAAAACCTGTTTTAATTGATCTTAAATCACCAGAAAATGTAAATTTAGTTTTCTTCGATTAAACGGAGCAGATTTCTTTTTTCGAGTTCAGAAAAGTGAGTTCCTAAAAATGTTCTAACACACTTGCTAGGAAAACTGCTAGAGAAATTTGGCAATTCCTCTGGTGCTACTCGCTTTAATTGAGAACATTACCGACACAGGTACGTAAAATTTCATTGTCTTTTCAATCAAATTTCGTAGTCACCCATAGATTTCCAATAGCTCTCCAAAGATAGCTAGTCCCCTAGGAGAATTTGCTACGGACCCCTTGTCTTTGAAACGGTCAGTCGCCGCCGAGGCTCGCGAAATGAGGGTAAGGTATTGGATTCCCCTTAAGAACATCATTTTTAAATCTGGTTACATATGGAAAATAAGTTTTGTGCCGTAAATCGTTGCCTAAACTCATAAATTTTTTCTCAGTCAATAAAAAGTTTTTTTTAGTGTTTTATCAAAAAAGAAAACAGAAACAATCTTGGCATAGATATTAAATACACTTATAGGACAAAACTCTCTTTCTATATTTAGCAAGGATTAAGTCTTGATTTTTCTAACATGTCACAAAAAAAATTCCCATTTTTTTATTTACCCAATTTTTATTCCAGGCCCGTAAGTAGGAAACATCTTCTACTTCTGTTTGACGCTAAGAAATTCCTATTTATCAACCAAAAAAGCACTAAAAACATTGTGACTCAAAACTTTTCGTTCGGTTTGCTGTTTTAAGATGTCAGATATGAGAACCAAACAGGCTTAAAAAGGCGAATTAGCGCTGACAAAAACTGAATTTGACTAGCACACCAAAAACACGTCACAGACGTAAACCAATGAAATTAAAGCACAATTTTTACCAAGTAATTATTGGAGAGTAATTTACTTTTTCTCTTAGATTATACCCATGGGATGGTCTCTTATATGACCAATTTAAACTATTAATTTATACCTTAATATTTTTAACCAAAAGTTGAAATCTCTAGCGATTTACGCATAATAATAAATATAAACAAATTATTTTAACAACTCATTTTCAAAATGGACTAGAAAGGCGAATTTGTTTTATCTCAAGAATCTATAAATATAAGTCAAATTGAGGGGGGGGGGAACTGATTGGACTGAATATAACATAGATATCAAATTGATGTAAGTTATCAATGCATAGATAAAAAATTGGGAAGTCGAAGGAAACGACTTAAAGATAACGAAGTTAAAGGGAGTAAAAGGAAGTCGAACGAATTATGCAAAGCCCAATCCGTTCTACGACTTTTTTTCTACTGTCTAATCCATTTTGAAAACCAGTTGAAAAAAAAACATTTTTTATCTGTTGTTCTCGACTTTTTAGTTTTCTCTAAGAGAAAAATTGGTCTTACCGCCTATGAAGTCTTGTTAATAATGTTCGTTTTTTACTTTTTCCTGTACCCAGTCATCTGTTTTTATAGGGGGGGGGGAGGATTTTGTATTATCGCGGTGAATATGCTCTTAATATGATACACTATAACTATATAGCATACTGCGATAAAATTATGTAATAAACAAACAAAAAAGGGACAAAAAGGAGTTATAAAGTATTTTAGTCAAATCTAAATACCAGATCTTTTTTTTTACCAAAAGCAAGGCCGTATCCAAGATTTTCGTTCGGGGGGGGGGGGTACCAAAAAACTTCAAAAACGTATAAAGAATTGTTTATATACATTTTTATAAGTCTGGCAAACATTTCGGGGGGGGGGAGCGGTTCAAACCACATCCCCTGGATGCAGCCTTGTCCAAAAGCCCTCTCTGTCTGCATCATGTTTGATTAACCTAGATAGATTTCCGGCATAGAATGAAAACATTATTTATAGAATGGAAATAAATTTGAAAGGGCTTCTAATCCCTGTCACTCCCTTAGTAAGATCAGATTTAACCCCTTTCCGACAAAGTTCCGAGATCCGATGTAGCCCACTTATCGATGTAACCGACCTCTTCTTTTACAGTTCCAAAATATGCAACAACTCTGAATCAATAAAAAAGTTGTTCTATTAAAGTCCCTATTCTAATCTAAGTTTGCTTTAGACTGTAAGAAAACAAGGTTATACAAGACTTGAATTCTAAGGAGCGAAGATACAGCTGTCATTTTAATTGGAAGTGTGCCAAAAGTCACTATTCTAATCTAGGTTTGCTTTAGACTGTAAGAAAACAAAGTTATACAAGACTTGAATTCTTAGGGGCAAAGATACAGCCGTCATTTTAATTGGAAGTGTGCCAATACCCTATTTGGTCTTTAGAAAGTGCAGAAAAAGGTCATCCGTACTCAGACTTTAGGGTATGATCAGTTGCCCTTACTATACTCCTCCTCCCGTAACAATGGCCTCGAGATTAAAAGGCCATAAGGTGGGAACAATCCCCATATTGATAAATTAATGAGATACAGTTACGTTTTATTTTAAAGTTCGATACTATTTTTATTTAATACTCCACTGTGGGCTATTACTATTAAATTTGTAATTTTAAAGTTGTTAGGCCTAGACCTCGATGTTTAAGGCTACCAAATTTCAACCAATCAGAGTATTAGCGAGGGAGCCATAACATAAAACGCGAGGGGAAGTGTACCCCTGCGTTTTTTATGTCGTCATAAGAGCAATTTCTGGAAAGGGGTGTCAACCTTCAACTTTACATTCTTGGGTGCAAAAAAAAAATTCTCATTTGGCACATTTTTAGTAATCCCTAGGGAGGGGAGGGAGGGGTCTTTCAATGGACCCTGGGATTCTCCTTCACTCTTTGTACTGGTATGAATTCATTATTGAGTGCATAATTATCTACAAAACCGTCTGAAATTCCGCCACCACATAGACGGTCTTAGGGGAGGCACAGACACTTCCCCCAGGGAAGGGAATCTTAGGGACGAAAAATTTCAAATAGATGATCAAACAGTAGGTAATAATCATTTTAAATTTTATTTTTATCAAAATAAAATACAAGGTGCAGTTAATAAATAAAACCAATTAATAAATCATTAATTAATTGATTGAAACAAAAATAATTGAATGATAAAAATTAAAAGAATTAAATTAAAATACCTAATAATAGTTCAAATAATTTTTTAATAAACAAAAAATAATTAATCAATGCTTAATTAATTAATAAATCAAAAAAATTGTTTGACAACCATTTTAACATTTGACAACCATGCTTAGACATTCCCTTGTATCCAGGTAAGAAATTTCTTTCGATAAGCGATAAAACAAATACTAGGAAAATTAAAATCTCAGATAAAAGAGCATAATTTATCAATAGAAATACCGAATATTAACAATAATTATCACTGTTAGTGGACAAAAATTCAGATCAATGGACTAAAAATACAACAGCACAGATCTACATACATTAGTTGTATAGATATAATAAACAAATATTTAAACCAAAAATTTCAGTAAACAAGTTCAGATATTGTCCAAATATTTATAGAATTCTCTAAAATTCTCATTCTATACAGACTTTGAAAATTTGCAACAAATACAATTAACAACAATTATGAATATATAAATATAATATCCCCCTTAAACCCTTTCAATGTCAATCATACCTACATATAAGGAAGAGGGATAGGGTAGTCCCCCATCTAGGGTTGCCACCAGATGACAGAAACACTAGATTTTAGTAATTTCCTGGTTGATTCAGGGGTTTTCTTCAAGAATCTAGGGATTTATGTGCATAGTTAGTGATTTTTTTAGGCAATATAAAAATATTAGAAATAGTGATAAATCACTAGGGGTGGGAACCCTGTCCCCACCTCGTAAAGGGATCAAAACTATAGAGAAAGAGCATCGAATTTAGAGTACCTAGGACATCAAAAGGAAAAAAAAAAATTCCCACCGTCCCATCTTAGGTCTACTCATATCTGATAACCGGGATTTTCCATGTTTTTTTTGGTTATTATACAACTATTACGCTTTTTTTGTTGCGTAAATTCACCCCATTGTTGCCACACTGAATCCTGAAAAGAAACAAGCGGAAACTTTTCTTATTTACAAACAATCCCAATTAAACGGTTGAAACACCCAATTTATCTGCAGCTGATTGAGCAATTCACACACGTTCCGATTTTTCACACACGTTTTCCATTTTCAAACTTAGCGCAAAACTACCGAACTGAATATGAAGTTTTTTTTTGAAAATTGAGTTCTCATACTTCATTTTTAAGACGTATATGGTTGTTAAATTTTCACTTAACCGGTTTAAAGAACCAGATTTCATTTTTAATGTCCCTGGTACTTCAAGTCGTCCCAGTCGAGTGGTTGATGCGCTGGATTTGGAATCCGTCCAAAGAGCAAGGATTCGGTTACTGGTGTGGCCAGTTATTTGGTTTGGGAAGGTCAGTGGCGTGACTCTCTAAGAGTCGAGTGGCGTGACTCCCTAAGAGCCAGAGTCGACCCAGCTCTAAATGAGTACCTTGAGAAATATGGGGAAGGTGAGCAGGAAGGGTATGTGAAAGCACAGGAGAGATAGCCTGCCCCATTGCACTTCCTGGCTGAAGGGCCTTGAAACAGAGATCATGACCGCCGGTTAGGACTTTAAGGGTCTAGTGCTGTATCCTTTACCTTTTTTTTTACCTTACTTTAGGGGAAGAAGACTTTCTCAGTACAGAATTTTAACTAAAGAAAAATTATCTCAGTCTAAAAGACCGGGATTTTGTATATTTTTCATAGCCCTTATAAGAGTGAAGGCGTTTGCATGGAATAAAAGAGGGTTCCCCCTTCCTTTGGGTAGTGTTTTATTTATGCCAGCTCTGACCATTTACGATTTGATTAATGGTTCAAATCGAAGCAGCAGCAGCACTGTGGATAAGATCATTATATTGAAACAGACTTCCACCAATTTTAGCAACAATATTTTTTAATTCAAGCTCTTGGATCTTAAAAACACATAGAGTTTAGACATTGTATACAGTGATTCAGTTATGATAGCTATGATCAATAATCATTTGTATTTTGGCCCAAACTAAATCTGCATTGTCGTTAAGCCTCGTGTTGATTGATATCATTCACCCTGCTAGCAGCATTTTTTTGTAGGAGGATCATTTTTGGACTGCTGATAAGATTGAAGTCTTCGGCAATTTCGAAGGTTATGACTGGCTGTATGATCCAACTTGGCTCTGCTGCTGGCAAGGTGAATGATGTTAATCAAGACAAGGTTTTAGGATTTGAATCAGCTTCCCCCAATGTGAGCACTAGCATTCAATATCAAAATATCCGAGGTGGACTCGGAGTCTAAGAATCGCCGCCTTTCTAATATACTCTCGCCATAAGCGGATGGATTGGCGATTGTAGGAATCGCCAAATAGGCGTGAGCTAATTGTGCCAATCGTGGGAAATTAATTTTATTATTTTTCCACCATTCTAAAACTGATGTCGTAAGACCCTCTCCTTGTTGACTTATTTGAAAGTAAATATAACGCTCAAATTCAGCTGTCACTGGGTCTTTAAAAGTGTGATCAAAATCACTAAATTCTTCCAAATCAAACTTTTTGATTTTCTCTAATGGCATTTCTAAGCACAACTCCGAGTCAATTAAACGCATCTCTGTAAATATTGTATCGCGTGCTATCTCACGATCATTATCATCAGTGATTCGTAAGCTCTTCTTTGATGGATCAAAAAAGAGGGCGCAGCAAGCCATTTTACTTAAAAGCTTATCTTTGACTTTCATAAAGTGGTTCAACAGCTGAGACTTGATATGCTTTATATCATCATTATCATCACTACTTGGCTGAAGGTGCGTTTCAAGCTTGCGCACTATAGGCACAACAAAATGTAACGTAGGCTCATTTTGTATTGATAATAGGCCAAGAGCGTCTTGAAACGGTTGAAGGACGGAGATGACACATCGTAGTTGAGTGACATCTACTTCAAGCATTAATGTTGGGAGGCCATCTACTTCACCAGAAATACCTAAAAGGGTATCCCAAGCATTTGCAACTGCACTTAAAAATTGACATTTCGATGCCCAATCTGAACGCTTCTCATAACTGGGCAGGTATGAACGATACTTAATTGCTCTTTCAGAATTCTGAGCATGCGCCAAAATAATATTACATGACAAAAATAATTTGGCTGGTAAATAATCAGCTTCAGATTCAAAAACGGAACTTGCAACCCCGTTTAAGAGTGCAACAGAGCATAATATACTATCTGATGTTGTGTAGCAATGCTCATGACAAGGTTCAACAGTAATGCATTTCGGCTGTCCTAAATTATATGCATCTAATATATTTCTTATCTGCACTTCGACTGTTTCATCTTCTGCTTGGATACTATCAAGCCGATACTTTTTCAAGACAAAATTCTCAGCAATGTAATGTATGGTAATTGTTGCATATTGTTGACCGACATCGTTTCGCCAAGTCTCAACTGAGACGGCAAATTGCGCAGGGTTGTCACATTGAATTGTTTCTTGGATTTGGCTTCGAGCGTATCGAGCCTGTTGACTTAGACGTTCGGTGACTGTTGCGACATCAGGCATAATTTGGCCAATCTCAAGCTGAAAATAAAATAAGGAATAACTTGCGCAGACAGAGAAGTAAGGAAATTTCACATACATAGGAATAAGAAAATAAGACAAAAATGGATAAAGGAATTGAAAAGAAAAGAAGAAAACACAAATGTATTAAGTACCTCATGGCCGTAAGTTCAAGCCATCAAATTAAATGATTTAAATTGTTACATTTAAATACAAATGAATTAAAATTTGATTATAATAAACACTTCCTGACCATAAGGGAGTGGGAAATCTCTCTGAAGGGGTTTGAGGAACCCCAAGAAAATTTGGAAATAATATCACTAAAATAATTCAGCTTCTAATGGCCTACCTTTTATTTGGGAGGGAGAGATAAAGAGCAGCTATACAGGGAAGATTTATTCTACGTGGGTTTGGATTCATTTACAACTGATTTTCAATCCCGTGCGTGCCGACGTGTCCAATAATATTAGAGATTGAATCCCATAAGTTTGTCCTTGATTCTAAAAATGTTTACAAAGGAATAACACGCTCAGCATATTTTCCCCTTTCTATGAATCACATCAATTCATATTATCTACAAAGGAATTTCAGAAAGAAAGTAATTTCCAGCGCTCTTTTTGCATTTCCAAATTTGAATTTCTATTCCTTCTGGGTTAGTGAACAATCCATTATTATTAATAATAAACCATTATTATTATTATTATTTTTTTTACTTTGAGTAAACGACTTTCCTTTTATTATTCACACACCATGGGATTTGAAGAGATTCGTTCTTGAAGAATAAGAAAGAAAGAGAAGAAAGAGAAAAAAAAGATACTTATAAACACTGAAGTGTAAAGAATTCCCAAGATATAGCAATTCAGAAATAATTAAAAAAAATTAAGAAAAACAAAAACATGACTTAAGAAGAAGAAAAAGACATCTCACAACTACAAAATTTTCTACTCGACTTAAGACAAAGTATAAAAATAACGGAAATTAAAACTGACAGACATTACACTGAAAAGAGGAGGGTGGCGATTCTCTCATCTTGCTGTTAGCATAAAAAAGTTCATTTTACTTCACTCAACTTTAAAAAAAGGGTCAAACAAAAAACAAACAGTTATATTAAAGAAATGTCATCCTCTTATCCGCGCTGTCAACTTGAAAGTATAAGTTTTCCTTTCCTGAAAACATGACGTAACCTATCCACGAAGAATAGACCGTCAGACAGAAAAAAGAGGAACCTTCAAACCCAGACTAACAGGAATTACCCCCAAAAAGAGAGGAGATCACAATAAGTGTGAAAATATCAGGTTCAATTTACTGAAAACTTATCTTATTCCAAATAGAGGTAATTCAGTATATTCATTAAAAACTAGACTGTTGGAAACGTCAAGATAAAAAATAAAAGAGCTAAAATCAAAAGAAAAACGAAAGAAAATGCCATCCTCTTATCCCCGGTTTCAACTTTATGAAGACTTGGTATAACCTATTCAACAAAAAATGAACCGTCCAGTATACCAAACGTTGTCCTTTTTTGTCAATTTTGACTAAAAAACAAAATACAACAGCAACTTGAAAAACATATTTCGAAGATTGGATATAAAAAAATAAAACTTCGTAGGTAAAAAATAAAAATAGTTTACCTTTCCATATGTGGCTCCGATGTTTAATAGCCTCTGTGCAAATTTTTGGAATCCTTGACTGTCTAACCACATCGGGGGCATTAGATCGGTACTAATGTACTTCACTAGCGCCTCCTTCATTTCTGCATTTGCAATTCTAACCGACAAAGACACTTCTGTTGTCTTCATCTGATGCGGCATCTCTGTGGCATCCGTCCGTCGGTAGAGAACGATATCGTTTGATGATGCGGCAACTGGTTGTAAAACCCTGGCAGTGAGATCAGCGTTGTCAAACGCAGCACCAAGAAGATCTTGAGGCTCGTAGATGGCGTTGGGGACGACTTCGCATTCATACCCATTTTCTTCCTTTTTTACTGTGATTTGTGAGATTGGTTCAAATTTCTCCTCGTGATTAGGCAGTGTTTGTTGTGGAATGGATACTTGTTCAATCGAATTTAAATTATTTGGATATGTATATTCAACTTGGATTGCAGTTGAAGTGATTGTCTTTTTCTTCCTAGCTAAAATGAAGAACAACTAATTAATAAAGAACAAAAAAATTAATTGAGAACAGAAAAATTAATTAAGAACGAAATTAATTAAGACCAATATAGAAATTTAAGAAAACCATGGCTTAGTTAAATACTAACCACATTGTAAAAACAGCGAACTAAAAATTTTACAAAGTTGGTATGTCTCAAAATTATCAAACATTTAACAGCAAGAGAGATCTGGTTCAATCCCAATTTCTAGTTTTAATGAAAGAAGGGCTTAGATGCAAAGACCACGTTTCATGGATGATAGATTGCCAAATATTGCATGTTTTCTCCATCCTTTTAGAACTGTTATTCCCAAAGTGGGGCGCAGGTGTGCAAAAAGTTCCAAAGCTGCCAGTAGTAGAATTCCAAAAGCTGCTGACACTTCAGCAGCACAGCTTGGGTTTTAACAGCTTTGCTTTGAGCAAAAAGAATTTTTATACGTAAAATTTGAAGAAAAGTAATAAATGTAACTTAGTGCAGCTTGCAGTTAGAAATATTAGTAATGATCAGTATCATAATGATTATAATGATCATAATGATCAGTGTAATCTAATCAGTGTGGCAAGCCATACACTAACCATAAATATCATACTCCAATTTTATATTTACCATTTTGTCAAATGTACTTATTCATATTTACTCTAATACTGCTAGTGAAGTATAGTATTCAAAGTCTGAAGTACATGGTACATAACTTACTGCTGTTACTTTATGGGTGGAGTTGTACACTCCAATGTTTTTGTTATTATAAAAATAATACATACCCAACAACATGCTTGATACTCACTGATCACTACACTACAACTATAAAAAATACTATTTGATTTTCTGGGAGAACAATATTGAATAGCAGCCAGACAGTCACAAGCATTATGAAGCTGTGATATTAGTTTTGTCCTAGTTTAATCCCCAAAATAAACAAAGAATTGCTGCTACATTTTAGGCCACTAAAATGTAGCAGCCACACATTTACAGCCACATTTACATTTACAGCCACAAGAATTGTGTGGCTGTTTTAGGCCACTAATCTTCCACGTTCCAGCTTCCCCATTACTGGCTTTAACTGCATGTACTCCTTGATAGCTACCAGCCATTTTAAGATTTTTTCAACTGAGGAATAAGCAGTTTTTTAGAGAATTTGGCTAGTTGTGCTATATTTGGACAAATATTCACTTTCAGTTGAAGAGACGTGGAGTAAATAAAAACTTGTCCAAAAGGACAAAGGATAACAACAACTTAAAAGTAAAAAAGTAAATTTTCACATAGTAACATTGAACTCGGAGAGCTTTTAGTTTTAACGTTTTAAAAAGCAGCAGCTTGAGAATAAATACATACATCTCGCGAAAGAGATATTTCAGAAGAGATGCATTACCTGGTAAAAAAAAAAAAAAGAATATCAAAAACAAAAACAACTCTTCTTGTTTCATAGTTACTCTGTTTTAGAGTTTTGTTCCTGGTGGGTTGAGTTACTTACAGTTCATTGTCACGAACTATTTGATCTATCTTCAAACACAGATATCAGGTAGTAGAGTAAGAAATAAAACCAACCTTTTGGAAAAAATAATTCTGAAAATAAGATAAAATTGCACAGGAAAACAATCTGGAAATAATAACCGAATTTTTACTTTCGGCTATAATATACAATTTTTTACGAATCATGTTTTAGGATTGCTTCCGTTTTAATCAACTATTCCCCGAATTTAAATATAATTTATAGCTTTTTTCATGAGGAGGGGCTGCAATTTAACGGTACGAAGATTATATTTAGGAAAAGTTTTGAATGGCAAATCCAATTCTACCACAATTTTTTTTACAATTATATTGTTTTTATCTCAGGATTTGCCTTCGTAAAGGTTTAATACTTGCTCAAGCATTAGAGGTTGTCAAGATAGGCCTAGTTATTTAAAAGAAATTCTACACCCTAATTTAAGCAGAATATCTATTCCATAAAATTTCATTCCCTTACTTAACAACTTTCCTAGACCGTAAAGATACTAGGCTATAGTTGAAGAATGGACATCCACCAACAATATTGCAAGGATGGGGTACCAGAGTAGAAATGGTGAGGGGAGGAGGAGGAGGGGAATACATTGGAAGATAGGTTATATGTAAAATAAGGAAAAAAGAAAAGTGCTTAATTTTTTAGCGAATTTTAGCCCCCTCACTTTCTGTTGAAAAAAACTATGACCACCCTCCCTCTAGATTTTTGTGAATGAATACCACTGGTAGATTTACATATGGAAGTACACACGAGAAAATGCTAGCCATGAAAGTTGCTATTCTAGCTTAATGACTTCCGGTTATGGATTTCATGGCGTTAATTGGGGGGGGAGGGGCAAATTTTAGCCCCCTCGCTTTTTTTTAAAAAACTTGACCACACTCCTTCTAGATTTTTGTGAATGAATGCCACTGACAGATTTACATCTGAAAGTATACACAGGAAGGTGTTAGCCAAGAAAGTTACTATTCTAGCAAAATGACTTTCGGTTATGGATTTCATGGTGTAAATGTGGGGGGAGGGGGCAAATTGTAGACCCCCCATCTTCTTTTGAAAAAAACTTTGACCCCACTCCTTCTACATTTTTGTGAATGAATGCCACTGATGGATTTACATCTGAAAGTACACACAGGAAGGTGCTAGCCAAGAAAGCTGCTATTCCAGCAAAATGACTTTGGGTTATGGATTTCATGATGTTAATGTGGGGGGGGGGGGAGGGGGCAAATTTTAGACCCCCCATTTTCTTTTGAAAAAAAATTGACCCCACTCCTTCTACAGTTTTGTGAATGAATTCCACTGTAGATTTCCCAACCCATCCATTGGTTCGACCACCCTCCCTGTAGATTTTTGTGAATGAATACCACTGATAGATTTACATCTGAAAGTATACACAGGAAGGTGTTAGCCAAGAAAGTTACTATTCTAGCAAAATGACTTTCGGTTATGGATTTCATGGTGTAAATGTGGGGGGAGGGGGCAAATTGTAGACCCCCCATCTTCTTTTGAAAAAAACTTTGACCCCACTCCTTCTACATTTTTGTGAATGAATGCCACTGATGGATTTACATCTGAAAGTACACACAGGAAGGTGCTAGCCAAGAAAGCTGCTATTCCAGCAAAATGACTTTGGGTTATGGATTTCATGATGTTAATGTGGGGGGGGAGGGGGCAAATTTTAGACCCCCCATTTTCTTTTGAAAAAAAATTGACCCCACTCCTTCTACAGTTTTGTGAATGAATTCCACTGTAGATTTCCCAACCCATCCATTGGTTCGACCACCCTCCCTGTAGATTTTTGTGAATGAATACCACTGATAGATTTACATATAAAAGTACACACGGGAAAGTGCTAGCCATGAGAGTTGCTATTCTAGCTTAATGACTTTCTGTTATGGATTTCACGGTGTTAATTGGGGGGATAGCAAATTTTAGCCTCCTCATTTTCATTTGAAAAAACTTTGACCCCACTCCTTCTACATTTTTGTGACTAATTGTCACTAATAGATCTACACCTGAAAGTACACACAGGAAGTTGCTAGCCAAGAAAGTTGACTAATAGATCTACACCTGAAAGTACACACAGGAAGTTTCTAGCCAAGAAAGTTGCTATTCTAGCAAAATGACTTTCAGTTAGGGATTTCATGGCGTTAATGGTGAGGGGGCAAATTTTAGCCCCCTCCTTTCCTTTTCAAAGAAAAAACTTTAACCGCCCTCTCTCTAGATTCTTGTGAATGGATACCACTGATAGATCTACATCTTAAAGATGTAGAGATGTCGGGGAGATCGGACAAGGGGATATGGTACCTTTGTGACGAAATTTTATTCAAAACCTCTGCCTTCATTACATCCCTTGCACCATCTGTGAGGTAGTATACACGTGTTTTCCTGAAGACATCATAAAATATTTTTATCCGAGATTTTAGGTAAGAAGCTTTCTTTGTTCTTTGAGTAAGAAAGAGGATCTGGTTTTTATAATGTAACTTCCTAACGGTTTGTTGTATGATAATGACTGTGTTTTTGTCAGAAGCTATGTTGTTTGGCTTCAGAACACTGTCTGATCAGTGATCAGAACACTGATCAGTGATGGATTTACGTTGCCGTCTAGTGACATAAAATTGAACCTTTGTGAAAGTTTCCTACTTGGAAACTCTGGGACTTGTGCTCCTGGGCACCCTGGGATACTTTTTTATTCATTGTAGCCCAGGATACCCTCATATCTACATCAGGCAACCCCTACCAAAGGTAAAGCTGTGAGTTAAAATTAAGTGATATACATCAGATTATAATTCAAGCGATACTTGTTGTTGCCCTGTTGCCTTCATTTTCCCAAACATTGTCAATTATGTCAGAATGCCTAAGATAAGGAAGGTTGATCCATCTCTCTTTGCCTGGAATGAAGAAAACATGAAGGCTGCTGTAATCGCCCACTTGAAAGATGGTATGCCACTCAGATCTGCAGTTACACTGTATAACGTTAAAAAGTCAACACTTTATTGGTACTATAAGTCATTCCACCAAGTTTCATCCCAATCCCTCCACTCTAAGCATTTTCCAAGATTTTAGGTTTCTCCACCCCAAATCCCCCCAATGTCCCTGGATCCTGTCGGGATTTAAAATAAGAGCTCTTTGACACGATATCCTTCCCAACATCAAATTTCATTAAAATCCTATCACCTGTTCGAAAATTGAAAATACCCCCTTTTTTCTAATTTTTCCGATTTAACCGTCCCCCCACTTCCCCCCCCCATATGTTTGAATCGGGGAAACGACAATTTCTAATTTGATCTGGTCTGGTTCGTGATACGCCTGCCAAATTTCATCGTCCTAGTTTACCTGGAAGTACCTGAAGTAGCAAAACCAGGACAGACAGACCGACCAACAGAATTTGCGATCGCTATATGTCACTTGGTTAATACCAAGCGCCAGAAAAATGGTGCTTTGCTTCTCACCTGGCTATGATATATAAATAATATATATATATATATATATATATATATATATATATATATATATATATATATATATATATATATATATATATATATATATATATATATATATATATATATAAAGTATTGAATTCTGAAATGGAAGATTCCTTTGGCTCTTATCTTCTGCTATTATTGCAAATGAACTGCAGATTTACGAAAAAAAGGAAAAAGAAATTAGCCTCGGAATTCGCCCAGGCAAACCAAGAGAAATCCCTCAAATTGTGGGATCATAATGAAGCAGCAGGACAAGTCTCGTATAAGAGGTTCATGAAGAGAGACACTAGAATTTCCCTGCGCAGACCAGAAAGCAGAAGCCTTCATTGCAACCTTGATTTTAGCCAAGATGCAGTTGCTGCATTCTATGTTAAGCTGGACAAGCTATACTCAAAGCATCATTTCCCAGCTGACCACGTTTACAACATGGATGAAACAGGCTTATTGAATGTTCAACAGAAATGCTTGAAGGTATTGAGTCCTAATGGGGCCCAGCAGCTAGGAGCATCTACATAACAGGAAAGAGGGCAACTAGTTACAACGGTCAGAACTCTCAATACAATTGGGAGCTTTATTCTCCTGGGAGAGGCTCTTGGATGATGCTCCAGCAGGAACAAAGGCTACGACTAGTGAAAAGTAAGAAATGCATGAATGATGACAGAACTATTTCTTGGCTATTTTGGCTCCTTCAAAAGGTATTTGCCATGCTCCCTGAGCAGCCAGTTCTTCTACTCGTGGAAAACCATGATAGTCACATGAGCTATGACTTAATTTCAAAGTATTCAATTCAAAGTTCAAAGTATTATGCTAGCATGGTCTTAAAGGTTCAGGTGGAAGGATATAATGTGAACTCCCTGAAACGAAAGTTCCCTACATGGAAGATCATATTTCCAGAGATAAAGGATGAAGCCTTCATGATGACCAGCGAAATTCCCTTACGCCTGCCAAAACCTATTCTGAGTCGTGACACAGAACTTGTAGCAAAAGCACTTACCTTTGATGCGAACCCTCCATACTATGCTTTTGAGAGACTAATGTTACAAGCTTCTATTTTATATTTTTATCATAATCAGAGTAGATTGTGGGTTTTAATAAATGATATTTGTTAAAAAGAGTTCTGTGTCCCAGAATACCCAGGGGTCTGGGCACTCTGGGATAGAAGAAGGGGGTTAGGAAAATTGTTAATACTGAAATAGCTTATCAAGGGAATAATCTGCAAAAATCTAGGAGAAAGCCCATTCAGTTCCATTTAATTAACTAGCAAAATCAAGTAATTTGACCAAATCATTTTCCAGATATTTGCCCTAAACTTGAACATGTCCCAGGGTACCCACATCTCACACAGGAAGGAGCTAGCCATGAAAGTTGCTAAATGACTCAATTATAGATTTCATGGTGTTAATTGGGGTAGGGGGCAAATTTTAGTCTCCTCCATTACTTTTGAAGATTTACTCTGAAAAAACAAAAAGGAAAGTGAAGCCACGAGTTACTTTTCTAGCTGAGTGAGATTCTGATTTCAGGATGTTAATTGGAGGGGGCAAATTTTCATTCCTCTTTTTCATTTTAAAATACTATTTTCTTTGAAAAAACCTGTTGTTTTGAAATTTTAATTGAAAAAATGAAAATCAAAAGCCTGAAGTTCATATCTTTGACACTTCCTTACAACTTCTTGGATCCTAATCATTATAAAACTTTTGCTTCTAATTAAAAACTGAGATAGCTTCTTCCTATCTCAGAAACTTGTTGATCTAAGCAGATTTGTGATACTGAAATGAATCTACAGCCTAGGAAGCAATTTTCTAGAGGCAATTTTAGGGGAGGGACAGAGGGGGCACTTGCCCTGGAAGCGGAAATTTTAAGGGCACGAAATTTCAAATAAATAATCAGTTATCATCATTTTATATTTTTGAAAATTTATTTTATTAGAATAATGTAGACACACAGTTAATAATTAAAATAAATAATTTAATAAAAATTAAAACAATTTTCTTAATAAAAGATTTTTTTTTTAATTTGGCAAGAAGATTTTGTGAAGAACAGGAGGAGGGGCTAATCCAGATTTCGCTCCAGATACAAGAGAGGCCAGCACCACAACTGATCTACTCCTAGGGCACTGACTTTCAATATCTTTAGAAATATTGCATGTCAAATGTACAAAGCTATTAAAAGTGGACATAGAGCCCCAATATGGGTAGGGAAACATGTATTGGATGTCACAGGCATATCTTTACTTTTTACCAGATTCTAATTTGAAGAATTCTAGGGTAATCGCTCTAACTTGGACATTAATTTTCATTTGACTTAAGGAGTCAAGCTCAAATCTTGCAGACCACCCTGCCAATATTTATGGCCCAATAAAAATATACCCCTTCAATGATTTGAAAAATAAGCTTTGCCCCCTCCCCACTGACATTCTCATGAATTGATGCTGTTGTCTGGCATTAAGGAATGTGCCATGTTACTGGGCTACAACATAGCAATGATTTTTTTCCCTTTCTTTTAAACTGTGAACTTTGAAAGCATCACCTGATTATCATGATTTAGCCACAGAGATCTTCTGGACTGAGATTTATTTCAAAATGGCCAATAAGGTAATTTATAAGGCTTAGAACGTTACTGCTTTGTTACTTCATTTTAGTGAGAGCCTACTTTTCTTTAATCCTAAGTTTAAAAACATAGCCTAATCTCAATAATGTAAGCCTAGGATTTTAAGCTATACAATGAGTTTCCTCATTTTGATGTAAAGCATCTTCTTGGTAGCATCACCAGTACAGAGGGAGCCAGACGTCAGTGCTCCAAGAAACAAGCTAACTATGGATGGCATTTGTCCAGGGGCAGATAGAGAACTAATGTTTGGGTGGGGCCAGAGGTGGTTTTAGGGGAGGGACAGAGGGTGCACTTACTCAGAATGCAAAAATTTCAAATAAACAATCCAACAGTTAAAATCCTTTTTTAAATTCTATTTTGTAGTAAAATAAAGTAAAGAGTGCAGCTAATAAATAAAAATAGTTAATAAAGTATTAATTAATTGATAAAAAAAGTTTAAAAAAATAATAAAATATTTAAATTAAAATAATTCATAATAAGTAAACAATTTAAAAATAAACAATTCAATAATTTAAGGTAATAAATTATTAATAAATCTAAAAAAAATTGTTAAAAAATGAAAATTTTGATAAAAATTGACCTGAGCATTTTGAGGGAGACAAGAGGGGGCTCTATTCAAGGTTTTGCTTGGGCACAAGAGAGGCCAGAACCACCAATAGGTGTGGCACCAGTGAAACTTGGGCTCCCCAATTAATACTTTCATCCTCTACTACCATCTAATTATGAGAAAATTTGACATCCTAGGGATTCCCATGCCTCTAAAACCACCCCTGGTCAGCACAACCCTTTAGAAGCGAGGGGATGGATGTAGGCCAGTAATTATTTACAGTAATTAGGACCAAATAAGTTGTTTTCAAGCTCCTACATTTGCTCCTTATCAAGGAAACACAACCATGAAATAGAAATGAAAAGGGGTAATAATCTTGTGTATGGCCTAGTATAATGATGAAAGAGTGGTCTCAATCAGTTCCCTGTACAAAACTGTCCAAAAACATGACGATTGCTATCACAACGACTTTGTTCTATACCTCCTTAGGCAGGACCAGCTATGGCTCCAGGTTATATAACCTACAAATCTTTGCTGCTGTATTTTTTACTTAATGAAAAGAAATAGGAATAAAAAAATAATGCAAACTAACTAGAACAACCTTAAATCCTTTCTAAGATTTTGATTAGTAAGATTCTGATAGAATTTTTTGAAAGCTATCAGACTTGGCAAATTTCCTATAATTAGCCTAACCTAACATCAAAATCCTTCAAGCTTAAGAGCACTAAATAGGTAGAATTCTAGTCTAGAGACTTCTAGCTATTTGTAAAAGTAGTTAGTCAGGTGAAAGAAGCTTTCAGGAATAGGCCAGAAATATACCCTGGGGTTTCAGCAATATACCCTACAAAGGTATTGCCAAGAATTCCAAGGAAGTTTTCTCACTAAAAATATTATATGTTAAAAATTTCAGTTTTCAATCTTTTTTCATTGCCTTAAACTTTCAAAAACATTAATTCCTGTGATTTCAGTAAAAATTTTAATTATTAATCATCAAGATTTTTTTTTTCTAAATTTAATGTGCCTACAGATTTTAAAATATTACAAAATCAGAATTGAGCCAATTTACAATACAATGCATGAAGAAGACAATGGAAAGTTGATAGAATTCTACAGTTCAGAAGTTTTCAAAGCCAATCCAAAGCTCAAAGCCAATCAATATGATGATTTAAATCATGAAGAACATTAAACATTGTTTATTGATAGAATTCTACAGTTCAAAAGTGAGTAAGAATAGCCATAGGCTCTATTGGTACTGGCCAGCCTATTGGCCATAAACTTTTGGGGACAGGCAGCTTGGGTACTCTAACTTCCATTATCAAAAGAAGAACTGACTTCCATAAGGAGAACAAAGGTCTTTTTAATATTATATGATATTATATTGATATTATCTTAATATTATATAAATAATATATGAAGTCAAAGGGGTGAAAATACTGCATGGTAGGCAAGTCCATAGACCCTTATACAAATTCTGGAATTGGAGTAAAGGTTTGAGCAAGGTTGTATTCAGGGGTGGGGGGTTTGACCTTCCCCAAAAAAAGGTTTTTTTACTAGTAAAAACATAAAAAAAATCATATAAACAAATTGGTTCTTGTTTGTTAAATGGAACACACTCAAGAAATTATACTATGAAAGATTGAACAGAAACCATTTTTTCTTCCGGAATTGGTTGAAAATTGCTTGTTTTGAGTGAGAAAACTAGCCTGTGATGTATGTAAAATTTATTAAATATTTAATATATAGGGGTGGTTAAGGGTTAGGTATTTAATATAGGCCTAATGTGTTCTGCACCACCTACTTTCCATAATTCTTTATCATAGTTTCAATCATTTTGTTTCTAAAGTGTTAGCCTATATTATCATCATGTTTTGACATAACCTCATTAAGATTGACCTAATTTCACTTATTGAGTGCATTCCCTTTAACAGACAAGTAGTCCACTAACAAATTGTTTATGTGTTTTTTTTTTCATTTTTTAGACACCCCCACCCTAAACAAAAGTCCTGGATACAGCCCTGGGTGTGGGGCTCAAAACACTTTTCTTGTGTCTCATTTGAACATAAGATCTATTTTACAAAGCTTCACTTTTATAGGCTAAAAGAAAGACTTTTAAAGCTCAGTGGCCCTGGAGGGAGAATAAGAAGGTGATGGCACTCCAAAATCTTGGCTAGCCATGTGGACTAAGATGCTTTGCTCTATATGTAATGTTACCAGTAAGCAACCCCACTTTACACATTTTTAGTTTGCCCCATGGAGGAGGATCAACCAGAAATGGATGCAGTTCTCTAATAATGACAAAGAAACAATATGCAATCATCAGAATCTTGCTATATACAGTAATATGCACTTTAGAGCACTTGGAACAAATCTAAACATTTACCAAAATTTCTCCCAAGGAGATCAACAAGGCTCCAGATACATCCTAGGAGATTCCCCTAACCCAAATACTTTCAAAGATAGCAAAGAGTACCGACAAACTAGAATTTTACCATTAAATGTTGTGGAGAGGGGTAGGGGTAGAGCAAGGAGCTTGAAACACCCCCTCCTTCAATTTGTAATTTGTGCTGTAGCCTCATTTCATTTCCCTTGCCATTTTCCAAGATATCCTACACCTTGTAAAACTCCAGGTCACTCTTCTAGCTTTTAGCCATATAAAAGGCAGCCTAGGCCAAAGATAGGCTATTTGGATGCACTCCAGACCTCCCCCACCGGGACATAAAATGGGGATAAATGGGAACATTTCCAGGTAACTCCTTAAATTATCTCAAATCACATTATCCAGGCATGGAAGGATGGTTCCTTGAAATTGGGTGAAAATTGGATTTTTTGGGTAGTCTTGGCTCACTCATGGCTTGTATCCTTCCTCCATTAGCCTATACAGACTGGAGAACAGTTTGTAAATAGATAGGCTAAACTAGGCTTAGCCTAGGATATCCTAATAATTTTTTTTTTGGACGTAGCCTAGACTCAATGGTGTGATTTGGCTAATACCTGCTTGAAATAGGCCTTAAAAATGAAGAGAAATAAACAACCAAAAGTTACCTGCATCAGTAGGGGGGCCTGAACCAATCCTATGCTTATTCCATAAGTGCTTAAGCATTGTGGATGTGTTATGAGCCTTGTAGGACAAAAATTCCAAACACATGCCACACTGAACTTTGTTCACATCACAAACAGAAAAATATTCCCAACAAATACTTCTTCTTTTTGCCAATTTTTCCATTTTTATTTTAAAAAATTGTATTCCACCATTCATAAATTATGATTAAACACTTTCACTCTGGTATCAGCAAACAGGTATAAGCTATGGTACGGGTTGGCAGCACATAACGGGACTGCCGGGTTGCTCGAAGGCATTTCGATTGCAACAGGGGCGGACGAGCACACTTTTTTGGGCGAGTACCCGAGCGCTATTAATATTCAAATTCAAAATTTTTTGGATATTTTAAATCTAGCAAAGAATAATACTTGTCTGTTTCTAGATTTAACTGAAAAGATGGTGGTAAATTTTTCCCAGTTCATATAATTGACTTATCAATAAAGTGAACATCCCACTCGATGCCTTTTTATACAGTTTTCATAGGTGCTGTCACTGATAAATGAAAAAAAAACACAAATGGGAAAAAAACAGGGACAGACGAACACAATTTTTGGGGTAGTACTCGAGCGCCATTAATATTCAAACTCAAATTTTTGATTATTCTGAAATTCAGCAAAGATTAATATTGATCCGTATTTTTAAATTTAATATATGGATTATAGATTTAAGATGCATAGTATTTTCTATTTATGACGCTCAGCGGTGTGATTTTCTAGTGTCAGGGGGCTGCTGCCACTCACAAACACTGGTTTGCCCCCCTAAGGAACCCAGTTTCCCCCCTCCCCTCCTTGCTGAAACTTAGTTTCTTCAAAAATCTTATCAAAACTAAGATAAGCCTGCAAAATTCAAGCATATAGAGAAATGGGTCAGTCTTCATTAGTAAATCCTTTCCTTTATGTTACTATATGGCACATTTTTCAGTTTTCACTGTCATTTTCACTTGATTTGGAAAAATTGACTCTAACTATGCCCCCTCTCCCCAAGAGTTTGACAATATTACACCACTGATGTTACTTAAGGTAGTTTCACACTGTCATTCCTTAGCGTAAGCTAGGCATCCTACACATTGTAAAATTGTCTATTTTTGCTCAGCTAAAAATCAGCGGTGTGGGTTTTTTCCCCTTTTTTAGATTCTGAAAAATTGGAGGTATTTTCATTGAAAAATCCCTTAAACCGGGACTGGCGAGCTCACTTTCTTGGGCGTGTACCCGAGCGCCATTAATGTTTAAATTCAAGTTTTTCGGTTATTTTGAAATTTAGCAAAGATCAATGCTTATCTATTTGTAAATTTAATACAATAGATAAAATATAAATTTAAGATGCATAGTATTTTCCATTTATGCCACTCAGCGGTGTAATTTGCTAGTATCAGGGGGCAGCTGTCCCTCTAAGACATTGGTTTGCCCACCTACCCACACCAAAGACCCCATTTAACCCCCCCTCCTTACTGAAATTTAGTTTCTTCAAAAATTATTATTTGCTAAATAATTTGATACTATATGGCATATTTTTTCAGTTTTCACTGTCATTTTCGCTTAATTTGGAAAAATTGGCCCTGACTATGCCCCCCTCTCCCTAGGAGTGTGAAAAAATTTCGCCACTGATGTTACTTAAGGTAGTTTCACCTTATCATTTCTTAACGCAAGCTAGGCACCCTATACATTGTAAAATTGACATCTTTACCTCAGCTAAAAATCAATGGTCGTTTTTTCTGTCCTCTTTTTTTAGATTTGGAAAAATTGGGAGTGTTTTCATTGAAAAATGTATTTTTTTTTAGAGAAAACGAGAACAAACGACGAATGGAAAAAACAGGGGCCGACGAGCATACTTTTTTGGGTGATTACCTGAGCCCCATTAATATTCAAATTTAAATTTTTTGCTTACTTTGAAATTTAGCAACGATTAATGTTGATCTGTTTCTAAATTTAATAGAGTAGATGGATTATTTAAGATGTGTAACATTTTTTATTTATGATGCTCAGGGGCTTTTGCTAATGTCAGGGGCCCTCCAAGACATCGGACCCCCTGCTGAAATTTTGGTTTCTTCTCAAATCTTGTCAAGACTAAAATAACCATACACAATTCAAGGATCCAGAAAGTCAGTTTTTATTAGTATATCTTTAACTATATGGTACAATATGGTTCACTTTTAAGTTTTCAATGTCATTATATTTTTTTTAGATTTTGAAAAATACCGTTTTCAGAGGTATTTTCATTGAAAAATGCCTTCTTGGTATTTCCTTTAGAAAAATGGAAAAAAGAGGCGGACGAGCATACTTTTTGGGTGAATATTCAAATTCAGTTTTTTTTTGATAATGTTGGAACTTAGCAGAGAATAATGTTGATCTATTACTAGTTTAACTGAATAAATGGTAGGTGGAAAAGCTTTTAAAAGTAAGATGCTCAGATTTTTCGATGATATTACTATAGTCATATTGAGGATCATATTGACCTGATTAAAATGAAAGTCTCCAGGAGTCTTGGAATCCTTAGAAAGCTAAAATATATATTTCCAGGGTCGATTCTTAGACTCTTGTTCTGCAGCCTAGTTCAGTCTTATGTTTCATATTGTTCTGTTATTTGGATGTCAACTTTTCCCTCGTCTCTGAAGCCACTTTCAAAACTTTATGATAAAGCAAGGACTCTTATTCAGGAAACTAACCGTTTTTCACTTAAACCCTTGCTTGATTTGAAATCTCTCTATTTTCTTTCTTGTTCTTCTTTTGTTTTTTTACAGTTGCACGGCCATCTTCCTGCTGTCCTATGTAATAATATATCTTTTGTTTCTGATCAATCGACTTATCATCTCCGCACTTCCAACAATTTACTGCTTCTTCACACACCGTCAGTGAGGTCTGACTTCAACCCTCTGACAGCTTGCAACAGGATCTGGAACACGCTCCCAGAGTTCGTACGAAGCTGCCACTCGTTTGGTATGTTCAAAAATTATGTTAGAGATTTTCTAGCTAGTAAATAATTTTGTTCGTTTGTTGTTTTTTTTTTGTCTTTATTTTTTATTCCGGTTTCCCTTGGAGTTGATGTCTCTGGATTGAGTTGGATATTTAATTGAGCTGGTGAAATCATGTGCTACCCCCTGCCTAGTTTGTCATTTTTTGGAGATTATTAAGGTGGGCGACTCAATTTTTGGTTTTTGTTTATATTTTTTTTTTTTTGGTATTTTTTTCTCCCCTGTTCTTTCCCGGCCATGGAGCCTTACGGGGTAGATTGCCTTGAAGTAATTTTTTTGTTTATGGATTTTAATATTAAATAAAGAACTCAGAACTCAGAACTCAGAGGTAGTTTCACAGCCGTATTCCCTAACGTAAGCTACACAACATAAAACCGTTATATATTATGAAATGATTTTCCTAGTTGTAAGATAATTGTTATTGACATTGTTTTACCCCTTTTCCTAAATTTTGGAAGATACCAATTTGGGGAGGGTGTTTTCATTGAAGAATGCCAGTTATTTGTAGTTTATTTGAAACAAAAATATAAAATAAACGACAAATTTGCCCCCTCCCTAGGTATTGAAAGGCAGTTTGCCTGTTCTCCTAATTTTTTAGATTGCCACCCCTGAAGATAATTCAACAATCAGAAATAAGCTTATATTCCGTTAGGTAAATCAGTATTATTTTCCTGCTATGCCAATCAAAATGCTCTAGTTTGGTCTGGATATTGTTGCCTGTTACTCCCTAAAAAAGGCAAAGAACACTGCTGAAAGAACACCCACGTCTTTTTTTGTGGGGAGGGATACATTTTTCCTGAGGAGGAAAGTTTGTATTTCTGACAGAATAACAACTTTAGGTTTCTTTAGAGGGCAGTTGCCCTTCTGTGCCCTCCACTCTAATCATCCGCAGCGAAGGCGGACCAAACATTAATCAAAAGTGCATAGGCCTATTTGCCAGGCATTTGACACTAATCTTGCAAAGAAAGCTAAATAAATATTTACGTTTATACATTCACAACAGGAATTTTCTATACCCCTCCTCTTTCACTGAATTTTTTTCTACAGGTAATAATTTTCTATCTTATTGACAAAATTAACTTTCTTAGAATAGCTTGAATAAGAAAAAAACTTATTCAGCAGCTGGCTGTGGAGGAATTTAGCCCCTAGTGTAACATTTTTTAGATGGGCAGTTACTGTGATAAGAATGAGCTGTGAGCCTTTAGAAGGCTCATCACAGCTTTAAAGAACCTCCGAAAATATTTGTCAAGTTAACTACAACGAAGATGGTCAATGTCCCCCACTGAATGACCGAAAATCCCCTATTTTCGGTTACATCATTATCCCTAGCTGTACCTAGCAATTTCATACTTAATGCGTTAAATCATATTAAATAATTTGGTTCTTCATTGTTATCCCGTACACACTCGAGAATTGAAGTTAGGTTAAACATAATGAAATATACCAAAATGTGATGAAAACATAATGGTTTAATAACAAAAATATGGAAACTGTAACAAATTACTATGGAAGGGGGGAAGGAGAACACATTATATTAAATATCTAACCTAATAGCCTATAACATAAACTAACCCAACCAAAATACCATCTCTATGTATCAAATATTTAGTAAAAATGTGTCAACTATAAACCGGCTATCATCTGATCTTGCAGATCGAAATTCTCGAGTGTGTACTGGGTAACAAGGAAGTACCAATAATTTAAAACTTTAAGTTAATAGTTTTAATAATTTAATGGTACTTGTTAACAGTCCAGAACACACTCAAGATGTTTGCTTTGTTTGTCCTGAGTAAAGCCGGTTTGCCTGTCTGCAGTAGGATTATAATTAGCTTAATTATTTTATGAAATTAACTACGATCAGGGTATTTTTAATTAGATATTCAATATATAGGGGTGGTTAGGTTAGGTATTTAATATAGTGTCGTCCTCTAGGCTGAACAGCAAGAGAGGAGTTAACGTCAACGTCAACGTCATTTAATATAGTGTGGTCTGGGCGGCCTCTTTTCCATAATTCTTTGTTGTGGGCTAGTTTTCATAATTTTGACTCTAAAGTATTATCATTTTATAATATTTTGGTACATTTCATTATGATTAACCTAACTTCACTTCTTGAGTGTGTTCTGGGTAATACAGAAGTAAAAAAAGCAATATCTACAAAATTAGTTTTCCAGCTTTGGCTGTATCCAGTTCAGGCATTATACGCTAATGGGACGGTAGGAATTATCATACCAGAAAAAAGCTTGAATGGAAAACTGATGAGTACCTATATTTATTTTTTCGCATGCTAGCTCTCAAAAGTTTATTTGAAATTCCACATACTTTCGAAAAGAAAATATATAAAGCAGATTTTATGGTTTCCATGCTACAATTTCATTACTTTGCGCGGATTAGAAATAAATGTACATAAATTAATTAGTAAAACATATAAATAAATTATATTCGGATTTATTAAGCAACTTTGAACGCAACAGCGTCAAAAAAAACAACTGTTTTTTTTTATAAAATAAATACATCGAAACCGATAACAAAATTTAATAAAAACAGAACAACTGTGAATAATAAAAAAATAACTTGCTTTTTGATTTGCACTGAATTCCGCTTTCTCTGCTTTTCTCAGTTTTTATTTCTCATAGTGCAGTTATTTAGTTAAGTAGTCCGATAAATCACAATAAGTGGAACCAATAAGTTTTTGCTTGGGAAGACTGCAAAACGAAACCCGGTCCTGTCAAAAACCCCTACTAAACACCCACACTAGAGGCTTTATAAAAACACCCCGGATGACGTAAATTTCTTTTTGAGTAACAAGCAGAGTTGCCAACAGCGGTACAATTGTACCATTTGGTACATTTCACCTCTAAAGGTACATTCTGGTACAATCACAAATTTTCTGGTACATTTTACTAAATGTGGTACAATATGGTACAATAAGATTTGACTGGGCGTCAGGACGCAGCGAGTGGAAGGAATTGTAGTTTTTCTATATAGGTGAGCCGCTATTTGGAGGAGTGACGCCAAAATAGCCTTTGCAGGAGAAAGGAGGTCTCCCAAATATCCTTGAAAGAAGATACTGATACTTTGTTCTCTTTATTGTAATGTAATTCTCCGACCGTCCACGTGTTGTGCGTAGCGAAAAAAAATATTTCCGTCTTGCCCGTAGCACAACACGAACAAAAAATAGGTATGGTACAATTTTTGATCAGTGGTACAATTTTAGGGCGTTTTGTGGTAATTTTTCTTCCAGAGCGTTGGCAACACTGGTAAGAAGGCCTAACCCATGTAGCAGTAACAGTTTCTGCTTTTTTAAGCAAGTTTATTCTATTTTCTACAAAAAATTGTAAGCAGTATAAAAACATATAGCACTGTGAATGGATAGATCTGAAGCCAATGAAAAATATGACATAAATATCTTGTCTATTCAGTTGAAATTGCAGTTCAAATTCAGTTGTTTTTGTAAACTATTTTTACAAAAAACAAATTTTTCAAAAAAATTTGAAGCAAATTTTGAAAATGTTATCCCGTGAATGGATTAGGCTAAGTCTCAGCTATCGAACGATAACAAAATTTTTGTCATACGTTGAAACTTGAAGATGGTATGCAGTCTAAAAAAAGAAGCCAAAAACGGGGAGACCGTATATAAAAGCGTAAAAAATTGTTCTGTTTACACATCGTTATAGAAACCGATGATAAAATCAAAGCAGTGATTTTCTTAATTGGAATTTAGTTTAGTCTCTTTTTGTAGGCATTGAGTAGCTATAGACCATTTTTGAAATAAACAAGAGCTAAGAGCTGATATGGCACTTGTGACGAGGTCGGAAGAGCCAAGAGCTCATATGATATGGGCTCTAGCAAAATTTAAGAATCAATAGATTGCTTTAAAAGGAAAATAAGAGGCTTAATACCGGTCGAGATTAAAAATAAGAGCTCTGAGTCACGAGGTCCTTCTAAATGTCAAAATCTATTAAGATCCGATCACCCACCCGTAAGTTTAAAATACCTTAATTTTTGTAATTTTTTTTCTCTTCCTTCAGCCCCCCAGATGGTCGAATCAGGTAAAACGACTTTATCAAGTCAATATGTGCAGCTCCCTGACACACGCACCAATTTTCATCGTCCTAGCACGTCCAGAAGCACCAAACTCGCCAAAGCACTGTATCCCACCCCTAACTCACCCAACGAGAGTGGATCCAGTCTGGTTACGTCAATCACGAATCTACGACATTTATAAGCGTTTTCCAAGATTTCTGGTTTCCCCCTCCATCTCTCCCCAATCTCAACAGATCTGGTCGGTATTTGAAACAAGAGCTCTGAGACACGAGTTACTTCTAAATATCAAATCTCATTAAGATCCGGTCACCCGTTCTTAAGTTAATATACCTCAATTTTTTTAATTTTTCCAAATTAACAACCCACAGCTCCCCCAAAGAGAACGGATCCGTTCCAATTATGTCAGTCACGTATCTATAACTTGTGCTTATTCTTCCCATCAATTTTCATACAGATCTCTCCACTCTAAGCGTTTTCCAAGATTTCCGGTTTCCAAGATTTCTTGTTTCCCCTTCCAACTCCCCCTAATGTTATTGGATCTGATCGGGATTTGAAATGAGAGTTCTAAAGCACAATATCCTTCTAAATGTCAAATTTCATCAAGATCTGATCATCCGTTGGTAAGTAAAAAATACCTCATTTTTTATGTTTTAGAATTTACCCCCCCCCCCCACCCCCAGCTCCCCCAAAGAGAGCGGATGCGTTCCGGTTATGTCAATCACGTACCTAGGACTTGTGCTTATTTTTCACACCAAGTTTCATCCCGATCCCTCCACTCTAAGCGTTTTCCAAAATTTTAGGTTGCCGCCCCCAACTAGACCCAATGTCACCGGATCCGGTCGGGATTTAAAATAAGAGCTCTGAGACACGATTTCCTTCCAAACATCAAATTTCATTAAGATTTAATTACTCCTTCGCAAGTTAAAAATACCTCATTTTTCTAATTTTTCAGAATTAACCCCCCCCCCCACTCCCCCAAAGAGAGCGAATACGTTCCGGTTAAGTCAATCATGTATCTAGGACTTGTGATTATCTAGGGCTGGGACCAAGTTTCATCCCGATCCCTCGGCTCTAAGCGTTTTCCAAGATTTTAGCCTCCCCCTCCAACTCCTCCAATGTCACCGGATACGGTCGTGATTTAAAATAAGAGCTCTGAGACACGATATCCTTCGAAACATCAAATTTCAATAATGTCCGATCATTCCTTCATAAGTTAAAAATACCTCATTTTTTTAATTTTTCAGAATTAACCGTCCCCGACTCCCCCCAGATGGCCAAATCGGGCAAACGACAATTTTTAATTTAATCTGGTCTGGTTACTGATACGCCTGCCAAATTTCATCGTCCTAGCTTACCTGGAAGTGCCTAAAATAGCAAAACTGGGACAGACAGACCGACTGACAGACTGACAGAATTTGCGATCGCTATATGTTACTTGGTTAATACCAAGTGCCATAAAAACAGGAGCTGATATTGTCAAAATACGTTCTGAGACCATACTGGTTATGCATGACGGATGAAAATAAGAAAGGAAATAATAAATGAAAACAGAAAAATCAAATAGGTGAAAAACGAGGATTTTGTCAGCCAGTAACAAAATATGAAGATGAAAATCAAGAAAATATTTCGACAAAGATCTCCGCCAAGTTATCTTCAGTGCTCAAAAAGAGGCAATTGAGATAAAAAAAATATATAAGCAGAAATTTGGCTATAAATAGAGAATTTTTCTTAGCCAAATTTATAACAACTTAATATTAAAAGACTCAATCAATATTTTCACCCAGTCTAATTTAAGATAGCCTGTCCGCATATCTAATGAAATTGTAGACAGGCAAAATCTGTTCCAAGGCAAAGGATACTTATTCAATCTTATTGGTAATAATATGAAAAAAACTTCGTTTTCTTAAAGAGTTAAAGAGGCTGCGTCCCAAAGTCGAACCTTAAAACGTACAGGAATTAGGAGAGGCAGTTGGGGGGCTGCCGCCCCCCAACCCCCCGCTTTTAAAGACTCTTTTGTACAGGTTTTTTGTTGTGGGGGGCTGCCCTGCCGCCCCCTAACCCCCCGCTCTTGGCTTCGGAAAGGCCCTCTTTTAGTTAACAAAACAAAAAACCTGTACAAAAGAGTACAGGTTTTCTGTACGTTTTTCTACAATCCATGGTGGATGTAATTTAATAATTCCTGTACTCCTCGTACAGGAATTAGGACTGCCTCTCCTAATTCCTGTACGTTTTAAGGTTCGACTTTGGGACGCAGCCTCTTTAACTCTTTAAGAAAACGAAGTTTTTTTCATATTTTGTGAAAAAAAACCGCCCGATAAGGGACTTGAACCCTTGACCTTAGGATTAAAAGTCCCACGCTCTACCGACTGAGCTAACCGGGCATGTTTGAAGTCGAAATACCTGCATGTGTATAAATATAACTTTTAAATAACTTTTAAGAATTTTAAAAATTAACATGGGCTCTTATGGGGAAATGGGTTTTTCTAAGCTAGAAAATCGGGGGGTTAAGATTTTCCGACGAAACTCTCCAGGAAAATTACTCGGAGAATTCCGCGTCGAATGAGTCTTCGTACACCTAGATCTGATGTCGGCTGTGACCTGTAGGCGTGGCAGAAAAAAAAGGGTTTCTGTCATTTTTCTCAAATAAAAATTTTACAGATTAAGACAGAATTTTTTGAAGCTTTCAGTCAGTCTCACCATGTCGATCTGATCATTTTGATGTACTTGAATGTTGAAATTCGTAACTTTTAACAACAAAAAACTTAACATGGGCTCTTATGGGAAAATGGGGTTTTTCTAAGCTAGAAAATCGGGGGGTTAAGATTTTCAGACGAAACTTTCAAGCAAAATTCCTCGGAGAATTCCACGTCGAATGAGTCTTCGTACACCCAGATCCGATGTCGGCTGTGACCTGTAGGCGTTGCGAAAAAAAAACAAAAGGAGAACATGAACATTAAGTGGCTATGCGTGGTTTCTGGAAAACAGGAAAGGAGTTATCGGATCGAGCTGAAATTCCGCGGATAAGCTTCTGGGCCCTAGGGGACCTTAACTTGTGAATTTCAGCCCGATCGGACAAAGTTAAAGGGGGGGGGTAGAAACTTTCGGCCAGATTTTCCCCATGAAGGAAAAGTCGGAGGGGGATGAAATTTGGCAGGTAGTTGGAGCTCGGGCTAAGAAATGCATCCCTTCCCATCCCTCTGCGACCACTGTAACCGAAGATCGCTTAACATTGTCGTGGTTCGCCTCTTTAAAGAGGCAAGAGTGTGCCTCCTTGACTTCTCTTTCATTGATCTCAGGTTGGTTTTGTTTTTGATTCAGTGTCATTTCTCCTCTTGTAGAGTTCACTTCAGAAAGTTAGATTTTGTTGTTGTTTTTTTTTTTCTCTCTTTCTTTTTTTTGAGCACTGAGGACGACTTGGCGGAAGTCCTAGTCGAAATATTTGCTTGATATTGTCAAACAAGCCAGTATCCAGGAGGAGTAGGATTTGAACTCCCCATATGTTTTCAAACTCGTAAGAACATAACAAAAATGCATATAAACAAGTTTATAATGCAGCTTTTAAAGTTTTCACCCCCCCCCCCCCCCCCCCGCGAGTGAAAGTCAAGGGTAGGACCCTTGGGTCCTACCCTTGACCCAAGATTTTATTTTATTTTTATTTGAGAAAAATGACAGAAACCCTTTTTTTTCTGCCACGCCTACAGGTCACAGCCGACATCGGATCTAGGTGTACGAAGACTCATTCGACGTGGAATTCTCCGAGTAATTTTCCTGGAGAGTTTCGTCGGAAAATCTTAACCCCCCGATTTTCTAGCTTAGAAAAACCCATTTCCCCATAAGAGCCCATGTTAATTTTTAAAATTCTTAAAAGTTATTTAAAAGTTATATTTATACACATGCAGGTATTTCGACTTCAAACATGCCCGGTTAGCTCAGTCGGTAGAGCGTGGGACTTTTAATCCTAAGGTCAAGGGTTCAAGTCAATTCTCATGAAAGACCTATGTGATTGTATGGATGAGTAGCGTTAAGGCCTCATTTAAGCACTGATCTATATTAATTACTAATGTAGGAAAACAATCTTCCTTTTCTCCTTGTCTTTTTTTTTGTGTGTGTGTGTTTTTGTGCTGTTGCATTGGTGATTTCTTTATATATATATATATATATATATATATATATATATATATATATATATATATATATATATATATATATATATATATACATACATATATATATATAATGAAAAGAGAAATCACCAATGCTACAGCACAAAAAAAAAAAAAAAAAAAAAAAAAAAAAAAAAAAAAAAAAAAAAAAAAAAAAAAAAGAGACAGAAGGAGAAAAGGAAGACTGTTTTCCTAAATTAGTGATTAATATAGACCAGCACTTGAATGAGGCCTTAACCCTACTCATCCATACAATCACATAGGTCAAACAGCATAACCACACACAATCAACCGTAAAGAATAATCCATGGACAGGCAGTCATGTCGTCAATAAGTATAAGTCGTCATTTACCAAACAATAGAAAAAATAACATAGACAAATAATTCAGAGGCAACACCCAACACAAGGGCTCATCAGGAGAATACACTGGCCTATATAGGGTTTCGCCACTCTAAATTCTCTACCCAGCATATATTGGGGGCCCAACCATATGGGCCTACCATAATATAAAGAAAGAAAACGATCAAAATGGTTTTTTTTAAGGCCAAACGAGAATACTGGAAACACACACAAAGCGAATATTTCGAGAGGACAACCACCTCTCTTCTTCAGCGTGAAAAAAAGGAAAATGCAGAGTATCCGCCGAATAGGCCGAATATCCAAGGAAATGCCCAAAATCCGCGACTTGGCGAATGACTTGCTTTATGGTTGTTAGGTATTTGGTTTTAAATCTTATAATTTTGTTTTTTATTTAATTTTACTTATCTTTTAGTTTTTATGGTACTTGGTATTAACCAAGTGACATATAGCGATCGCAAATTCTGTCGGTCTGTCTGTCGGTCTGTCTGTCCCGGTTTTGCTACTTTAGGCACTTCCAGGTAAGCTAGGACGATGAAATTTAGCAGGCGTATCAGGGAACGGACCAGATTAAATTAGAAATAGTCTTTTCCTCGATTTGACCATCTGAGGGGGAGGGGGGCTGGGGTCGGATAATTCGGAAAAAATAGAAAAAAGGAGTAGTTTTAACTTACGAACGGGTGATGGGATCTTAATGAAATTTGATGTTTGGAAGGATATCATGTCTCAGAGCTCTTATTTTAGATCCCGATACGGGGACATTGGGGGGAGTTGCGGGGAGGGAACCCAAAATTTTGGAAAACGCTTAGAGTGGAGGGTTAGGGATGAAACTCTGTGGGAAAAATAAGGACAAGTCCTAGATAAATGATTGACATAACTGGAACGGACCCGCTCTCTTTGGGGGAGTTGGAGGGAAGGGTTAATTCTAAGAAATTTGAAAAATTAGGTATTTTTAACTTACGAAGGAGTGATCGGATCTTAATGAAATTCGATGTTTGGAAGGATATCGTGTCTCAGAGCCCTAACTTGAAATCCCGACCGGATCCGGTGACATTGGGGGAGTTGGCGGAGAGAACCTAAAATTTTGGAAAGCGCTTAGAGTGGAGAGATAGGGATGAAACTTGGTGGGAAGAATAAGCACAAGTCCATGATACATGACTTGCATAACCGGACCAGATCCGCTCTCTTTGGTGGAGTTGGCGGGGGGGGGGTAATTCGGAAAAAATTGGTATTTGGAACTTACGTACGGGTGATCAGATCTTAATGAAATTTGATATTTAGAAGAATCTTGTGCTTTAGAACTCTCATTTTAAATCCCGACCAGATTCAGTGACATTTGGGGAGTTGTAGGGGCAAACCGGAGTTCTTGGAAAACGTGAAAATCGAGGTATTTTACGACTGGGTGATCGGATCTTAATGAAACTTGATACATAGAAAAATCTTATATATCAGATGCTCCATTTTCAATTTGAATCTGATCCGGGGACATAGAGGATTGGGGGAGGGGGCAAAAATCTTGGAAACCAGAAATCTTGGAAAACGCTTGGAGTAGAGGATCGGGATGAAACTTGATGGGAAGAATAAACACAAGTTATAGATACGAAATTGACGTAATTGGAACGGATCCGTTCTCTTTGGAGGAGCTGGGGGTTGTCAATTTGGAAAAATTAGAAAAATTGAGGTATTTTTAACTTAAGAACGGGTGACCAAATCTTAATGAAATTTGATATTTAGAAGGAACTTATGTTTTAGAGCTCTTTTTTCAAATCCTGACCAGATCTGTTGACATTGGGGAGAGTTGGAGGGGGAAACCGGAAATCTTGGAACACGCTGATAAACGTCGCAGATACGTGATTGACATAACCGAACTGGATCCTCTCTCTTTGGAGGAGTTAGGGGGTGGGGTTCAGTGCTTTGGCGAGTTTGGTCCTTTTGGACGTGCTAGGACGATGAAAATTCGTAGGCGTGTCAGGAAACTGCACAAATTGACTTTATAAAGTAGTTTTCCCCGATTCGTCCATGTGAGGGGCTGAAGGGAGAGTAAAAACTAGAAAAACTGAGGTATCTTTAACTTACTAGTGGGTGATCGGATCATAATGAATTTTGATATTTAGAAGCACCTTGTGACTCAGAGCTCTTATTTTAAATCCTGAACGGCATTAAGCCTCTGATTTTCCTTTTAAAGCAATCTATTGATTCTTAGAATTTTGCTAGAGCTCATACCATATGAGCTCTTGGCCCTTGGCTCTTCTGACCTCGTCACAAGTGCCATATTAGCTCTTAGCTCTTGTTTATTTTTGACATTGTCTTTCCGCGTTTGTTTTGTTTGTTTTTTCTTTGGCATTTTCCTTGAATAGAATATTTTGTTCGCGCTGATGAAAAGTGGCGGTTTCCCTCTCAAAATATTTGCTTTGTGTGTGTTTTTTTTAGTATTCTCGTTTGGCTTTAAGACACCTTATTTTTGATTGTTTTGTTTCTATATATATATCATATATATATATATATATATATATATATATATATATATATATATATATATATATAT
This sequence comes from Artemia franciscana, assembly GCF_032884065.1. Classification (NCBI taxonomy): domain Eukaryota; kingdom Metazoa; phylum Arthropoda; class Branchiopoda; order Anostraca; family Artemiidae; genus Artemia; species Artemia franciscana. Next base: position 1,114,555 of record NC_088882.1, read on the forward strand.
ATATATATATATATATATATATATATATATATATATATATATATATATATATATATATATATATATATATATATATATATATATATATATATATATATATATATATATATATATATATATATATATATATATATATATATATATATATATATATAATAACAATATGAACAGAAGATTTATTGTTTTATTTTTGCAAATAAGAACTTTTATTTGGCGAATTCAGACTAAAAAAGAGGAACATGAAAGAATTATCTCCGAGTATATTTTATTTACAAATCAGTGTATATACATATAAATAAATTAGTGACACAGCAGTTTGGTCACAAATGTACTGTTCCATTCTGCTTCTCAAACTTTGTTCTTTCTTTTTCGTAGATCAAGGAGGATAAAGATTCTTTGCTGTCAATAACTGAAAAGGAAGGACATTATTTTCATATGTTCATATGGAATCAATACAAGGAAAAGACAGAAATTAATGTTCTCTTATGAACATAGACCAAAACCAAACCAAAGTTTCCCGGAGATAAAATTCCCCCCCCCACATAAAATTCCAGAAAATTAATTTCCTAGACTAAATATACTTTAATATTGAACTCTTCAAATGTTTGACCTCCCAACTTTAATGCAAATAACTGTGTTGTTTTTTCAAGAACAAAGTCAAATTTCGAAAAAAAACGCTAAATGTCGAGACAGGGCCACGACAACAACAAACATGATACATTCACAGATGAAACAAATTTTTATATAAATTTTCTTTCATTCGCGTTGTGCTGACTCATGTTCCAATCCACGTGTTAATATGTTTTATGCATTTGAATTTTGTAGTATTGTTAATATTAAGCAGTCTGAAGTATACGATAAAATTAATGTTTTACAGAACCACCAGGTCAAGATATTAAAAAGTTAACAATATTTAATAATTAAATTAAACATTTAAATTTAAATTAATTAAAACATTTAAATTAATAATTTAATTAAACATTTGTCATCAACATACTTCGTTTAACTTGCAAAAGAAACGTCTTACAATTTTTTAACAGATTCCACGCTTGCTCCGAGGATCTTCCCCAGCTGTGCACCATATTTCTCACAGTCTAATACCCACTGCGTATCCCTTATAAATAGCCTCATAAGGCCCGGGGTAGTGGTATCAATTGCAGGAAGATAAGGGGAATGCCCCCCCCTAAATTTTGAAAACTATGTTTTGGGTATGTTTGCTTAATGTGTTCTTTTTTTGTTGCTTCGAAATATAGATCGAAAAGATCTTCCCCACGCTATGTTTTTATGAATTGACGCCAATTATAGATGCAGAGATATCATTAAGATATCAGGGATCAAGGAGGACACAACGGAGATTCACAAGGAACGGCATAGACCCGAATCACTATCACACATGAGAAAAGCGAAATTATCTCTAGGTAAACTGAACCCTTTGTCAACCATTTACGTCTTATCTGCAAGAGTAATTTGAAATGCTTTACGTGACTTTTTTGGCATTAACTTAAGGATTTTTTTGTTTAAATTTGAAAGGAAGCGGTAGCATTAGAACTTAAAACGGACATAAACTATTTTGTAAATGAGGGATTTACCCCCTCCTCGATACGTCGCTCATCACGTTTAATCTTTTTAATTCTTCTAAAAAAGCCTCTCATTCTAATTAAACTATGCGTCAGAAGTCGTTCTTAAAAGATGGGGATATAAAGTTAAATTACAGCGTAAAGAACGAGGCATTGATCGAAATATTCTCTCATACGGAGTAATTTCTGTTCGTTTTAAGTTAAGCGTTGCAAAAAAATAGTTTTTTTTTTATGTCACTTTCTGATTGTTTTTCAAATAATGATGTGAAATCCTGCTCTGTCCTTATGGAAAACTCCCTCCCCCACGGAAAAAATTTCTTATGGAAAGTTTCTCCCTCCCCGGGAAAAATCCATCCTCGCTGAAAAGTCCCACGGAAAATTTCATGCGGAGGGTTCTGCCTGAGGAATTTTTCTTACCATACTTTTGGTTGAGAAGGACTTTAGTTTCTGACCGTTTTTCAAGCCATGCCGCAAACCCCCACCCCATGGCAAGTTTTTCCTGAAAATCTCCCCTCCCCAGTGAAAAGTTGATCTGGTGGAAAATTCCCACATGGAGAATTATTTCAGCAGAAAATTTTCCCCCCGTGGAAAATTCTCCAGACATTTCCAAACCTGCTGAAATTTTACCTGGACAGTTCCCGCTGAACGTCTCCACACACAAAATTGAGCCGGCAAAGAGAAATTAAGACAAATAAAAACAATTTTGTATATCAATTCTGGCAAATCCCCCCCCCCAGTTCAAAATTTCCCGTGGACAGTTTGCCTCCAGAAACTACCTTTCCCACGGAAAATTCTCCTCGTGAAAAATCCCCTAGCAGAAAATCCCCCCTAAAATTGTATAGCCTACTTCCAAGTCACAAATACTATGCATAAACTATGGGAGAATCTCATAACTTACAGCTCCTTCTCCAGGGGTGTTGGGGGGGGGGTCATGTTGTGTATGAAAGCAGAGTTATTGGGCGTTTCAAGAATGCTAAACAAAATGTCTATCGCAACTTTTTGATCAGAACACTTTGGAGAAAAAGGAGGTGGGAGGAGGCTAGCTGTCGACCAATCTTTTTGGTCACTGAAAAAGGGCACTAGAGCTTTTATTTTCCGTTTGAATGAGCCTTCTCCTGATATTCTAGGACCATACATGCCAAAATCCATTGTAACCTTTCTCCTCCACCTAATCGACTCAAAGCTTCACGAAGCTCCAATTTTCATTGTTATGGTCACCGACTGAGGACGTCTCTTCTTCGCTTGACCCCTGATAGATGACGAAAACGAAAAGCGTTATTTTTGGCAATCTATCATCCTTCATCCGTTAAACGTAACCTAGCCATATTAAACTAATCAAACTAAATTTTTGCACACTTTATTGTTTGATGGATCGGGGCTTCAAATACCTTAACCTTAGTTCGAAGACTCATTTCCCACTTTTCCAAACTTTTTGCTGCACATATAATCTGTCATCCACAGCTAAACTTCATTGAAGTTTAGCTTGGACAGAAAAAATTAAACTGTTCATTCATCGTCGCTTTAGGGCACTGCTCTCTATTTTGGTATTATGCCAAGCAATTCTTAATGACAGATTTAGGGACACTTTTAATGATTACCCTCCTAAAGGTCTAACTACTAATCCTACTACTATTATTAACAAACCACTGCAACACCGAGTCGTCTGAAGTCAACACAACTGCGCACGCTCCTCCTTTGCCGACTTTTGGACTTTCAGTTGAATTGATTGAGCTCTATACTACTATACTTAAAAAATTATGGATATCATTTTTTTTTACAGATACTCATAGTCAAAACAAGCCATCAATCTTTTTTATGACTGATAATAGACCAATGTTTAATCAGTTATCCTCCCTCTAAAAAACAACAACTTATTAACGATATTTTGTTCCAGAAATCGTGAGAGCTGACCCATTGCCTTGCCCTCCTTCCATGGTCTACCCCCCTCCAAAAAAAGACTTATTAACGATATTTATTCCAAAAATCATGGATAAGTTCTCTTCCCCAATTTAATCAAAACTTCCCTCTTTACCCCTCGCAACAAATTCAAATTTCCTTTAAATTCTCTTCCCAGTCATTCGGGAAGAATCCTTGTTTTCGTTTAGCCCCAGATAAACAGCCAAAAAATAACGATCTTTGATCCCAAAAACGTATTCAAGCAAGCTCAACCAGCATTTCATTATAGCCTTATAAAGCGGGATAAAACCAAATCTCCGCGCAACCACAAAACATTTCCATGTCCTAACCAACATTTTGTTATAGCCCTAAAAAGTGGAATAATACCAAATCTTCGTGAAGCTTGTTGTTTAATATATTATTAGTCAAATAGTTGCCTAAGACCATTCGTAGACTATTCCTCTTGAAAGCATATAAAAAATCTTCCTCTGCCATTCAAAGCGCCCACGTTTCCGAACCATGATTTGCCACAATCATTACCACAGCTTCCAGTATTCTGATCTTGCTTTGCAGACACGTCTTCCCATTCTTTTGAACTTTTTTCAGCTGTGAAATACCACCCTGGGCCTTGGCTATTCTGCTTTTAACATCTTCAGTGCATTCATTATGTTTATTAATCAAACAGTTCGTGGTAACAAACTGTAGTAAGGAGCGACCCGGCTCAATAGTAGCCAAAACTCTAAAAAATGGAATTTTGATACCAATAGTTAGATCAAAAGAATCGCATTTCAATGCTGATTTTAAATATATAAGTTTCATCAAGGTCAGTTATACCCATCAAAAGCTACGAGCCTGAGAAACTTTGCCTCCTTTTAGAAAATAGGGGGAAACACCCCCTAAAAGTCATACAATCTTAACGAAAATCACATCATTAGATTCAGCGGATTATAGAACCTTATTGTAGAAGTTTCAAGCTCTTATCTACAAAAATGTTGAGTTTGGCATTTTTTTCCAGAAGACAGATCACGGATGCGTGTTTATTTGTGTTTTTTTGTTTGTTTTTTTGTTTGTTTTTTGTTGTTTTTTTCCCAGGGGTGATCGTACCGACTGAGTAGTCCTAGAATGTCACGAGAGGGCTCACTCTAACGGAAATTAAAAGTTCTAGTGCCCTTTTTAAGTGATCAAAAAATTGGAGGGCACCTAGGCCCCCTCCCACGATCAATTTTTCCCAAAAGTCACCGGATCAAAATTCGGAGATAGCCATTTTATTCATCATAGTCCAAAAACCTAATAACCATGTCTTTAGGAACGACTTATTCCCCCGCAGTCCCCATGGGAGGGGCTGCAAGTTACAAACTTTGACCTGTGTTTACATATAGTAATGGTTACTAGGAAGTGTACAGACGTATTCAAGGTTTTTTCGTTTAGGGGGAGATTTGAAGGGGGGTTACGTGGGAGGATATTTCCATGGAGAAACTTGTCATGGGGGAAGAGAATTTTAATGAAGGGGGCGCAGAATTTTCTCGCATTATTTGAAAAAACAATTAAAAAATAAGTAAGAAAAGTTTTTTCTACTGAAAGTAAGGAGCAGCATTAAAACTTAAAACGAACAAAATCTATTACGCATATGAGGGGCTTACCTCCTCGTTATACCTTTACGCTAAAGTATTTTTTAGTAATTTCAACTATTTATTCTATGGCCTTTGTGATTCAGAGCTAATTCTTAGGGAATTGGGACAAAATTTAAGCTTTAGGGTAAAGAGCGAGGTATCGACGAGGGTTGAACCCCTTCATACACGCAATAAAAACATACGAATATAGAAGTTCGTTACGTAAATTAATTCGTAAGTTACGTATATTTTTTTACCAATGAAAACGTTTGTAAAAAATTAAAAGTTGTAGTTGCTTTTTTAAGTAATCAAAAAATTGGAGGGCAACTAGGCCTCCTCCCTCGCTCCTTTTTTCTCAAAATCTCCCGATTAATTGCAATTAATTAATATGCAAATTTCGTTTAAATTATTTATGTGCTGAGAGCCAAGATCGAAACATGCATTAATTCAAAACATCCAGAAATTAAATAAAAAAAACGTTTTTTTTAAATGAAAGTAAGGAGCAACATTAAAACTTAAAACGAACAGAAATTACTCCGTATATGAAAGGGGCTTTTCCTCCTCAACGCCCCGCTCTTTACGCTAAAGTTTCTTACTGTTTTAAAAATAGAGTTAAGAGAAAGAGTCAAACTTTAGCGTAAAGAGCGGGGCGTTGAGGAGGAAAAGCCCCTTTCATATACAGAGTAATTTCTGTTCGTTTTAAGTTTTAATGTTGCTTCTTACTCTCATTTAACAATCTTCTCGTTAAAAAGTGCGGTTCAATCCCGCTTTCTAGGGCTATAATGAAAGAAAGGTTGAGATGGTTAGAGCACGTTCTGCGGATGAAAAATGACAGATTGCCAAAGATTGTCGTTTTTCGCCAACCGCCTAGGGCTAAGCAGAAACCAGCTCGTTCTCGTCTGGGGTGGGTGGATGTCATAAAGAAAGATTTAAAGGAGACGGGAACTTCTTGGGAGCTTGTAAAGAGGGAAGCTTGGAATAGATTGGGACGGAGGAGGAGCGTGCGTAGCTGTGTTGGCCTCAGGTGGCTTGGTGCTGCGGTGAGTTGTTAGTAGTAGTAGTAGTAGATCTTCTCGTTACCTAACATCACCTCTTCACCTTCATTTATCACTGGTCTAAACAAGTTAGTCTCTTAAAGTCTCTAAGCCTCTTCAAGCCTATTTTTTCACTCTGAACTCTCAAATTTTAAAAATTGGCTTTTTTCCTAACATTTTTATCCAGGACACTCAAGTCATCTGCATAACCTAAGTCTAGAAAAGTTTCGCCTTCCTATTTGATTGCATACTCTCCCATAGCCTTTGTCGTGTTCCTTTGTACAAAGTCCATCAAAATACAACCCTGCTTAACTCTTGATTAGCTGAAATATCTCATGGACAATACTCTTAGTAGATAATAGCTGACTTTTTTCCGAATTGGGATTTTTCCAAATTTTTCCGAATTGGGATTTTTCCAAATTTTTCCGAATTGGGATTTTCCAAATTTTTCTGAATTGGGATTTTTCCAAATTTTTCCGAATTGGGATTTTTCCAAATTTTTCCGAATTGGGATTTCTTCAAATTTTTCCCAGTTGGGATTTTTCCAAATTTTTCTGAAATGGGGAGTGTTCATAAACACCAACTGTAATTCCCGATGACTTAGAAAAAACTTCTAAAACCTTGGTTTGAGCTAAAAGACAAAGCTTTGTTACTTCAGAATGATCGATCATCATCTGAAAAGGTGTTATTTTCTATTTAAGGGTCGATGGGGGGGAAAAAGCCCCTCTCCTCATGCGTGATTTGTCTAGCCACTTCTAAAAGTACTAGTTTTGAATCAAGAGCATCTTTCCAAGCTATAAATAGTTTTTTCTATTGGAATTAAAACGAAAGAAATATTTTATTTTAACGAACAAAAAGTTGTTGATTTAGCAAAAGTTTCTCGTGGCATTGATCAGAAAAAATGTTTAAAACTTAGAACAACTAAGATAGATAAAACTCAATCAAAAGACAACAAATGAAACTGCGGCCAGTAGAGTGAAAAGATGAAAGACTAAAACAACGAAGGTATTTCACTTGTATGTAAACTAGGTGTCCTCAGCACAAAAGAAACAAAGATAAAACAAAAATAAACTAAAAACAAGTAAAACCACGACCAATATCAATAAAATACAATTGTCGCAATCGATCCATGTGTGGAATAGAAGCTATTAGAGTCATCTCGATGATAACACCAAAGCAACTAAGTAAAAAAATGAAAAATTGAAATGAATAAAATTATTCTATTGCGGAATAATCCGTTTATTAGTTATTCTTGAAGCAATTCTTGTTGGTCTAGTAAGTAATCTCTTCCCCTGATGATTATGCGAAATATTAATTCCCTTATTGACTATTGGTTTATTTTAAATTGGGTCAATATTTAAACTACTCGAGTCTCTATTTATTGAAAGATTAGCAAACATATGTTTAAAACTTTACTAAATTTGTTTAGAACTTATTATTTTTTACCTTACTCGTCTTACTAGATTTACTTTAAAACTTACTGGTTTACCACTTACTAGTTTTTGGCTGCACAGTCAAAAGGAGTATTCAAGTGGAAACGAAAAAAAACATACGATTTTAATGCCTTTTGTTATATTTTTTGTAATGTAAAAAAGTAAGTAGTTGGATTAACGACACTTTGTTACTACTAAGGTCTTTGCACTGGCCATGTAGGTCCTTCGCCGGGTTCAATGTCAAGGTCCCGCTTTATCAAGCTAAGGTGAAACCTACAGGGCCACCACAGAACTTTTTTTTATAATCAAGTTCAATTGTTAAACTTTTTAACAATTTTTAAACGTTAGCTAAAAAAGCTTATATTTTACTATTTTTTTATTGCTAGTTTCCTAAAAATCACACAAAATATCGCATGACACTTACTTAAAGACAGGTTACACAAATCGGGCCTTAAATTTAATTGTCAACAGTGACATTATCTGGGTAGGTGCCGTCTGTCAGTATTTATACGTGAGAAACAGGATTCTCAACCATGATGCCCTTAACAAATAAGCATCAAAAAGACAAGATGTCGAGCTTAATTTGAGAATAGAATTAAAGTTTTAATTAATTAAATTTTAATTAAAATTAAAATTTTCAAATGATCACAAATAACTTCATCCTCGGCACTAAGGGCAAAATACGTGGACAGCAAGTTTGTTTTTCTTACTTCAAGTTTAAGCGAATGTAATTATTAATTTTTTAGTCACATATATAAGTATTATTCAATTACTTTAAATTATTTTAGCTTAAAATAAGAAAAAAATAGCTGAACATGTATTAAAAGCACAATTGGCTTTTTAAATAAGCGTTCTTTTTTCATAAGCTGGGTTGTGAACAATTTAATAACTTATTACAGAACTGTGGTCAAAAAAGGTAAGTAAACGCTCCACTTCGGTGTAAATACGTAATATCCATGATTAAAATTTTTGGTCTTCATAATGCCCTGCAACATACAGGTATTGATAATAAAGTGTCGATATTGAAAGAAAATATCGCATCGAGGGCCACGCCTAACTTTTTTAATGCTGATTTCATTTAGGCTTTACGTATGATGTCACGTTACGTAAGTTTATGTTACGCTATGAAAAAATCAAAATAGGAAATTGGAATTTATGGATGAGAAACTAATAAATTTTGAAAATGAATTACAAAAATTTCCCAAGAAAGCCTTTCACGCTTCATCTTGAATCACCATCTCAATTCTATATTTTGAATTTTTGAATAGTTTGCTAATGATCATTGTGGTGATTTAACAATACTACTACTACTAACAACTCACCACAGCACAAAACTGCCTGAAGCCAACCCATCCTCGCGTGCTCCTCCTCCATCCTAATCTATTCAAAGCTTCCCTCTTTACATCCTCCCAGGAAGTTCTCATTTCCCTTAAATCTTTTTTAACGAGATCCTCCCACCCCAAACGTGGACAATGTGCTTTCCCTTTAGCCTTGGGTGGTTGGCAGTAAAGGACAATATTTGGCAACCTGTCATTATTTCGCAGAACATGCCCTAGCCGTCTCAATTTTTCCATCATTATAGCCCTAGAAAGCAGGATTGAACATTCTGATTGATATTGGTATATTTATTTTGACATTAAACTAACATGAAAAAAGACCTATTAAAGTGTGAAAAGCTATAGTTGGCGTAATTTAACTACTTATCTTTGAATTTTACATATGTAGTGTGAAAGCAACTTCAGTGTTGCCGAGCTTAATGCATATTTTAACTTACTTGTGGTTATAGTGCTGCCATCTTTGTAATTATACATATTTTCAGACGAATTGAACCCAACTAAGCTGGTTGTTGAGACGGGATAAACCTCATTGAAGACTTTGTAATCCACCACATGACACTTCTTGTCCTTGCTCCAAGTAACCATATTTTTGAATTTATATCCCCACAAAATTTCTGAAGGGATATATGAGGATTTTGCTTGCGTTGCTGATCCTGTCGCCTCTGCAGTTCCCTCTAAAATTACGACGACCTCGAATTCTTCTTTTTCAAGATCTTTGGGAGAAATACGATAGAGTGGTGATGAGGGGGTTATTTTGTGAAATACTTGAATAGGCCAAACGAAGAAAAATGAGTTCCGTCCGTTTTCTGAGACTACCTCCAGGTCCTAAAAACATTCAGAATAATGAAGAATAAATGGTGATTCTGTAGAAAACTGAACTCACATTGGAGTACGCTTCTTAATAACCCTAGCATACACTTAGTCGTACATAGTTAAGCATGCATAAGCATATAAAAAATAAACATGTAATTACATACATCAAATCATGTTGATGCGTGTATGCCTTTTCTTGTGCAATGAAGAATAGGCTAAATAACTTTGAAACTTGGGAGCATATTTTCATTTACACATTTTTTTTTATTTTTACTTTTATCTCATTTTATTTACTAATTGATTTAACAAAACGAGATAACAAATGTGTGACCGAGTTCTCGTGCGTTGGAATGAAGTAAATAGAGGCACGTGAAACCAGGCAGCATAAGCGGGGGCTAAAGGACCCCGGGCTAAAGGAGGCTAAAGGCTTGAGTTCGTCATTGGTGAAGGTCAAAGGTGAGAGAGTGAAAACTTTTGTCTTTATGGTTTCGTTTGTATTTATACTGAATTATTTACACTGGAAATGAGATAATTTTTTTCTTCAAAAACAAGAAAAAAAAATATGCGCGCTGATTTTGGAATCTTGAGAATGGACATAAGGTATATAAATCCAAAAGGCCCTTAATAAAATGAAGTGAAAAAGCAAGGAATTCAATTATGACACCATGATACCAAAATTCAAGGACCAGAGGCCTTAGTTTAGACATCGGAAGGAGGCGACAAAACCTTAAAATGTAGGCCTTTTTCTAGAAAAAAGCTGGAAAAACCAGATTTTGCTAATGTTCATAGTCGCTGATAAGCCTAAAAGTCATATATATAATTTTTACACTTCTGGCGTAACAGCCAAAAACTGTTTTCTAAGCTGTTGAAAAAGGGAGGATCTGGGGAGCTCAGGAATTATCACGGCACGGCACGGCATGAAGGGTAGCTCTCAAGCTACCCTTCCCTTGAGAGCAGCTCAGTAAACGGTTTTGGCAAATATTTCAGAAGCTTGAAAATGTCAAAGGCGATTTTAGGCGTAATAGTTAGGATATGTATATAACTGCAAAAATTTATTCTTGGGCTACTTAAATTAATTATGAATAGAATATAAATAACTCTAATATAATATTAACCTATGACTAATATTAAAATTAATATATAATCATTAAAACCGTGATTTAAAATGTAATAGCTACTCAAATAGATTGGTAAGTAATAGAGTTCTCTTTTTTTACATCTTACGTATCTTACGCTACTTAAAATATAGATGGACCGTTTACTTTCTTGTCTGTTTCTTGTAATTTTTCTTGCACTTTTTACTAGTCTTGTACTTTTCACATATCTGGTTCATAATGACCAGGAATCATGTATCCCCATTTATTTTCTACGTTCTGATTCTGAGTTTATTCATTTAGGTAAGAAGAATGCAAAACACCCTTCGTGGTACTGTGCAGAAGTCTTTGATTCTGCTGCACCAATATAGTATAGAAATGGTCTATTATATCGTTAATAAGTAACACAGTAGTATTAGACAGGGATATTGTTTTTATTAAGTAATAAATAGTAAAAGAAAGATAGTTGCAAGGATTGGGAATATATTGTCTAGTGATGACACCGTAAACCAGAAAAAAGCTGGTGCTCCATTATGCTTAATGCTCTAATGCTATATTAAATCGTCAATACAGAACATAGTAATATTAGAACGTAATATTGAGTTGATTAAGTAATGAATAGTAAAAACAACATAGTTGCAAGGATTAGGAATATATTGTCTGGTGATGACACCGTAAACCTGAAAAAATATGGTGCTCTATTATACTTAATGCTCTATTATATCGTCAATAAACAACAGAGTAGTTTTAGACAGTGATCTTGAGCTGATTAAGTAATGAATAGAAAAAAAAGATAGTTGCAAGGATTAGAAATATATTGTCTGGTGATGACACCGTAAACCTGAAAAAATATGGTGCTCTATTATACTTAATGCTCTAATGCTCTATTATATCGTCAATAAACAACAGAGTAGTTTTAGACAGTGATCTTGAGTTGATTAAGTAATGAATAGTAAAAAAAAGATAGTTGCAAGGATTAGGAATATATTGTCTGGTGATGACACCGTAAACATGAAAAAAGCTGGTGCTCTATTATGCTTAATGCTCTATTATATCGTCAATAGGTAACATAGTAGTATTAGACAGTGATTTTGAGCTGATAAAGTGACGAATAGTAAAAAAACAATAGTTGCAACTATCAACAATATCCCAAGCACGATTGACAACTTCTGCTATTATTTTATTATTTTGAATTTTCGATTATTTTCGAATTATTTTTGGGAAAAATCTATGGCTTTCTGCAGTTCTGTTAAAATAACTAAATCAAAACCCAAGGTAGTTTTTTCTGGAGGCAACCTTGATCTAATTTTGTGCAGAGACGTATATAGGATTTTTAGCACCGGATGACATGTTGTTTTTATGCCCCCTCCCCATAATCACTACCAAAATAAAATAGGTCTTAGTACTAAAAAAAAAAATCTTTTCGGAATCCCTTAAAGGCTCCACCCGGGAACAGCCGTCCTTGCTTACTAGCTATGGTACTGTTTTAGTGGGTATAACTCAATAATGAGGGAGTTTAATTTTACATTTATATAATATGAAAAATTTAAAATATTTACTAATCCATTGATTTTTATTGAGATTAAAATTTATCTCAGTATTTGTTGCATTTTACCTAATTATCTGACTTAATTTTACCTAGTTTTAAACTACCCTAGCAATAGGAGTAAACAGCCAAAGACAGTGAAATTCAATTCAGTGGATATTTCGGGCCTATGTCCAACGGCTGTTTACAGCACAACACCAGAAATATATATATATATATATATATATATATATATATATATATATATATATATATATATATATATATATATATATATATATATATATATATATAGGGCCGAAATATCCACTGAATTGAATTCCACTTTCTTGGAAAAAAAAATCCCGTATTGTTTCTACTTTGTGTTTGTTTGATACGGAAGGGCAGTGTGGTCTTCGTCGCTATTTTTGTTGCTTAATTTGGTATTAAAGTATAATTTTTGTACCCACAACAAAAAGTATGTTTTCTTTTGTTATTCCTGGTCTACGTATAAGTGCTGAAGAGCATAATATCGACTATTGGTCGACTTTGTATTGCTAGCCCCAACAGGGCTTGGAATTTTGCTTGCTGCTGCCGTCTATTTCTAAATCAAACTAACGCTTATGTAGCACTTAAGTAGCAATAAAATACTGCGAATATTTGATGTTTTCATCAAATATTCAAATATTTTGATTAATAATGTTGCTCGTTAAATCATTCTTGTATAGAAAAGATGCGACCAAACTTCTGTTTCTTTTTCCTGCTGTGAATATTTCACAGAATAATAATTTGCGGTTAGTAGGAATAAAAAATCTCGGTTCAACTCTTTAGATTTTACTTTTTTACTTTAACTTTGCATCTTATTTCCGTTTTCACCTCTCAACCTTTCTTTTAAATAACATAAAAAAAAAAAATTTTTTAACTGAAAGTAGGGAGCGACATTAAAGCTTAAAACGAACAGAAATTACTCCGTATATGAAATGGGTTGTCCCCTCCGCAATCCCTCGCTCTTTACGCTAAAGCTTTTAATTGTTTTAAAAATCAGAATTGTGGCAAAGAGTCAAAATTTAACGTAAACAGCGAGGGATTGCGGAGGGGACAACCCATTTCATATACGGAGTAATTTCTGTCCGTTTTAAGTTTTAATGTCGCTCCTTACTTTCAGTTAAAAAAACTCGTTTTTTAAATGTAATTTCTGAACGTTTTTGAATTAATACATGTTTGATTTTGGCTCTCCACACATAAATTATTAAAATGAAATTTGCATATTAATTCCTTTTTTGGCTAAATGGCTTTCTCTTAGTTTTGATCAGACGATTTTGAGAAATAGGGGATGGGGAAGGAGGCCTAGTTGCCATGCAATTTTTCGGTTACATAAAAAGGCAACTATAAATTTTAATTTTTAACGATTCTTTTTATTAGTAAAAAATATACGTAACTTAAGAATTAACTTACATAACAAACTTTTATATTCTTTAATTTTTATTATGTATATGAGGGGGTTTGTACCCTCGTTAATACCTCGTTCTTTACACTGAATCGTAAGTTTTGTCCCAAATCTTTAAGAATGACCCCTGAATCAGAAAGGCCGTAGAATAAATAGTTGAAATTCCTAAAAATACTATAGCATAAAGAGCGAGGTATTTATCTCCTCCTAAATACCTTGCTCTTTATGCTAAAGTATTTTTAGAGCCCCTCATATGCGTAATAATCTCTGTTCGTTTTAAGTTTCAATGTTACTCTTTACTTTCAATTGAAAAAACTTTTACATATTTATTTTTCATTATTTTTTTTATAGTAATTTTAGAAAATCCTGCGCCCTTTTCATTGAATTTCAGTTCCCGATGACTTATTTCTCCAAGGGAAGGTCCACCCACATAGCCCGCTCCCCTCAGCCCCACCCCCAAAACCAAAAAAAAACCTGAAAAGGACTGTACACTTCCCAATAACCATTATTATATGTAAACACTTGTCGAAGTTTGTAACTTGCAGCCCCTCCCCCAGGGACTGTGGGGGAGTAAGTCATTCCCAAAGACATAGCTATTATGGTTTTTGACTATGCGGAACATAATGGTTATCTCAAAATTTTGATCCGTTGACTTTGGGAAAAAAATGAGCGTGGGAGGGGGCCTAGATGCCCTCCAATTTTTTGGTCACTTAAAAAGGGCACTAGAACTTTTCATTTCCGTTAGAATTAGTCCTCTTGTGACATTCTAGGACCCCTTGGTCGATACGACGACCCCTGGGGAAAAAAACAAACAAATAAACACGCACCCGTGATTTGTCTTCTGGCAAATAATACAAAATTCCATATTTTTTTTTAGACAGGAGCTTGAAAATTTTGCTATAGGGTTCTCTGATGCACCAAATGCGATGGTGTCAACTTTTGATGACAAAGACTAAATTTGATGAAACTTATACATTTAAAATCAGCATGAAAATCTGATTCTTTTGATGTATATTTTAGCAGCGAAATTCTGTTTTTTAGAGTTTCGTTTACTATTGAGCCGGGTCGCTCCTTACTACAGTTCGTTACCACGAACTGGTTGATATTTTACTTTACCCCTCTTTCTTTTAGATAAAGAAATCTAAATAAAAATAAAATTGAAAGCTCACCATTTATTTGTGACTACGATATGCATACAGACACGAAATTTTAATTTTTTAGCTCTTGTTATAAATGGTTCTTGAAGAATTTGTTCAGTATGCCCTCGACAGACATGCATAAAAGAGGAAAGGGAGGAGGGGAGCTTGGGACACCTCCCAAAATCCTAAATTTTACCCATGACCCTGAGTTTAGCCTTGACTAGATTTTGCCCTTAATTCTTGACACTGCAAGCGTTAACCCTTGTCCGTACGCAAGAAGATGGGGAAGGTGTGGTTGGGACCACTCCTAAAATCCTGAATTTTACCCTTGACATTGATTTTGTCCTTGAATGCATTTTGCTATTGACCTTTGACACTACTACGTAACACCCATTAGTGGTGAAATACGAATTACTGATCTATTCAATAAATTCCCTAATCCTATATTTTGGATTTACTGTTATCGTTATTGCTTCTGCAGCTACCGCTGCAATAATAATCCAAGACTTTTAATATCCCCAAATCCGAATACAAGGCAGAATACCGTACATGCCTGACCATTGAAACCAATATTTAACACCATATAGAACGGTGCATTTAGCACACTATACTTCTGTAGCACGATGCCCTTACCTCTTGAATAAATTCCATAGCCCCATTTTCTGGATTTACTTTTTTCCTAATTATCTCTGCAGTCACTGTTGCGTTGATAATCCGAGATTTTTTAATGTCACCAATTCTGAATACGAGGCAAAGGAAGCCATTTCTTTCACAAATGACAGCTTTTTTACTGAATCTTACTGTCTGGGCTCTATTCTTTGGTCTGGTAAGCTTTGCGAAGAAGACACCAACCATAATTGCCTGCAATAAAATTAAATAAAGTTAGTCAGAACTTCTGATATAGCCCTAATCATGCAGCTATTTTCTGGCAACTGAAGTCTCCTTGTTTTTATTCTCGTTTTACTCATTAAATTTTAACTGATGATAAATATTTATATATTCCCAATATATATATATATATATATATATATATATATATATATATATATATATATATATATATATATATATATATATATATATATATATATAAGAAAAAATAAGTTGTTTGTTTGTGTGTCTGTCTGTTGACTGACGTCATTATAAGGATTGAGCTGTATGTTGTCATGAAGTTGTTTGTTGACTGACGAAATTACAGACTGGGACACAAATGACGACCGGGACACTCAAAGAGAAATTACAGAGTGGGACACCGGGACACAAATAACAACCGGGACACAGGTAATATAAATGACGACTGGACACAGGGACACAACTACAACGGGGACGCCGGGGGCACAGAGGGGATATATACATGGCGACGGGGACACAGGGAATGTTTGATTAGCAATCACCATCAACAAAGCTCAAGGGCAATCATTAGAATAATGAGGTATAGATATGAATACGGATTGTTTTTCCCATGGACAATTATATGTTGCATGTTCAAGAGTCGGTAAACCTGACAATCTATTTATATGTACAGACAATGGGACAGCGAAGAATGTTGTATATTCGCAAGTTTTACGTAGTTAAAAACATATAGATATATCTATCTATATTCACAGGTGGGACACAGGGACACAACTACAATAGCGCGTAACTAATAAAGCTCGTAATGACTTACGCACGTGGGGGGGTGGCTTGGGGGCGCAAAGTGCCCCCGCCAACTAGGTGTTGGGGTGGTGTGAAGCGCCACCCCAACAGCTAGTATATATATATATATATATATATATATATATATATATATATATATATATATATATATATATATATATATATATATATATATATATATATATATATATATTATATACCCGGGTGATATCACCCGGGTGAGTAAAAAAGAAGTCCATTACCTCAACAAGAAGACCAGTCATTGCTTGACATGAAAGTATTATTATTGATGTCATACACTCATTTGTTGGGTATCTGAAACCGTAGCCAATTGTATGTTGTGTGGCAATGCTGTACAGCATAGCAGATCCAAAGTGATACATGTTCGCAACGCATGGTGTAAAATTCCCACTAATTTGATTCACTGAAAGAAAATAATCTCATATAATAATTACTGTAGAATGTAGCAAGTTTTAGAATAATAATAAAAATAAAAATCTACTTATGTGCATACTAATCATAATACAATTAGATATACCTTAATTAAAATTTAATTATAAAGATATAAGCTCTTATAAAAAAAATATAATTCTATAATCTGTTGGGTAAAATATAGCAAATTCTATAATAACAGAGTTATAATAATAGCAAAAATCTAAGTATATGCTCTAATTATAATCTAATTGCATAGCTTCTAAACAAAATCTAATCATAAAAAGCTTAAATATCTATAATATTACCAATACAAATCTATAATCTATAGATTATAGAAAATTCTGTAACAGCATAGCTATAATAGTGACTAAAATCTAATTATAAATTCTAAGAACAATCTAATAAAATATATTCTCTTAAAAATATAACTAAAAACACCTAAAAATTTTGTAATAAGAATAGTAACAATATGAGTCTATAGCCTATAGAATATAGCAAATTCTATAATAATTTAGCTAATAATAATAACAGCAATCTAATTACATATTTTAATTACAGCCTAATTAGAAATATCCTTAAAAAATTTAATCAAAATTCTATAATACTAATAATATAACTTTTACTTTATAAGCACCAGGAACTTTTTTGTTATACCCTACACACTATCTCAGATATGGTTTTAGGTGTGTTTTGGCTTTAAGTTGAAACAAACGATATTTTTTAGTAAAAACCATGAGAATTATATAATTTGGGCATAAATTTGTACATCAGGGGGAGGGGAGGCCATGTAAAGTTAAGTACTTAAAAAAATCATGTAAGTAAGAATTTTAGGATTTAAGACTACTTATATAATTCCTAAAAGCGCTTCATATTGCTTTACCCCTAAGCCCTCCTAATTTGTAAATATATAATCTTTTAAAGGCAATAGGATTACATTATTATTCAAATATATAATATAAAATTATATTATTATTCTTATCATAAAATCTAGATTATATATTTGAAAAGAAATTCAAATATATAGCCCAAGTTATATATTTCCCATGCCCCCATCCCATCAAATACATAAATTATAAAACTATATTATTATTCTTATCATAAAATTTAGATTTACCATTTTTTGGTAAAAAGCATAATAATTATACAACTTGGGCATAAATTTGTACATCACGGGGAGGGGAGGCGAAGTAAAGTTAAGTACTTTAGCAAATGATGTAAGTAAGGATTTTAGGATCTAAGACTACTTGTATAATTGCTAAAAGCACTTCATTTTGCTTTACCCCTAAGGCTCCCTAATTTGTAAATATATAGTCTTTTAAAGGCAATAGGATTACATTGAAATATATGAATAATAAAATTATGTTATTATTCTTGTCATAAAATTTAGATTATATATTTGAAAAGAAATTCAAATATATGCCCAAGTTATATATTTCCCGTGCATTTTACCAAATGTTATTCATTTGTTTTAACAGAATACCTGTAAACTGAAGTAGCCTAGTGCATCAGCTAAGAGCAATAGAGTATAACAGAAAAAATATATATAGAGTATAACAGAGTATAACAGAAAAAATCTGAAGACATCAAACTCTATACCAATTCTGCAATCCTATAAAAAAAAATAACATGTTAAATATAGCTCTGTCATGATGCCACGTCAGATTCCGGAGATCTGAAGTTATTAGAGAGTTATTCTTTTCTTAAAGTATAGTAGTTCCCAAGGCTGTATCCCCAAAGGGTTTGGGGTCATTATAGCCATAGAAAGGGAGATTGAATAATATTTTTTGTCCGGCCTACTTTTTGAGATACGGTCAATCAGCTGGGTAACCAAAACAATTCGTAAGCCATTTTTTGGGAGAACATCTAGGGAATCCCCCTCCATATTTTGAAGGGCCCATAATAAATAAGTAATATTTATTTATTACTGCTAAATTTTATTATTGAACAAACAAAAAGTCATAACACATTCAATTTTTCTTAAGTACAAATAATCAGAATAGCCAAGTAGGACTTTAGCCCCGTGTAAGCTTGTTTTTCTCCTTCTGAACGCCACAATAGCCCTTGATAGAGAACCAGGGATGTTTCTGGGTAATTTTCACAGATAGGAAAGGTGAGTTTCATTGTACCCCTTTACCCATTTTTACCCCTTTATAAAAGAAAGACAAAAACCCAGTTTTTAAGGTTTTTATCCGGTCTCCCACACTACTGTAATCTTAAAATTATAAAAAGGATCTTTGATGATTTGCTAAATGAATAATTTTTAACTCTTATTGATCAGTGACATTTTCAAATCGACGTCAATTCAACAATCCCTTGCTAATTTTGTTGACCACATTAAGGAAATACTGGACAAGCTTAATACTTAGCGGTGGTTTGAGTCTTGGGCACGGGGCAGCAGCCCCCCTCCCAGTTTCTCTGACATTTGACATTAAATTCATTTTATGTTGTATTTTTACACTCCTGTGGTATACCATCCCTGTCCCTGATTGTGGAACCTAATAATGCAACGATTTATCTAAGCTAGATTTAAATCCGTCTAAAAAAATCATTTGACCTTTTAATCACAATGCTTTTGTTGAGGAATTTATACATTGTTATACATAAGCATGTTATGTATTATGTAATTGTATAGAAACTTGACTTTTTGTGGGTTACCTCTTTATTATCAAATAGATCACAGGTAGTCAAATATCTGAATTCTTATTCGATCCCATCCCAGTCTAAAATGGATGGCCGAAGGTATTCTCCTAAGTCCCCACCTTTTTTTCAGCTATTACTAGAAACATCGACAAAAAACTTCCTGACAGATGGAATTTTGTATATGACCTGTTTGTTGCAGAAACATACTATGAAAAACTAAAAGAGCGACTCTTTCAATTATTATACAATTCCCTTGCAGTCCACAATGGAGTACCCCAAGGTACTCCCCTACATAATTCAGGCATCCTCAGAAACAGATCAGTTTCCTAACGATGTCTTTGCTTTTATGGTGCTTCTTTGCTCATTTTTCCTTTTTCACTGCCATTTCACTTGACTTGGGAAAATCGGCTCCAAATTGTCCCCCCGCCCCTGAGGATTTTGACGAAATGACGCCCTGACAGTCATCCTTTGCTTCGCATTCCACGCCTGTTCAACTTCCCCAGATTTCTCCATGTACCCATTTAGAGCTGAATTGACTTTGGCTGAGCCTACAGACTCACGCTACTGACCCTCGTTATAAACCCAATAACCAGCAACGCCAGGACTCAAACCCAGGTCCTCACGGACAAAATATTTCAAATCTAGTGTGTTAACCACTCAGCTGGGACGGCTCAAAAAAGAGGCCTTGGAGAGACAAGGTAGGGCATCCAAACCATACGTGCTAAACACCCTGGGGGAACGGATTTCCTTAAATCCCCACCTCTTTTTCTTCATCATATCCCTCCTGAGATTTCTGCGTCCTCTTTAAAATTACTTTCCGTTACAATTTGTTCTAATTTAAAGTGAGATATCCGTGTAAAAACCATCATCTAAAATGACAAATTCATTACTCAAGCTCCTTAATGAATTTAGCGTTATGTTATAATTTCATTATAATCTCAAATTATTTTTCATCCTTCTGAATTTATTGGCCGTTTTGCCATTTTTTTTAAGTTTTTCACAACAAAATGTTTTAAATCTTAATGTTTTTTTGCAACTTATAAGTTTCAGGCGTTTTAATCTGCAATATCCTTGATGGTTGGTTGAGATATGGCATAGCCCTTGGGGCGCTCACTTTTCAGAAATTATGTAGAAATTATGTTTTCATTACCACATAGTGCGTGGCAAGCGTCGCGAAAATGTGCCAAGTGTGCCGGAAACTGTGTCAACTTTAGTATAGGCTTCTTTAACCTTGGTAGAAATTATGCAGTATGGTGGAACTTTGTGGCATATGTGGTACTCTGAGATTTACACCAAAGTTGGAAGTATGCACCCCCTCAGCAGAGCCTAGAAAGGAGTAAATTTTTCATTGATTACAATTCTATGTTCGATAATTTGATTGCTAGATGTTATTATTGCTAAACCAGGGCTGCCAATTGGAAGGGCCATTGGACGTTCACCCTTCTGTATTTTTACTTCCCGTAATTTGGAACCTACCTTTTTTGGTATTTTCATTCAAAAATCGAAAACAACTAAATTCTCTTCATTTAAAAAAATTTAAAATTCCTGCCCCCTGTATTTTCGTGAATTAGTGTCCCTGTGTGCTATTTTTTGCTTTTCAATTGACAAAAACATATTAAAATTACAAAAGAAGCTTGTGTAAACATTTAGGATTGTAGAGTATGACTTATCTTAATTAGTTTATTGATGATACGTGTTCTAATCCAAGCAAACTTGTTCTTATCCTTCTGAAAGCCACAATAATTCCTAACAGAACATCTAGAGATGTCGTAACAAAAAGACAAACAATATGTTTACAATGGTTACTCTCCGATTATAAAGAATTTGATTGCGAAATTTTGCTTGAAATCAATTTTTATTCACTCAAATAAAAAAAAATAGAAGTACAATTAATTAGTTTATGACATGCTTTCAACTTTGCAAATTGTGTAAATAGTTAACATTTGGTAGATCAATGTAAAGCTAAGACCTGAGCACAACCTGTCAAACCTGTCAAAGTAAGAAAACCTGTCAAACCTGTCAAAGTAAGAAAACCTGTCAAACCTGTCAAAGTAAGAAAACCTGTCAAACCTGTCAAAGTAAGATAACCTGTCAAACTTGTCAAGAATTTAAAGCTCGGTCAGTCAAAGTAAGATTGTAATCCTTCTAAGTAACCAACCTTAGGAGGGAGAAACTGCCGTTCCCCTATGTGCAAGTAGATAGTTCCACCACCTGGTGTACATCTCGGGACGCCATGTGTGCTGCACGATTCTACCATAATTGGTACAGTTCCGCTGCGACTGTCACACTGCCCAAAACGCTTGGCATAGTTTTGCCACACTTGGCACATGCCATCTAGTGTACTTGATTTCTGTATAGGAAGCCAATTCGATAAAAATCACGTTGACGAATTCAATTAGGGAAAAAGTTTTGCCGATTGCAACAATTATATCACTACTTTTACTATTATTGGGTTATTCATAAAATATAATTTAAAATATAATGTAGCTAATAGCAGCAACTTATTTTGAATAAAACAGCCACCCCCCTGCAAACAGATTACAATATCTCAATAAGACGATGTAAGCTGGTCTAACATGTAAAACTTTTTTGGGTACCTTATATACCCATGCCTTGTATGCCTGAAGTACCAAAGAAATTAGAATAAACATAGTTTTACCTCCTGGACTGATCTTAGGGCAATTCCTACCTGATAAACGTGATTTTCAAAGGGATTTGTCTTGGTTGTTACAAAAGTATGCAATTTTTAGGTTAGTTTCATGTTTCTGTCAGTGTTGCCATGTTGAACCGTCTAAATTAATAAGAAATTAAGTAGTTAAATTTGGCAATGCTTTTCCTCTGCAAAAACTGAAACATTAGCTCTGTATTGATTCCCGAAGGTAAATACACCTTCAAGGGAAGGGAACACTTTCTTAAGGTGTTTGGTGCCATTATATTTTTAGTTTTTTTTTGCTGATTTTTAACCCACATTTATTTGTTTTTTAAATATGGCATCCGCTGCTACTAAAAATTACTTAGCTGCATATGGAGGTCTTTTTTATTCATAATTGATTTTTTTTTCCAAAAGTTTGTTTAAGATATAGATAGTAGCCAAGCTTTCCACTTAACCAATTAAAATTTTTATTGTCCTTTGTACTTTAAGAATAAAATACTTCTTATCCTGCTACGGCAAATTCAGGACAAATTTTGAAGAATTATGGCCTTTTGAAGTCTAAGCGAAAACCTATGGTTAATGCAAATTCATTGGGCATAGCCTTTCTAAAACAAAATTTTTTTTTATGACGATCCATATAGCAAAAGATTTTATACAAACAACATTAATATAAAATAATTAAAAATATAAAATAATTTAAAATAATATAAATATTATTTTAATTAATATTAAATATAAATATCAAATATAAAATATTAAATTATATTTCCTATATTAAATATAAATATTAATATAAAATAATTAATATAAAATAATTAAAAAGATTAATACATATATAATATATAAAGATTTATAAAAGTCTACAGAAAGATCTATATATAAAATGTTTCCCGTATTATTTATACAACTTGTTACCAAATATTTTACCACATATAAAAAACTTATACCATATAACAAAAAGATTTTACGACAAATTTGTATATATACTTCGTATAATCTTAAAAGGATTTAATACTTTAAATACTTTCGCGAGTCTCAGTGTCGGCGAAGAAAAAAGGCCCATTAGCATGTTTTCCCATAACCACTGGAACCTCCTAAAGTGTTTTTAGTAAATGGATTTTAAATATATAAACAGTTCAAAAAACTAATGAGTGGTTAGTTTAAAATAAAGAGAAAGTATACTCTTTTACTAATTGTTAATCAAAGCGCTGTCTATTCAATGTACATATAGCATAGATAATGGTATGCGTAATTTTGGTCCTGTCATTGCATATAACTTTGATTATACCAACAAGTGTGACTGTAATGTGTCCCGAGCATTGCACTTGTACTATTGACTGACTATCCCGGAGAAGCTACCAAGTCTGTTCTTTTTCATTTACCCTTTACACAGTATTTACTAATTAGTATAAACTAAAACAAGTATAAATTAGTATAAACTAAAACACAATTAGTATAAACACAATTAATTGTGTTAGTATAAACACAATTTTATATTTTCAATTTATAAAACTAATTGTGTTAGTATGAACACAATTAGTATAAACTAAAACACAGTACTTACTAATATATTCGTACTTCCCCTCTCGAAGTAAACTAATTCGAATAAAACTATATATTCGTACATACGTCTTTGAACGATTTGTCTGAGAGGCGACCCACGACAATGTTAAGCGATCTTCGGTTCCAGTGGTCGCAGAGGGATGGGGAGGGATGCATTTCGTAGCCCGAGCTCCAACTAAGAAACCTGCCAAATTTCATTCCCCTCCAACTTTTCCTTCATGGGGAAAATCTGGCCGAAAGTTTCAACCCGTCAACCCCAGCCCCCCTTTAACGTTGTCCGATCGGACTGAAATTCACAAATTAAGGTCCCCTAGGGCCCAGGAGCTTATCCACGAAATTTCAGCTCGATCCGATAACTCCTTCCCTGTTTTCCAGAAACCACGCATAGCCACTTAAAATTCATTTTTTTTTCCTACACGCCTACAGGTCACAGCCGACATCGGATCTGGGTGTACGAAGACTCATTCGATTCGCAATTCTCCGAGTAATTTTCCTGGAAAGTTTCGTAGGAAAATCTTAACCCTCCGAAAGTTTCGACCCCCCAACCCCCCCCCCCCCCCCCTTCTAACGTTGTCCGATCGGGCTGAAATTCACAAGTTAAGGTCCCCTATGGCCCAGGAGCTTATCTGCGAAATTTCAGCTCGATCCGATAACTCCTTCCCTGTTTTCCAGAAACCACGCATTAGCTACTTAATTACCGCATTTCTCTCCATAAGAGCCCATAAGAGCAAATTTTAGATTTTGCAGACCGTAAATACTTTTTATACTCTAATTTAGTTTTCTGTTTAAGCTGAAATACTACACCGCTACGTGGTCGTTCGCAAGAAACCCAAATACGTAGCCAAAATTTGGCTTTATTTTTAACTGATTTTAGACCCGGATCGCAAGACCATTCAGGCTTCCGCGTATTAAATTTAACACGTTCTTCGGGAAGAGCCACCCTCTCAGCTTCCTTCATGCAAGATATAATATCAAAATAATATTTATTCAGAAAATTCTTTTCATTTACAAATTTAGATCCAACCTGAAGTAGCTGAAAAGGAACTTTTATCCTAGACAAAAAAGCTGCAAGTGTAGAAATATAAAGAGCCCAATTAGCCTTATTCCAATTTCGTCTGGTAAACCATCTACGATTCCCACGTCTATTAGAACTATCTTGCGACAGAGAAATACCAAGCATGAAGGAAATTGGTAGGTGGTCCATATCGCTTTCTATTTCATGTACAGAAACAGTCGAAACAGATAAGTTAGGAGAGCAAAGAACATGATCCTTATTAGTAAGGCTCCCGGAATGATGGATGTAAGAAAACAGACGATTCTTATCCACTAGCTTAAACTCAGATAAAGACTCGAAAACATATCAGACCGAATATTTGAATTCAGTAAATCAGCATTAAAATCCCCGGCAACAACAAATTGATAACCGAGAGATGATGCAGATTCTGTCACTCTTTTCAAAACACTACAGGTCTTGGCAAACTTGTTCAGTGATTGAACCGACTTACGATCACAAGGAAAATACACATTTATAAGTATTAAATCGGCAATTTATACAGCCAAAAGGTTTTTGTCACTATGGAACAGCATAGGCGTCGTGGATGAAAGGGAGCTACGTCTCAGTATACATGCGAGGCCTCCGGAAGGTCTACCAAACGTAGATCTTGCAGCACTCACAAAAGTAATATGGTTTGCACTCCGTTTCAACAAGCTGGCATTATTTGAAGATAAAAGATGCTCTTGAAGACAAACGATGTCATAGTTGCTCGAAAGTTCGTCAATGATGTGCTCTTTTTGACGTTACTAATATATTCGTACTTCCCCTCTCGAAGTAAACTAATTCGAATAAAACTATATATTCGTACATACGTCTTTGAACGATTTGTCTGAGAGGCGACCCACGACAATGTTCAGCGATCTTCGGTTCAAGTGGTCGCAGAGGGATGGGGAGGGATGCATTTCGTAGCCCGAGCTCCAACTAAGAAACCTGCCAAATTTCATCCCCCTCCAATCTTTCCTTCATGGGGAAACTCTGGCCGAAAGTTTCGACCCGTCAACCCCAGCCCCCCTTTAACGTTGTCCGATCGGACTGAAATTCACAAATTAAGGTCCCCTAAGGCCCAGGAGCTTATCCACGAAATTTCAGCTCGATCCGATAACTCATTCCCTGTTTTCCAGAAACCACGCATAGCCACTTAAAATCCATTTTCTTTTTTTTCCTAGACGCCTACAGGTCACAGCCGACATCGGATCTGGGTGTACGAAGACTCATTCGATGCGGAATTCTCCGAGTAATTTTCCTGGAAAGTTTCGTAGGAAAATCTTAACCCCCCGAAAGTTTCGACCCCCCAACCCCACCCCCCCTTCTAACGTTGTCCGATCGGGCTGAAATTCACAAGTTAAGGTCCCCTACGGCCCAGGAGCTTATCCGCGAAATTTCAGCTCGATCCGATAACTCCTTCCCTGTTTTCCAGAAACCACGCATTAGCTACTTAATTAACGCATTTCTCTCCATAAGAGCCCATGTTCATTTGAAATTTTTAAAAGTTAATGAGAAGTTATATTTACACAAATGCAAGTGATTAGCTCGGTAAGTAGAGCGTGGGACTTTTAATCCTCGGGTCAAGGGTTCAAGTCCCTTACGGGCGGTTTTTTTTAACAACATCAAAATAAAAGTGTATAATTTTGATAACACCCGGACAGCTTATCAATTGAGAGATAAAAGAATATTAGCTTCTTATGAGCAAAAGAAACATTTCGGTCATTTTATCTATTTTTTTTCTATTTTATACAATGATTTAAAAGCGGGGGGGGGCGGCAGCCACCCAAGTTCCCCTCCTAATTCCTGTACGAGGAGTACAGGAATTATTAAATTACATCCACCATGGATTGTAGAAAAACGTACAGAAATAATATAAAAAAACTTCGTTTTCTTAAAGAGTTAAAGAGGCTGCGTCCCAAAGTAGAACGTTAAAACGTACAGGAATTAGAAGAGGCAGTTGGGGGGCTGCCGCCCCCCAAACCCCCAGCTTTTAAAGACTCTTTTGTACAGGTTTTTCTTTGTGGGGGGACTTCATTGTTACTAATTACTAGTTTCGGCGCAATTGTTCTCCTGTCCTCTTGTGTTTAACATTTTTCGAAGTTATCCCATTATTCATTCATTTCAATTTTTTGTTAATTAAAAGAGGGCCTTTCCGAAGCCAAGAGCGGGGGGTTAGCAAAAAACAAAAAACCTGTACAAAAGAGTCTTTAAAAGTTGGGGGTTTGGGGGGCGGCAACCCCCCAACTGCCTCTTCTAATTCCTGTACGTTTTAAGGTTCGACTTTGGGACGCAGCCTCTTTAACTCTTTAAGAAAACGAAGTTTTTTTTATATTATATTCAGTATAAAACGACCTATATTACTTACGACACGACTGCTTGTACATGGATTATTCTTTATGGTTGATTACATAAAAAAAAAATAGTTTTTTTTAACTGAAAGTAAGGAAAGACATTAAAACTTAAAACGAAAAGAAATTACTCCGTATATGAAATGGGTTGTCCCCTCCGCAATCCCTCGCTCTTTACGCTAAAGCTTTTAATTGTTTTAAAAAGCAGAATTGTAACAGAGTCAAACTTTAGCGTAAAGAGCGAAGGATTGCAGAGGGGATAACCCATTTCATATACGGAGTAATTTCTGTTCGTTTTAAGTTTTAATGTCGCTCCTTACTTTCAGTTTAAAAAACTAGTTTTTTATGTAATTTCTGAACGTTTTTCAATCAAGGCATGTTTGATTTTGGCTCTCCACACATAAATTATTAAAATAAAATT
Organism: Artemia franciscana; assembly: GCF_032884065.1. Lineage (NCBI taxonomy): Eukaryota > Metazoa > Arthropoda > Branchiopoda > Anostraca > Artemiidae > Artemia > Artemia franciscana. The sequence goes on from NC_088882.1 coordinate 1,142,215, forward strand.
TGAATATTAATTCTTTTTTGGCTAAATGGCTTTCTCATAGTTTTGATCAGACGATTTTGAGAAATAAGGGGGTAGGGAAAGCCTAGTTTTCCTGCAATTTTTCGGTTACATAAAAAGGCAATTATAAATATTAATTTTTAACGAATGTTTTCATTAGTAAAAAATAAACGTAACTTAAAAATTAGCTTACGTAACAAACTTTTATATTCTTAAATTTTTATTATGTATATGAGGGGGTTTGTACCCTCGTTAATACCTTGCTCTTTACACTGGATTTCTCCAAGTCAAGATACCCCCCAATAGCTTCCTCCCCTCAACCCCACCCCCAAAACTAAAAAAATCCCACGAAAACGCTGTACACTTCCCAGTAACCATTATATAATAATAATAATAATAATAATAATTTATTTTTGACCCGCTACAAAAATTAAAGTCAATAAAAGAAACAAAACAAACACTAGACAAAACAGAAAAAACAAGAAACTAAAGCAAACGAGTAAGGCCTCCGTGGGCGGGCAGATACTTATAAGTAAAATGGGGTATTTTGCCAGCAAGCTCTGTAAGCTTCGACCTAATGTCCGGGAAAATATAAATAGATATGAGGCTCCTATTCCTATACCATGGAGGCAGAAACAATAGAAAACGGGAAAACCGGAAATAATAAGAACGAATTGAACTGATATCTTTTTTATGAAAAATAGGGTAAATACCAGAAAGAAACAAAACCGAATGATCTGTAAAAACCGAGTATAATTTAGCAAGAGACTTTCTATTGTATCTACCTCGGTTAGCAACAATTTTAGAGTAACTTAATTGGATTTTCTTCTTGCAATCAGCAACAGTGAGCGTCCGTGAGGATTTTAGAGTTTTACTAACGTTAATTCCCAGCCACCGAAATGAAGAAACCGACGGGATAAAAAAAGATCCACAGATTAGAGGAGTAGTGATATTGCTATTAAATGAAAGATATTCACACTTTGAAAGATTAAGAGAAAGTCCAATCGCATGAAGTTTAGATGCTACTGTTGAAACAGCGAAAGAGAGCCCTTTCTTAGTCCTACTGATCAAAAGAATATCATCCGCATAGGCAAGATAAGAAATATTTACAGAATTAAGGATGCAAGTAGGTGGGATAGAGGAAAGGACAGATGATATACAAAGTTTGAAAATAGAGGGGGAGAGTACAGCAGCTTGCCTGACCCAACGTCGTACTGGAGTTTTACTATCTGATACTCTCATATCCGTTTTAATCCGCAAAAAGGAATTTGAATACCAATATCTAAGAAGAAAATTACTGATATGTTGATACTGTGACTAAAAAGGGAAAAGATAGCTTGAGAATGCGTAACAGTGTCAAAGGCTTTGGAGAGATCCAAAGTACATCAATGTAACTCAAATCCCTTTTAAGTAGCCTCAGTAAGAACATTAGCCAAAACTCGATGAGGCAGCTGGCAACTTACCCCAGCTGAAAACCCAATCTGATTTTCACCAAAATATGCGGATGAAGTAACTAATGGGAGGAGAAGATACTTAAAAATTTTGCTTATATTGCAGGAAACCGTTATTGGCCTGTTAGATGCACAATCAGTCGGAATCTTTCCTCTTTTCAGGATCGAAGTAACTGTTCCACACAAAAAATTTTCAGGCACAACCGAGGTGCATAAGCACATTTGAAACAGAAGTTGTAAATGTTGCACTAGAGCTGGACAATCAACGTTTGGGGGTTTGACACTTATACCATCACAATCAATAGAGCTAGACTTAAGCTTTTTTATAGCTTGTGCCACCGAAACTAAATTAACTGGGAGGATCTGATTCTGGCGGAGTGATATGGGAAGCGCAGAAATAAGCAACCTCATAAAAGTAGCATGAACAAAATGGTTTATAGTGTTGAAAATCTGGTCGTAATATTTGCACCAAGCAGCAGGACTAATTGAGCTACTTGTTGATGAAGAGTCATCGATTTTATTTGAATTTACCACATTTTTCCAATCGAAATTACTTGACGGGAATTTGCAAATTTTAGATTTTGCAGACCGTAAATACTTTTTATACTCTAATTTAGTTTTCTGTTTAAGCTGAAATACTACACCGCTACGTGGTCGTTCGCAAGAAACCCAAATACGTAGCCAAAATTTGGCTTTATTTTTAACTGATTTTAGACCCGGATCCCAAGACCATTCAGGCTTCCGCGTATTAAATTTAACACGTTCTTCGGGAACAGCCACCCTCTCAGCTTCCTTCATGCAAGATATAATATCAAAATAATATTTATTCAGAAAATTCTTATCATTTACAAATTTAGATCCAACCTGAAGTAGCTGAAAAGGAACTTTTATCCTAGACAAAAAAGCTGCAAGTGTAGAAATATAAAGAGCCCAATTAGCCTTATTCCAATTTCGTCTGGTAAACCATCTACGATTCCCACGTCTATTAGAACTATCTTGCGACAGAGAAATACCAAGCATGAAGGAAATTGGTAGGTGGTCCATATCGCTTTCTATTTCATGTACAGAAACAGTCGAAACAGATAAGTTAGGAGAGCAAAGAACATGATCAATATTAGTAAGGCTCCCGGAATGATGGATGTAAGAAAACAGACGATTCTTATCCACTAGCTTAAACTCAGATAAAGACTCGAAAACATATCAGACCGAATATTTGAATTCAGTAAATCAGCATTAAAATCCCCGGCAACAACAAATTGATAACCGAGAGATGATGCAGATTCTGTCACTCTTTTCAAAACACTACAGGTCTTGGCAAACTTGTTCAGTGATTGAACCGACTTACGATCACAAGGAAAATACACATTTATAAGTATTAAATCGGCAATTTATACAGCCAAAAGGTTTTTGTCACTATGGAACAGCATAGGCGTCGTGGATGAAAGGGAGCTACGTCTCAGTATACATGCGAGGCCTCCGGAAGGTCTACCAAACGTAGATCTTGCAGCACTCACAAAAGTAATATGGTTTGCACTCCGTTTCAACAAGCTGGCATTATTTGAAGATAAAAGATGCTCTTGAAGACAAACGATGTCATAGTTGCTCGAAAGTTCGTCAATGATGTGCTCTTTTTGACGTGTTCCATTTATATTGTACGAAATAACCGATAATTTTTGTGACATCATTTTTTCATAGCGGTTGCAATACGAGACTTGAGCACTGGACATAATAAACTATATGAAGTATGAGAATCGCCGCAGTTTGCACATTTAGGTCTATTTAAACAGGGCGCATCTTTCGAAAAATGTGATTTTCGGCGCAGCGCGCACATTTTTCCACCTGACTGGTACAATCGTTGATAAAGTGATCAGGAGACCTGCACTTAAAGCAACATCGCGGTACACTTACGAAATCATAAATTCTGAAAATTTTGTAACCTATTTTTACTCCATTCTTCATAGCGTCACGTTTTGCAAACGAATCTGAAAAGTCTAGCTTGACAGTTTGGGACAAACCAATTCGGTTTGCGTCAACGACTCCTGAGTGCATTTTGAATTCGGAAGCATTAAATGACAGCGGGATTCCTTTTATTATTTCAAGGTAACATTTCTGCAGAATCTTCGTGCCAATACCCGAGACTACAGACTTCACAGACTCACAGAAATCAGAAGCTACCGATTTTTCAATGTTCACGAACAGTTTATCTCCCACCGGCCGAATACTAACAACCGAATCATGACCACTTAATTGATTGATAATGTCTTTGCGGCTTGTCGGATCTCTAGTAGATGGTGGCAATTTAGAGACAACAATAGTAGAGTGGTTATCGGCAGGTTTCGAGGTTCCAGGCTGTGGTAATGGCGGGAAATGGTTGGAAAACACATCAAACTGACTAGAAATAGTCTTTAGCTGGATACGCAGCTTGTTTACTCCGGAAAAGAGAGCAGAATAAGCAGTATCTGGTATCAATGGGACTTCACTAGGGTTTAATATACAAAATACCGGGATGTCGAAATCATCTGTATTGCCCTTCTTGATGAAATCCAGTATATCTCCTAAATGACTTAGTGGCGCTTTCAATCCAGTTCGCTTCTGAAATAAAGCATCTGGATACAGCTTGGACCCAAGCCACTTATTCGCATTCACAATATCATCGACGTCAAAAAATTCTGTACCAAACTTCTGAATCATCTCATCATCAATTCCTTTTTCAACATTTTGCTGAACAAAATTTAACACCGGAGAATAATGCAAATTGTCCTCATCACCTCCGTGTATGTTAACTAATTATAGCGCGCTCACAGTGAAATGCGTGAAATGCGCAGTGAAATAACTTGAATGCGGCTCACAGTGATTGCAATCTTGAATGCAAATTAAATCATGAGCGATGGAAATTAAATAATAAGCGAGGGAAGCGCAGTTTCTTGCTACCTGATCCCCGCAGTTTAAGGGAGAATCGACTCCCGGCAGGTACAACGGCCCTTGCGACAAGAAAACTCTCCTCTTCTGCTCGCTGATTATCGCATAATACGGCGCTACTACCGTTCCCAAAGTTAAAACCTTTTTCTCTCTTTTTCCTTCAGAAATATCGATCAATCAAAGTTCTAATTAATTCCTTTTTTATCTTTTTATCCAGCCATGGAATTGGTATAAACCAGTCAGACAAGTTTTAATTAAAACCAATCTTTTGCCAAATTTTTCAAAATCCTACTAGCTTCACTGGGATTAAAATTCAATATCCATAAGATCACTGAGAAAGCTTACTCGTTTGATTTCGTTCATAAATATCCGGTTTTGAGATAGTGTTAAATTGACCAGTGTTAAATTGTAGATCCTGCCAGTGTTAAATTGAAACTTCGGCCAGTGTTAAATATGTAAACACTGGCCGAAGTTTGTAACTTGCAGCCCCTCCCCCAGGGACTGTGGGGGAGTAAGTCATTCCCAAAGATATAGTTATTATGGTTTTTGACTATGTGGAACAAAATAGCTATCTCAAAATTTTGATCCGTTGACTTTGGAGAAAAAATGAGCGTGGGAGGGGGCCTACATGCCCTCCAATTTTTTTGGTCACTTAAAAAGGGCACTATAATTTTTCATTTCCGTTAGAATGAGCCCTCTTACGACATTCTAGGACCACTTGATCGATACAATGGCCCCTGAAGAAAACAAAAAACAAATAAACACGCACCCGTGATTTGCCTTCTGGCAAAAAATACGAAATTCCACATTTTTGTAGATAGGAGCTTGAAACTTCTACAGTAGGTTTCTCTGATACGCTGAATCTGATGGTGTCATTTTCGTTATTCTATTACTTTTAATGGTTGTTTTCCCCTATTTTTTAAAATAAGTAAAATGTTCTCAGGCTTTTAACTTTTGATGGGTAAGACTAAACTTGATTAAAGTTATATATTTAAAATTAGCATTAAAATGCAATTCTTTTGATGTAGCTATTGATATCAAAGCCGGGTCGCTCCTTACTACAGTTCGTTACCATGAACTGTTTGATTGTGTATTGCTATGCTGTTTGACCTATGTGATTGGATGCACGTGTAGGCTTGTGACCTCGTTCAAGTACTTATCTCTATTAATTACTAAAGCAGGAAAACAGTTACCCTTTCTCCTTCTGTCTTTTATACTTTGTATAGTATCTATTATTTATTACTCATTATATTTTATATATTATCTATTATGTATTATTCATTGTTTATTATTTATTATTATTTGTTATAGTTTACATTTTTTATGTTTGATTTTATGGTGTGCTTTTTTTTTGCGTTAGTGGTGTTCCACGTGTGATTTCTTTTTTCACTCTAAACATTTTTTTGCTCATAATTGTTTAGTATGGTTTCTAGAATATAATTCGGAATATAGATGCTATTGAAATAACTGAGCATTTTAGTCGCTAAGATTTCGAACTTTTTAGGAATGTTTGTCGATTGCCTCTTGTTTATCCAAAATGTAAAAACAAATATTGATTTAGGCTTAATTGAAATATGGGTAATATTTGCCATTTTAAATCGTGGTGTTAGTGACCTTTGCAGATGAGTACTATGTCGTAATGTAGACTTTAATTAAGATTACAGTATTTATAATCAATTTTGGACATGTGATTGCATGAAAATTGTGGGCTGTAATATTATAATCCTTCCAAGTATATATCAGTTTCGAAAAATAACACCTTGATATGTACAATTATGAAATGCACTAATGCCTGTTTGTAAGCTAAAGTAAAGAATTTAATTTAATTCAGTGAAAACTTTTATTGTGCTTAGAGCTTAGAAAAAGGGCCAGCGATTAAAGTTAATCAGTAAAACATTTTCCTCTCTTTTTAACATATTACAGGATATCAACAGCATAATCAACGCCCTGTATACTGCTGCTCTTCTACCCATTTAATGGCCAGGGTTGAATGAATCAGCAAAAGGTATTGATGGGACAACCCCATCAGTGACACGGTTCCACGTGAATGTGCTGAGAAGTTCCGAACAAGAATCGTTTTGGGTATGGGGCACCAGCATATATCCAAAGTATAAAATGCGGAACGCAAGTAACTTTATTCTCTACGATATCATTTTTTGATTCCATGAAGCTTTTTTTTAATTCGAAAAAGGAAAGAAAGCGACCGCAGACAGAACTAAAAAAAGACAAAAAAATTCAGTTTAGTTTGTTGCATGTGACCAAGGCTGTATCCAGGATTTCGTTTGAGGTTTTGTTCGGGGGTCGGTTACGCAAAAACTTCATAACACGCAGAAAAAATTTGGTTTTAAGCTTTTTTTTTAATTTCTGTTACTTTTTGTTACTTTACGAGTCAGAATTTTTTCGAGGGCCTGTAATCCCCCTCCTAGGTACGGCTTTGAATTTGGCTGATTTCATACCAAATATTTTTGTTAAAGTTCAGAATCCTCTCATATGATTTGTTAAGAAAGGGATGCTTACAAAAATTCATTAAATATTTCATAGATACAATTTTGACAAACTTATAATATCCCAACAATTTTAATTTTATTAACAGAAAATCCTTTTACTAATAATTACCACAAGAGTTTTATAATTTCATTTTTCCGTTTGATTTGTGTCATGATCTTATTTACCAAGGTACCTCTGCCCAAGGTATCTTTTAAGGAATATGTTTGTGTGTTTGTGTATATAGGGGAGGGGAAGGACTCATATTGCTGGTTTCCTGCTCTTCAACCTTACGACTCCCACAAACAAAATATTTATAAAATGAATACAAAGGAAAGAGCTTTGCCTACATGTCTATCCTCCACTTATGGGTGCCCATAAGCTGAATTTTAGGGGGGAGGGGCTTACCATGTTTAATCGGCACTTCCAATGCTGTATAACAGAAATGCAAAATAAAATATAAAATATAAGGCAGCGTCAAATAGCTAGGGGGGAGCCTCCCTGGCCGCCTTATGGGTGTCCGTGCCTAGATTTACTTTTTGTTTCTGGAAATGTTGATAGAACACTTGCTAATATGTATATATATATATATATATATATATATATATATATATATATATATATATATATATATATATATTTCTATTCGTTTCGTGTTTCATTTATTCTAGTTGTATGCTTGGTAGATTAGTTCATTCTTTTTTTTTCTTTTTTGGTTTAATCGAGTTCTTTACTTTTTTTTGAAAAAACTTATTTTACGAAAAAACGTCTTATTAATTAATATCATCAAGAGAATAGGCTTATTATGGTGATTACAAAGATGAAAAGATCCAATAAGTTTAGCATTACCCATCAAAGGCTACGAACCTGAGAAAATTTACTGGATTTTGAAAAAGATGCACCCCTAAAGATAAAAATCTTAATGATACAATTATACTATCAGATTTAACTTATCAGAGAGTCCTACTGTAGAAGTTTCAAGCTCCAAGCTGTTAAAATATGGAATTTTGTATATATTTTTTACCAGAAGAAAGATCATGGATGTGTTTTTATTTGCTGTTTTTCCTTCAAGGGTGATTGCAGCAATCCAATGATCCTATTATATCAACAGAGGAATCATTCGAACAGAAATCTAAAGTTCTAGCGCTCTTTTTGAATAACCATAAGGATTGGAGGGCAACGAGGCCCCCTCCCACGTCCTTTTTTCCCAAACCATCCTATCAATACTTTGAGATAGCAATCTTATTCAGCATGGCCGAAAGGCCCAATAACTATGTCTTCGGAGATAACATGACCCCCGACGGCCCCTGGGAAAAGGTCTTTGAGTTATAAAATTTGCAGACTATTTATGTATAGCAGCTTATTTTTTATTGGGGAGTATGCATACATTTTTCGGTTTTGAATTGTGTAAACTTTTTGCAAGGGAAATTTTCCAAGAGGAGTCTACTCCCTTCCATGGGAAGGGAGGCTTTTGGTGGTGAGATTTCGGGGGAATTTCGCAATGTCGGATTTTGCCAGAATTCTTATACGAATTTTTCTTTTTATTCGTCTTACTTTCTCTTTGCCAACTCAATTTTATGCGTGTAGATGTTAAAGGTAAATGGTTAATTTCCACCGGAATTGAATCGTCGACAAGATCTTTTCATGGAGGTAGAGCCGAATTTTTTAGAATCATTCGACAAACCATCAAAGGTAAAATAAAAAAGAAGTTTTTTGAACTGAAATTAAGGAGCAACATAAAATCTTAAATCAAACAGAAATCATTTCGCATGTGAGGGGGTTAGCTCCTCTAAAACACTTTAGTCTTTAGGCTAAGGTTTAAATTTTGTCACAATTCTTTAAGACCGGCACCTCAAAAGCAATGGTCATTTGATCAGAACAATAAGAAGCTTTTTAAAAGTACTGAAAAACCTTAGCATAAGTACCAATTGACCGACGTAAGTCTTACAGCAGTAGACTTAACGCTGTAAGACTTAACTGTAACGCTGTAAGACTAACTGTAAGTCTTACAGTTAAGCAAGGCTTCAGTCTTGAGCTCCTTAGTTGGGCGACTAGAACGCCGAAAATCATTAAAAATCTTATCACAACTAGATTCAATGTGGGATTGATGAGAATTTTTCTTAATATTTCGGTAAATCAAAAAGATTAAAGCCATTAAACTTTGTTACAAAAGTCTTCTAACCTTCAAAAAAATACGGTAATACTTGAGACAAAAGACACATTTTAAAGGAAACACTAAAAAAATTTTGAATATTAAAAAAAAAAAAAAAAAACAATCGTATATACTTACTTATCTCATCCCTAAGGTTGCAGTGCCTCACTTTACTTCTTTTCCTCTCCTGATTGATAGATATACCGCTTACTTTATACATTGCCATTATTTAGGAGGGTTGCTTGGGACCTGGGCCCCCCAAAATCAAAAATTCTATTTTTTTTTGTTTCGCAGTATTTCCTCTTCAAGTTATCGCATGATTTTTTAGATTGTTGGCCGTTATCCTAGTTTTTGCTATTGTTGAACCTCCTCCACCAAATAATACTGCATAAGTACTTACATTTGCACTCTCTATAGTTAATGGATTTTGAATTGATGGCTAGGTAGACCAAATCTTACAAACCAACCACCAGAGAAAAAAGAAGACCAATAGCTATCAATACAGCCGCTCGTCTCAAAGTCATCAGATGACACGTGAATTGGCGACTGATTGCAATCTACAGTTGATTAGTTGTGAGATTAGGCCAATGTGTGAAGGAAGCTAAAGCGACCAGTACGCACATCTAGTTATACTTATGTTTTAAGAAAATGATTAGACTTACCACCATCAGGGAGATTATCTGGTTCAAGGTCTCCATGCAAAAAGCACTGTAGCCACCAAAAAAACGCAAATGTGGTCCAAGAGAGAAAAAAGGAGAAAGCAAAAGCTCCCAGGGACCATCTCCACTTGGCGTCTACAAGGGTTGTAAATAAATCTGTAAATCTTCTTGTTGACAAATGGACTGACTCGACATTACAATCACCATTCTTGGATACGACGCGCATTGTGCTCGTTCTGAAACACAAACAATTATATTAAAAGAGGAAAAAGACAAAAATTGGCTCTCGATAAAAAGAGGGGCAATGAAATCAAACAGAAAAATTAGGGAAGAAAATCCAAGTTTTAATTGAAATTATCCTGAAATGAATGTGAAATAAGGCTATTAGGCAAAAGCCAAGAACCCTCGACTTAAAGTAGAAGGTACAGAGCGGATTTGAAGCGGATACAGCGGATTGAATGAGGAAAAATTGGTGGCACGTTTGAAGGTATATGAGATAGAGCAGTGGTTGAATTGGAGGTATGGAATATGGAGCCGTAGGCATGCGTGCATAATGGGTTAGGTTTGCCGTCGAATACCCAGAAAACCTAAGACGGCGAAGAGTCTGATCAAGATCTGATCAGGAAATCAAGGAACGGAGACAGAAACATATAAGTAGAATATATCAACGCACTACGAAAAGTGGAACATTTCTGAAAATTTTCAGTTTTCTGAAAATTGGGTATCTGAAGGTCACCCAACTCCTCTATTTAAATTCAAAATATTAAATAAAGTTTGCTGAGAAAGGGATTTTTGTCTTAAATTGCCGGGGCTAGACCAGTAAGTAATTACAAGACTAAATTCTATTAGAAATACACTATTTTTCTGGTAAAAGGTAAGAAAAATAAACAAAAATAGAACCAAACTGATTTAGTTCATTTTTCTTCTTAAACGAAATCGCATACTGTCAAAATACTACTCTGACTGATGAAAAATATTTTTTTAATAGATAAACCAAAATATCGCTTATTCTTTTCGATGTAAAGCGATAGACAGGACCTCCACACCTCCAGAAAACGTGTATTAAATAGTCAAACATCTTGTGACATTTGGTAAAAAAAAATTAGAAACTTTCCTTGAAGAAAAACATTTTTCAATCCTTTTTCCTCCTACTTATGAAAATTATGAATAATTTTACAGAATATCTGCCGGGGCCAAAGCAAGACCCTTGTCAGGATTTTTTTTTTGGGGGGGAGGAACAAAAAAAACCTTAAAGACGCATCACAAATCTGTTAATATGTATTTTCTGATAAAATTTGAGTCGGACAAAAAATTCAGGGGGAGGGGTAACCTCTTGTTATAGCCTTGGGCCTAAGGGATGCTGAAATAGAAACATTAAGCAAAAGTTGTACAAATTTTGGATTTGGAGGAAAATATTTGACATGTGTTTTTAGACTAAACGTTTTTGTTTTGTATTAAAATTTTTCACGTTTTTGAACTATACCATTTTACGTTTTAGAAGCATAATTTCAAATATTTAGAATTTATAATAAATCCCACTGAAAGCCTACGATAGTGATTAAAAAAAGATAGTCGCTCACGTGTCATTCAACTGAAATGAGAGTTACTGAATAACTGACTGAATAAGACAAGAGATGTTTTAAATTTTTATCGTTATCTCATTTTCTTGAATAAAAGCGTCGCAACATTTTTTTTAGCAAAAAGAACTTCAAACAAGAAGCAAAATATTTGCAGATCCATAAAGATATAAAATTCTAGATTGAAATTTGGGTTTTGGCTTAGTTAGTGGTAGTAAAAATTGCCCAATTCACTCTTTTATTTAATATTACCTAACTTTATTTGATAGCATGATTAATTAAGTGTTTATCAAATAGCATTAGATTGTAAAATTATTTCATCAGTTATTTGTGAAGAAAGGCTAAGGGAAAGCTTGTAAATATTTTCACTTTCAGGGTCCTCGTAAACACATTAATTGGCGAAGTATTTTCGCAACTACTTTTAATTTGTTTAGATCAAAGACTTTCGGCAATTTATACGAGTTGGAACTGGCGCTAGTGTTGACAATAAAACCGCCAGAGTCATCTAATATTTGGCATTTCTTGACATTTTTCCAAACTTCAGAATTGTGTTTTTTCGTAAACAGAGATTATATACTTATTACCACACTAATTTTGCCAATCGCTTTATTTAAACCATTTTTACCCAATATTTAAGCTGAAAAAATAAAAAAAAAACACTAGATGGTATTGGTGTTTTGTCCATACCAGTCTCCACTATTATAAGTGACCCGTACTCTTTGTCTGCATTAGGATTTTGCTACCCTTCTTGTATCTACCCGTATGTACTCAAGATGGTTGAGAATGAATCTCCCACTTTTCTGAATCAATTCGAAGGACCCACCGAGGATATTTAGAAATTCCTGTGTGAAAACACACGTTTTCGGCTGGACTCTCCTTCAAGAAAAAGTTCTAATGATTGGACTTATCTAAATGTTTAATGGGTGGGACTTAGCCTTGTCGATACTTAATCTATAGTCGATATTTAATCTCTGTCGATACTTAAAGGACTTAGCCTTAATCTCTGGTTGAATTAACGTTCTTTATTGGACAGGATGGATTCAGTTACATATTATTTTTCTGATCAGTTACATATTTATTTTGCAGATTTTTAGATTTTTTTTTATTTTGTTCTCTTGAATTTTTAATTTTAAGTCTACATTTCTTTTGATGTTTTCTGTTTTCCTTATCCTTTTTTCAGAGGCACCATTGGGGGGGGGGCCCACCCCAGATTTTCCAGGGGGCCCAAGCTTCCACCACAAAGGGTCCTTTGCCGGCCATAATAATCCAATATGTCCAACATAATCCATTCTGTCCAACTGATTTGAAATTATTGCACGCCTATTAACCAAAGAGCGTAATTACTTGACGACCCTTGGGGTAATTACGCTATTTGCTATTAATTATTGTAAACTTTGAAAGTAGGTCATTCAGCGTTTTTCTCACAGTTACTTCGTTATGCAAGGATTTGTAGTAATTATATTGATTTTAAAAATAGATGTAAAATCTTAAGCCAAAAATTGATATCAAGAGGTTTTTCTGCAAATAAATTAACTTGGCAATTTAAAAAATTTAGTTTTCATTATAACGAACTTTTAAATAAATATCAAAAGAATTATCTAGAAATACTTAAAGAAATTTTTAACTAATTTCGGAGGTTCGAGAAATGTTGTCACAGCGCCATTTATTTTGAATTGTGTTTCTAATTGAGCGGATTTTTGTAAAAAATTAGCGACATGGTAAAGATGAATTCTATAATTGTTTAATTCATTCAGGTTTTTTGCAATGTGTTAATATTTGTGATTTGGTAAAATTTATAATATTTAGTTTACCTATTGTTGCTAAAGGGAGGGATATATTAATAGGATAAGCTTGTTTTGGTTTTACTTGGTTGTTTTACATTTGCTGTTTTTTTTTCATAGGCATGTATTTTGGGGGTGATACCTGACGCGGGGATGCCATGGATATTCTGTGGTAGCCACAACACTGTGCTGGGTAGAGAATTTAGAGTGGCGAAACCCTATATAGGCCAGTGTATTCTCCTGATGAGCCCTTGTGTTGGGTGTTGCCTCTGAATTATTTGTCTATATTATTTTTTCTATTGTTCGGTAAATGACGACTTATACTTATTGACGACATGACTGCCTGTCCATGGATTATTCTTTATGGTTGATTGTGTGTGGCTATGCTGTTTGACCTATGTGATTGTATGGATGAGTAGGGTTAAGGCCTCATTCAAGTGCTGGTCTATATTAATCACTAATTTAGGAAAACAGTCTTCCTTTTCTCCTTCTGTCTCTTTTTTTTTTTTTTTTTTTTTTTTTTTTTTTTTTTTTTGTGCTGTAGCATTAGTGATTTCTCTTTTCATGATACATAATAAAATTTTCGATTTCTGTCAAATGCCCATTTCCTAGATGATTACGCGACACAAAGTGAGTCGGGGGGGGCCAAGATGGAGTTTATGCCCACCCCAGGTCCAAATGGCACCCCTGCCTTTTTTATTGCACTGAGGAACGTCTTTTTAATCAAGCAACGTGATTAGAGGGCTTAAATTGCATTAATCCAATTCTTGATTGTTGTAATATATGTTCGTTTTTGGTCTCATTTATCAATTGATAGTGATTTCTCTTTGTTTTAAGTTTGAATTATTTTTTTGAATTATTTCTGCAACGTCTATGGCAAAATTTTGTTCTTTTGCTTTTCTTTGAAGTAAATTTCTGTAGATTTTTTTTTTCTAATTAATTAATATGAAACCACTATTTTAGATCTATTTGTTAACAGGCCAGAAGCAAGCTAAATTTAAGCCATTCGAAATCATAAACAACAGATTGGTCGAAGTCCATTCTTCAAATGTTAGATGGTTTGTCAGTATTTATAAGAGCCATCCTCTTTTGGGTAAAACTAAATTTGAGAAGTTTTTCTATCCCTGAACTAGCTTCCGGAGGTCTATGGGATATAATTGATCAGGTTAAAGGCTGACCTATAGAGATCAAGTCGAAGTTCGCTTACAATTAATATATGTTCAACGCACTATTGGGCGATAGCCTAATTCGAATAAACAATATATTGATATATCGATATTTTTACTTTTGATAATCGATATATCGATTTTGATATTTCTGATCAGTTTCATGCTCATTTTAACTTAAGATTCTGCCAAAATTTTTCCAAATTTTGAATAAAATACAAAAAAAGTCCGTTAAGTGAATGAATATTCCGAAAACTCTGCTTTGGAATTACTCGGACTCAGGGTAAAGAAAAATGAGATACTGGCTATTTTTGGCTATTCAAAATCAGCCGTACATTAGCAGTTTCCCCTGAGAGTTGGTTCTGCCTTATAGCATTCAATTATTTTTGTTTCCACTCAAAGTATGGAGCATTATTAAAACTAAAAATACAGAAATTTTTCCGTACACGAGGGAGATAACCCCTCCTCAATACTTCGCTCTTCACACCAAAATTTGCATCTATATTTTAAAAATGTCCTTACTCTTTTTAAACGGCTCTTTTTTTCAGAAATGATTTGGGGATAAAGTTACAATTAGCATAAAAACGAGGTATTCAGGAGAGGGGCCCACTCTTCATACACAAGAAAATTTCGGTTCGTTTTATCTTTGGATCTTGCTCCTTACTGTTAATTGGAAAATGCCATTTTTTTATTTAATTGTTTTTCAAATCATGCCGGAAATTCTTCCTCCGTAGAGAATGTTTCCTGGAAATTCTCCTCACTCAATATCTCAATGGAAAGTTTCTCCTGAGTAACATTCGACCATAGAGAATCTCTTCCGTAAAAAACACCCCCCCCCACGCAAAAATCCCCTAGTCAATTTCAACTCCTTTGAAAATTTACAACACATGAAAAATTCAATTTGAAAAGAGAAAGTAAGTCAAATAAAAAGAAATTAATATAAGAATTCTGGGATATTCCCCCGTTTAATGATTTTCGTTTGAAAGTTCATTCTGGAAATTCCCTCCCCATGGATGTATCTCCTCTTGAAAAATCACCACTGAAGAAAATTCGCCCCATAGAAAACTCACCATTCAAAAAAATGTCTTTTTACTTCCCATGTAATCCATACAAACTATATATATATATATATATATATATATATATATATATATATATATATATATATATATATATATATATATATATATATATATATATATATATATACCTCAACTTTATATATATAAATTTACCTCAACTCTCCTAATTTTTGTCTACGAAAACATCGAAGAGAACATATTTGCCTTACCAACATAAGGCACATATGCCTTATGAAATATCTATTACCTATGAAATATCTGAATGGGAATCATAGCTCCTGATTTGTGAGATTTTGCAAGGAAATTTCCCATTTTAGCTTACAAATTAATCACAAACAAACCAAAAAAGATACCTGTCATAAAATATGTTCAAATGTCTTCCATATCTTGTTTTGATAATCAAATTCTTATTTCATAATTTCTTGGAAAGTATGTAAATACTGGAAGAATTGAACTGTTTACTTATAGGAGGACAGTCCAGCCACTTTTTTTTAGAAAGCAACCAAAGAACTTTTTTTTAATAATCAGACTTTCTATTCTGGTTCTTTCTTTTGTTATTGCGGTTTTTTGGGGGGTTGATGTCTTGGGGTATTAATATTGTATATAGATATAATTGTTTTATTCGTAATGCTTGTGGTGTCGAAGGGAAAATATTAGCCGTCTAGTTACGATGGTTTTATTGCAACAGTGTGTGTAATTTACATTCCTTTCTGACTAGCTTTTATTCTTCAGGTGGGGGGATGGCTAATCAGATGTTGCATTCTTTTTTTTATAATTGATTTATCTTTCTCCTACATTTCCAAAAATTCCGATGCCATACAAGGTATAATTTATAACTCTTATTCCGATACTTTGTTAATGCAACTATTTTAATAGCACAAACAACTCTAATGATAATACAAGTATACTTGCATATTAGTCTTCTATTTGAAAGTTCGATCTATATGAAAGAATGCGGTTTTTAACTTTCCCAGGATCAATGCCATGCCTGCATTATTGCCTTAGTGATGAAATTTCAGTGTCGGAAATGTTAGTTCCTAAACTGTGATGTTTCGCTGGGGCTGATTCGTCTTCCCTAAAGACCCAGTGTAGTTGACTTTCCAATGAAGTGAAGCCTCTGGGATTTCCCAGAAGTGGAAATTCTAGTATTTAAATTAGAAGAGTCTTATAAGCTAGAATCCACTTTAAAGATAGTCGGTTTGTAACTTACCTATGCCTTGCCTCGCTGAATTAATTATGTAAGGAATTTCAGAAGTAATAATCCTAGTTCCATATGATATTTTCTTAGCTATTCACAACTTAAAGAATGATCAGTTTGTAAGCCTCCTTATGTCTTACCCCGATCATTATCTTACCGGTGAAAATTCAATAGTAAAAATTCTTTGAAATTATAAAATTTTGTCAAACTATTTGCCACTTTAAAGATGGTTAGTTTGTATACCTGCTTACAGCTTATCTAGATTATTGCCTCTCCTAAGAAATATCAGAAGCTTAGATCATTTTTCTTAAATTTTTAGCTTAAAATAGAAATCCGCCGCTTTAAGGATTATCAGTTTGCAAACTTAAATGTTCCTCACCTGAACATTACCCTACCTAACAAATTTTATCAGTACAAATTTTGAGGGATTGTAATATTTTACTAAACTATTTGCCACTTGTAGGACAGTCAGTACTTACTCTCAGAGTAAGAACCAAAATGATAGAAGAGCCAAAGAAGAACCAAATGATAGTGCAATAAGCTTTACTTGGTCTTTATAAACTTCGAGAAAGTTTTTGACTCGGTAGATCACCAAACACTTTCTCAATACTACGGTATTCCTAATGAGCTCATTCGAATCATTGAAACCTTCTACAAAGACACATAATGCTGCATTCAGACAAGTGATGGGAGTACCCGTTGTTTTCGTATCATGACAGGAGTAGAGCAGGGCTTTGTGCTATCATCACTGTTCTTTAATCTTACCATCGATTATATTATCCAGATCTGGGACGGACATGGGATCCAATTGGGATCCAATAAGAGACTCACAGATTTTGATTCCACTGACGATATCAGTCTCCTAGAGTCTTGTAAACAGAAGCTCCAGCATTACTTTAGCCAATTCAGGACGCTGCCAAACCTTTTAGCCTTAAGATAAATGGCAATAAAACAAAAGTATGGCGAACACTGGATCTCCACTCGACTTACGATGCAACCAGACGGTATAGAAAGCAGTAGAATTCAAGTGCTCAGGAAAAACCCTCCACAACTCAGGATCGTGTCAGCGGGATGTCAAAATAAGGCCAGGCTATTGCGTCTCTCAGGAAACCGTCTCCAATTCGGTGCAGCCAGAAGTACTCTCTCTGACTCAAGCTGAAGCCGTTCAACAGCAACATCCTCTCTATGTTTACTATGGCTTTGAAACTTTGAAACATGTGTTTTGAAGCTTTGAAACATGTGTTTAAGGCGTATACTAAATATTCGTTGATCCCGAAAAGTAAAAAAACGCTACTATACGACAGAAAACTGTAACCACTGGTAACCAAAATGATCAAATATAAGAAGTGGAGATACCTCAGTCATATGATCCACCTGCTCGATACTGGACCACAGAAGGTCGTCGTTCCGTAGTAGGCACGTGGTACCAGAAAAAGGGGACGCCTCAAAACACCTTACTACGCAGCTACCAGGCTGACCTTACAATCCTTAAAGCCTCAATCCAACCTGTATGGCAGGATGTCTGGGCGGCCGCAGGGATGAGAGATGACTGGCAACTCCTCAAGGATAACCTTAGTGCCTCTGAAGGAACAGGAGGATCTATGGTCTAAGGTAAGGTCTAATTTATTTACCACCTAATAACAGTCTGATTGCAAACTTACCTATGCCTTACATTGAATATAACCTATGACATTTTCTTAGCTATTCACTAGCTTAAGGATGACCAGTTTGCAAAATCGCCTATACCTTTCCTGGGGAATTATCCTACCTATGAGACTTCAATAGTGAAAATTCTACGAGAGTGTAGCATTTTCTGAGGTTATTTGCCACTTTAAGAACGATTAGTTTGCAAACATATTCTTGCCTTACCTGAATCATCGCCATCGCCTTCCCTGAGAAATTTCGGAAGCCTAATTCACAGTTCCTAAATTTTAATTTCCTTTGAAATTCCCCGCTTTAAGGATTATCAGTTTGCAAAGTACCTTAACTGAACATTTACCTTACCTCTTAATTTTCATCGATGATAATGTTGTGAGAGTTTAAATTCTTTCTAAACTGCTTTCCACTTTAAGAACATTCAACTTGCAAACCTACTCCTGCCTTACCCGGGTGGTTGCCTTATCTATGAAGTTTCAGTAGTGGAAATCCAAGTTCTTAGAATTTTGAGTTTTCTTAGTTGTTTGTCATATCGAAGACAGTCAGTTTGAGAATTTCCTTATGACTTACCTGGTTCATTTCCTTACCTAAGAGATTTTAGGGGCATAAATTTGAATTCCTAAATTGTAACGTTTCCTTGACAATTCGCCACTTTAAGGATGATTAGGTTGTAAAGTTGTAAACTAGGTTGTAAACTCATGCCTTGCCTGGAGTTTTATCTTACCGATGAAATTTTGTCAGTGAAATTTTTGTGAGATTGTAACATTTTCCAAGGTTATCTGCAACTTTAAGAACGGTCAGTTTGCAAACCTACTCATGCCTTACCAGAATATTTGCCTTACCTATGGAACTTTTGTAATGGGAATCCTATGTCCTTATACGAA
Source organism: Artemia franciscana (assembly GCF_032884065.1). Lineage (NCBI taxonomy): Eukaryota > Metazoa > Arthropoda > Branchiopoda > Anostraca > Artemiidae > Artemia > Artemia franciscana. Next base: position 1,161,221 of record NC_088882.1, read on the forward strand.
ATATTTTTCTAAGCTATTTGCCACTTTAAGAATGATCAGTTCACGAACTAAAAACAAATAAATCAAAGAAGACGCAATTCAAAGTAAATGTTGAAGTGTCTTTCGTATCTTTTTGATAATTCACTCATTATTTCATAATTTCTGGGAAAGAAGGTAAATATTGAAATATTTGAATTGTTTACTCACAGGAGCACAGTCTAATCAATCATATTTCAAAATTTTTTGACGATATCAAAAATCTAAAACAAATAGTTTCTGGTAGAAGTAAAGAACTAAAACTAAGAAGTGGATTATTCTAATAGTAACCAAAACGCTAAAAAAGCAGCTTTGACAACAATACATACATTAAAGGAATGGATTTCCATGGTAACTCTAAATCTGTGAAGTTGATTGAATTTAATGTTACCTTCCAAAGTTTTCGCCTATGAAGATTTGCTTGATTTTCAATAAAGAAGGAAAACATCTCCAAACAGGCAAGTAATTTTGACAAAAAAAGGAAAAATACCATCAAATATATCGTATCACAGAATAATTCTAGAAAGGGGTTAAGCCCCTATTGATAAAATTGCCGAAATATTCCACATTCCCACCCCTCCCCGACAAAGATGATCACAAATGCGTATATGTTTTTTACTACCCCAGGAGGAATCATGTCGAATGACTGGTCCTAAGATTATTCAAACGGAAATTAAACTTTTAGCCTACTCATTAGGCAACAAAAAAGATTTGATTAAAATTATTGAAAAACTCTGTATCAAAAGTTCCATTTTTGGTGGCGGTATTGCGACACTGGGATGTACTCTTCGTACAGAGGTGTATAAGGGCCAGCTATTATAGAACAGGGTCGTAGATCTTTTTGTAAGTGGGGGGGAAAGTGTACCTGAAATCTCAATAACTGCCTTCTCCAAAATGTTTTAACTTTTTGTAAGCCTACAGGTAAACTTGGAAGGTGGTTTGTGGGTTCTGGAGGAGGGAATTCAATTCTAATCGCCCTTCACTACGGCAGTATTTTTGGAATAAGCCTGTAATATGTTTGCTATTGGGTGATAGCTCCCCTGTAATTCAAAAGAAATCTTTTGTCTAACGGAAAAGATAGAAACCATGTTCTTACCACCACAAAAGTTTGAGGGGTTGGCACATCGCTAGTGCCGCCAGGCCACTTCCCAGGAAGAGGAAGGGTGTGCTACCAGTAGCTTTGTTTTTACCGACATTTATATTGGAATTTTCCTATTTTATTGTGTTTTTCACGTCTTTCCTGTTTCCAACGACTATTTCCCCCTGATATGATTTTTGGCTTCGATTAAGAGGTCCCAACGAAAAGATTTCTTTTAACAACTCACCTGTAAAACTGTGGAAGTTAAGACCCAATAATACATGTTTGATATTGCAAAACGCCTACTAACAAACATTTTAAAGGATACCTTTTTTGGTGGGATGATTATCGTCAAAGTATTGTTACACGAGTATACGAATATTAAACCTGGATGTTGAAAAAGAACAGCGATATACATAGGGGGTAGTAAAAACGCTCACATCTGAGATATTCTGAGATCGAACAGATTTGGTCCAGTAAAAATATGGTTTTAAGCCAACATTTGAGCAATAGAATAGTTTTTGACAAAACGATGCTCAGACAAATTTTCTTAATAACATATCCAAAACCGGTCAACATCAACCGTACAGAAATATCCCCTTTTCAGTGAAAAGAGGAGAAAGGAGGGAGAGGAATCACGTGTTTAAAGTTTTGCAGTATTTTCTGGATTGAAATGTCGTTTCCTATTAACTCAAGTCATAGCTTAGTACCTCATTTCCACCCAAGCAAGGGTGCACTTGCTGATTTGATTTGTACTCTGTAAATCAATTGCAGGGGAAAGGGGAATCAAAACATAAGTTTGTGGAGTATTTGGCGGATTGAAATGTCGTTCATTATTAATCAATAGCTGGGGATACCAAAAATAATATCAGAATTGAAAAATTCCCTCACCTAGTGCAGAAAAAGTGCCAGAAGGGGTAAAAATAACATTTGTGGCACTAGAATAATACTATACACAATAAAAAAAATGGGGAAACGTGATACTAATTGGCATAAATTTCTGATTCTGATGTTATTTTTGGTATTCCCAGACTTGAATTAATAGCAAATGACCTTTCCAAAAAATATTGCAGAAAGTTAAATCCGAGATTTAATCCCCATCCCAGAAAAAAGGAGCATTTCTTCATGTTCGACTTTAGCTTATTTAACATATGCTATTAAGAAAATTTGTCTGAACAATTGTGTGCCAAAACATTTCTCTTGTTCAAATGCTGAGGTTAGGCCATTTTTTTTCTTGTAGTTTTACCGGATTAATTACAGTAACAAAGTGCAAGTAGATTGACCCTTGTCAAAAGAGAAACAATTTATTTCGTCTATAAGAGGGGCAGACCCCACCCTCTCCTTAACATATTTACTCTCCGTGCTAAATTTTGACTTTTTGCCCTCAGTTCCTTAAGAACAACTGCTCAAACACGAGGGCTGTTGAAATGGGATAAAAAGTACTTTTAAAGCATAGTGAAAGTTCGGCGGGGAGTTGAGGAGGGCACAGCTCTGCTTTTATATGAACAATCTCTATTCATTTCAAGTTTTAATGCCGTTCTTTACTTTCATTCGAAAAACTTATTTTTGTATATTTCTGTTTGGTTTTAATATAGTGCCCTAAGTTACTCTAAATATAAAGAGGACGACCGCCCCCTCAAATATCATTCCTAACGTCACTGTTCATTTTTTTAAAACACTGCTTCAAGAAATTATTGTATTGTATTTAGTGTATTTATTAGGGTGTTTTTTTATTTAGTGTATAGAAATTAGTGTATTTATTTAGTGTATTTTATTTTCGGACAAAAAGGTCGATTCTCCAAAATAAACTATCATCTGTATGTAAAAGTTTTTTTTTTGGGGGGGGGAGGTGCAAGGAGCGCACCAAAATTGTTTTCTATTCGTTTTTTACGTTTTTACGAGTCGAACAAATATTTCTGGGGGGGATCAAACTCCCTAAGCCCCCTGTTTGTGTGTCCCCCATCTAAGGAGGTCAAAAATTGTATTGATTACAGGGGTGGGGGAGAGAAGAGTCAATAAAAAAGCCCACACCTCGTTCCTGCCCACCCCCCCCAACATCAACTATGTACCTACCCCTGTCCCTAATCAAAGTCTCTGAATTTTACCTGTTAATCCTAAAAATCCTAGGAAAAAGAGCACTTTAGCTGAAATATTACTTTTTTGGCATAAAATTTAGGACTAGCCTCAATGCCAAGATTCTACAAAAAGTGCATATTTTTTAAACTGCTTGGATAAAAGTGGTTAAGAAATAATTGCTTTCCATTATAATCCGAAACGATGACGCAAGCTGTAAACAATCGGTCAGTATGCAATTAGGTATTTTGTTTTCTTTATGGCCTTTGTATTCAATTTAATCTTTTTTATTCCCTGTCTCTCTTCGTTTCGGTGCATAAAAAAACGTCTAAAGTAAACCCATCAATGTCTATAATATCTCGTAACATATTTGCTAAATACTTTATGTTTAGTAATTAATTTAATATTAATTACAGTAATGAAATGCTTTGTTGCATTTTTTAAGTCTTTAGTTACGAGACAATATTATTAAAAGAGCTAGAAAAAAAAAAAAAAAAACAGAAAAGGAAATTGACAAGCACGCTTTTGATCTTAACATGATTGTTCATTTGCATTTTTTTCACTTTTTGCACTTTTTTATTAAGTGCCAAAGATGTAAAAAAAAATAAAAAATAAAAGTTCCCATTTCTGGTCTCAAAAATTTAAAACCAGAAATGTTAGTCAGAACTCTCAGCGAACAACTAGTTATGGTCATCCATGGCCAACGGGATCACCTTTCCAAGGCATACCCTTTAACAACAGGGGCTCCTGAGGGAAACCCTTTCCGTTTCCAGTTAGTAGACACCCCTCCCCTCCCAGAGACCTCTAACTTTTACCCGTTTCTCGCTGCTAAAATTCAACTGCTTTTGAAAACTATTATCTGCCTGACTGTCCCATTGGCTGGGATCCACATGAAGTTGTTCATATCCCCTCAAAACCGTGTCTCGTACCTTCTTGCCCCAGTTAATCCTGAGATACTTAGTACTAATTGCCCTTGGAAAAATATCGCGGCTATTCGCAGTTGAAAACTGTCATTTTCAAAAAGATTTTCTTATATTTTTTTAAGTTCTGAAGTTTTGAGAGCAATACTATATTTTTGCCAATGTCACCACAATGAACCCTGAAAGTAAAAACCGCAACAAAGTCACCAAGTTTTCCCAAAATCTCATTCCCAAAAGTCAAAAATACTCCCAAAAGTCATTCCCAAAAAATACTACACATTTTTAAGTTGTTTGGTGCTGTAATTTGTAGCTATTTTTTGCAACACATATTTCTCTCTTCTAAATTTGGCACCCGCTATTAGTATATATGAAGTATATTTCGCCCCATAACTATATATGGAGTATTCTTTTTCATTAGGAGTAGAACTCCCAATTCTCCCTACGTTTTTAGATATATATAGTTGGGTAGGTTCTATCATAACCAATTAAAAAACGAGATTTGGTTATCACTATTCTTGGTACTTTAGACTTACTTTTTCGGAAATGGAAAGCAATTAGAGCCCAGCGAGGTTTCAATTTTTACTGCTACTGCTAATAACTCATTGCAGCGCAAAGTGGCCTCAGGACATTTTTAATCGTCTGATAAGGACGATTTTTAGCAATCTGTCATCCTTCATCCGCAGAACATGTCCTAGCCATCTCAACCTTTCTTTTGTTATAGTACTAGAAAGCAGGACTGAACCGCGTTTTTGTATAGCTTACTATTTGAAATATGGTTCGTCAGACGGGTGCTCAAATAAATTCGTAGACAAATTATCTGGGAAACACCAAAAAAATTCTCCTCCGTCTTTTGGGGCGCCCAAGCTACACAACCATACCCCACATCTGTCATCTGTAGCTTCCAACGTTCCAATCTTGGTTTGTTATTGTGGACCTCTAGTAGGCAGCCACTACCGCAGCAACCTATGAATTGTACCTATCAATTGAAGCTATCAACCTGATCGATCTCATTACTAACTGAACATCACCACTTCACCTTCACTTACTCCCAGTCTTAGAGACTTAGTTTTCTTAACATTAAGTGCCAGACCTGTTCTTGCCCCCTTATGTCTAAAAACCTAAAAAAATTCATTTAGCTAACATTTTCATCTAGCATAATATTTCATCTAGCTGTAATCATCAGCATGATCAATGTCTAGGATAGATTCACTTTCCCATTTGATTTTGAGCTCTCCCATAGCCTTTGCTGTGCTCATTCACAGAGTCCATCCCAAAAGAGGATAGAATGCAACCCTCCTTAACTCCTGATTCAATAGGAAACGTGCTTCTAACCTCATTTCCTACTCTAACTGCAGCAGGGATATTCTCGTATATAGCACTTATCACTTTAACGGATTTATGTGGCATATCCTACTAGGGCAGGACCTTTGCTAAAGCTCTTCAATCACCTGAATCAGACGCAGGATCTATAAAATTGAGGACTAAAAGTGTTTGAGAACTCAGGCAAAATATGAAAAAGACTTAAGTCCATCAAAACTATCAACACAAAACGGGATAGTTTAACTCCTGATTCAAGAGGAAACCAGCTATTAACCTCATATCCTACCTACTAAAAAACCTACCAGCTATTAACCTACCTTAACTGCAGTTGTGATATTCCCCTACATAGCTCTAATCACTTTAATGTATTTATCTGGTGTGCCATACAAGGATAGGACTCTCACTAAAGCTCTTCTATTCGCTTAAGGAAGTTTGAAAGCGAAACAAACCCATTATTCCATGAATTTTACTTTTGTTTTTAGTGTGTTTACACCATGAATTTGTGTTTGTGTTATGTTACACATTATACCGTGAATTCATCAACCAACATGAAGTTTACTTTTTTTCAAGATATGTTATGGATTTTGAAACAAAAGCTCATTAGGGGACACCATTTTATTTGAAAAACAAAGTACCAGGGGCGAACCCAGTGATAAATTTTGGAGGGAAATAGATATTTTGAATGAGGGATCGTAATATTGGCTAAAAAGGGGGTAGGAAAAAATAAAGTTTTTAGAATATAAGGTACATTCTTTATTGAGATAGCACTGTAAATATGCAATTATAAAATAAATAAATAAAATATTTAAAATAAATAAAATAAAATAAAATCAAGCTGTCTTTTTTTGATGCGGGCTAGTCTCTCCAAAATGTCTTCTGCATTGACTGGAACATCCGTGTGTATGGATAATAAGGCAAATTCATTACGCTCGCACGCAGCCGTAGTGACGAAAATTGTTGAACCAATGTTCAAAAATTGATGTTGAGTGGAGAAAATCATCACATTCTTTTAGCAAAGTATGACATATTTTGGTGCCAAGCTTCCCTACTGTATCCACATTCTCTTCCACATAGCTAACTCAGGTTGCAAGCTTCCCCTATAGCTGTCTGCATCAAGATAACAAAAAGTAAGTCAGAGTATCGGATAAATCCTTTCTTTTTATTTGTCAAGTGAAATACAGTGCTGAGGAAATAGGTATTACAGTGACTCCAGCAACTTCCTGTGACTAAGGAATTGCTGATGCAGCTGGGGCAAAAAGTGATCCATAAATAGGATAAATACAGAAAGCAAGTAATATGTTTTAGAATCATCTCACACTGCTGCGTAATTATTCCTATATGTTTTTTGGAGCTCATCTGGGCCCTCCAGTGCTGACTTTATCATCTTGACACAGTTCAACCCTTTCAGTAAAAAGTGGATGAAACATAGCTTCACTCCTCTCTCTCATGCCTCTAACTTTACTCCTAAGATCGTCTGAATGTTTGAGAAAGTATGCAAGGTCTATGGTTTGTGATTGCAAAGATGTCGAAAAATTATGTGACAGACTATACACTTTACTCATACTAACCATAGCTGCAACAAAACTGTATCTATCAATAGCAGATAGAAAAGAATAAACTTTGCTTGAAGATTCAGAATCTGAATCAAGATGTTCTTGAATTTCCTTCATAGGCTTACTGATAATAATAAACATCTCTTTAAACACAATGATTGCTTTTAAGTGCTCCATCCATCTATTCTCACAAATTTGTTTAATCCTATTCTTTTGGTCCCTGTGATGAGATTATTTGCTTGAATAAATTGTTTTGAAAATTACAGAGCGTTTTGGTGAAATTCTAAAGAAATTAATTACTTCTTTCAAAGTTCCAAGAAAATTTGTTATAACAGGTATGTTGTATAAATGACTCTGTGCTAAATTTAAGGAGGGACTTTCACAGTGAATATAGACTACCCGGGGAAAAAATTGACGGAGCATAGAAGCCCAACCTGGAAACTGGCTGCTCATAGATGGCGCTCTATCTTAACCTTACTCCTTGAGTATTTAAATTGATTCCTATTCCAATTAAGGTTTGTATCAACCAACCAAGGTCTGCCATGAAATAATTGTTTCTTTTTGAAAAAGTTAAAAAAATTTATTTCCGTTTTAAAATAATGGACATCTAATTAACAAGCAGGGGCGTAGAATAAAAAGCACTCGCGTGATTTAAATGAAATTCAACGATCTTAGGGACCTGAGGTTATAAAAGCACATGGCTTACTTGGCAGCAGCCTGGCATTGTTCCCAACTGCATTTTCACATAAACAAAAATTTTCGTATGGAGATCGTCACACATTGCCTAGGCCTACTTGTTGTGCATACATTTCTCTACGTCAATGGGAATAAAACTCGTAATGAATTTGGTTAGCTTTTAAGACAGTTATGTTTGAATTTATTTTATAAAATGAATAAATCATTTAGTTAATATCCTCATCACAACAAGATTTACAGCGTATATTATCCTTTTGATTTATAAGATTACTCAAGTTCCATAGGAACTTTGACCCTATAGGACAAATTTCCCAAATTTCAAGGGGATGTATTCCCGTTATCCACCCTGGGTTCGCCCCTGCAAAAGAACTGAATTTTTAAGGAATGAATAGACCTAAGATAATTTCAGGGGTAAAAAATGTTACACTACGATGTCATTTGATTATTTATTATGCTGTAATTTTTTCGTTTATTATGATGTCATTTGAGTTTTTGCTTATTGATTTTCACGGTTTAACCTGATAGCACTGACCAAAAGTTTGGTAAAAACTTTGGCCCAAAAGAATTTTTTAAGCGAAATTGTAGTTTTTAGGACTGAATAGACGTAAGATTTCAGGGGAAAAAAAATATTACATTGTGATGTCATTTGTAGTTCAAGATGTTATGCTGCAGTTTCTTATTTATATATTAAATTCAAGTTATAGCAAGCCAATATGCTAATAATTAGTACAATAATCTAATATGTTAAATAGGAAACCCCTCGATTACTATTTTTGAGGCTGTTTATCTCACACACTAAGTTCTTGGTTGTAACTCTTCCCCTCTTTAGTGCTTAAATGTGGGTTCTGGGTGGGTACGGCGTTCTGTTGAACCTCCTGGGAAATCAGAGTTTTGTTTCGCCTCTTGAGGCTCATAAGCCTAATTGACCTATTGGTGTATAAATTATATGCACAAAAATTAATATAATTTTTTTTTAATGTCTTCTGAAAATTACACCTGATATGTTTTTGCATTTATTCTACCGACGCTGGTCAGCCAATCAGATCATGATTCAGATCTGACGTATTAATATTCACAAAGTTGTTTCAGGAGGTGGGGGGAAGAGAGAAAAGCCTATTTTCTACATTTTCAAGAATTTTTGAAGTCTTAATTTTTCTGTTCATTTTACTATTCTAAGGTGGGTGGAGGTAAAAGCATATCTCAAAGAATAAAATGAAATGAAATGGGGAATGGCTAAGCCAAACGTGATAAGAAATATTATATATTTGAATTTTTCTTTTTAAGAAACCAGGTTGTTACCTATGACATAACCGGCATGAAACCCTATAAGGTAAATTTTTGTAATAATGATTTACAACATTTCGAATGACTATAGCATTGTAAGATTAAATATTTTAAATGCCACAACATGAGTGGTCATACTCTCAAACGTTAAAATTTTTGGAAAAACCGAATGATAATTAGCGCATTCTGATGATTCTAATATTAACAAAAAGAGCCTTTCGGGGAAGAAATGTAAATTTTAGACGTAAATAAATTCTAAGATTCACAAGGGCTAATAGTAGGGTCACGGGAAAAAACAGGGCAAATAAGGATAAAACTAACCTTATTCTGCTTATTGGTGATTATAGAGAATCCTGTTCATGAGGTTCTTCTATGTTGGAAGGGCATATCGACAATTATGAGAGAAGTCATTGGAACACAAACATTCAATCGACAAACCCATGAAGTCATCCGAGAGGCCCAAAAATGTTTACTCTGCCTTGGTTCAACACGTTAATGACAACTCAAACCGTTTCACCTTATTTATTACTTCCCCCCGTTATAGCCTTCTTCAAAGGCTTCACGTAGGTTGTCTGAGAGGAGGTTGAAATTAAGAAGTGAATCTGTAATTGAGTAGGGTGTAATTTCTTCAAAAACCTGGAGGGAGGGTTGGAGCCAATTTTGCCAAATCACAGGATAGTTTAATTTAATAAATAGGCCATAAATTAGCCATAAAATACAAAGGCAAAAGCATAAATTTAGCACAAATTTAGCACATAAATTAGCGCAAAGACAAAAATATACTAAAGAAAACTGTTTTGTTTCTGTGGATGCTTAAATTATGTAGGCCCATCTTAGTTTTGAAAATATTTCGGAAGACGCTAAATTTCAGCTGGTGGGGCACACTGGGGTCTGGGGAGTTGCCCCCCTCCTCCGTAGGAAATTACACCCATACCAAAGAGTTGCTCTTAATACAGATGCTGGGGAAATTTATCTTAACCTTATTTACGTTACTCATATTATTTTTTTTTTGTATTTTTCGCATTACCGTATTTTGTAACTTAGTAGAGATTCTGATACTTCATACCCGGACAAAGAGTACTATTCAAAAAATTCTTAAAATATATTCTTAAACGAAAGTTTGTTCTGTCATTTGACATCTGGGCTTATTATCTATTCCCCTTTTTACCGTTCATTAAGGGATGCCAATTCATAAGATATTACATAAAAAACTAGTTTTTTTTAACTGAAACAAGGAGCGACATTACAACTTAAAAAGAACAGAAATTACTCCGTATATGAAATGGGTTGTCCCCTCCGCAATCCCTCGCACTTTACGCTAAAGCTTTTAATTGTTTTAAAAAGTAGAATTGTGGCAGAGAGTCAAACTTTAGCGTAAAGAGCGAGGGATTGCGGAGGGGACAACCCATTTCATATACGGAGTAATTTCTGTTCGTTTTAAGTTTATTGTCGCTCCTTACTTTCAGTTAAAAAAAACTAGTTTTTTTATGTAATTTCTGAACGTTTTTGAATTAATGCATGTTTGATTTTGGCTCTCCACAAATAAATTATGAAAATGAAATTTCCATATTAATTCCTTTTTGGCTAAATGGCTTTCTCTTAGTTTTGATCAGACGATTTTGAGAAATAAGGGGTGGGGAAGGAGGCCTAGTTGCCCTGCAATTTTTCGGTTACATAAAAAGGCAACTATGAATTTTTATTTTTAACGAATGTTTTTATTAGTAAAAAATATACGTAACTTAAGAATTAACTTACGTAACAAACTTTTATATTCTTAAATTTTTATTATGTATATAAGGGGGTCTGTACCCTCGTTAATACCTCGCTCGTTACACTAAATCGTAAGTTTTGTCCCAATTCTTTAAGAATGACCCCTGAATCAGAAAGGCCGTAGAATAAATAGTTGAAATTACTAAAAATACTATAGCATAAAGAGCGAGGTATTTATCTCCTCCTAAATACCTCGCTCTTTATGCTGAAGTATTTTTAGAACCCCTCATATGCGTAATAATCTATGTTCGTTTTAAGTTTCAATGCTACTCCTTACTTTCAATTGAAAAAACTTTTCCATGTTTATTTTTTCATTGTTTTTTATAGTAATTTTAGAAAATCCTGCGCCCTTTTCATTGAATTTCTGTTCCCCCCATGGTATATTTCTCCAAGGAAAGATCCTCCCAAATAGCCCCCTCCCCTCAACCCCACCCCCAAAACCAAAAAAATCCCCTGAAAACGTCTGTACACTTCCCAATAACCATTATTGTATGTAAACACTGGTCGAAGTTTGTAACTTGTAGCCCCTCCTCCAGGGACTGTGGGGGAGTAAGTTATTCCCAAAGACATAGTTATTATGATTTTTGACTATGCGGAACAAAATGGCTATCTCAAAATTTTAATCCGTTGACTTTGGAGAAAAAATGAGCGTGGGAGGGGGCCTAGGTGCCCTCCAATTTTTTGGTCACTTAAAAAGGGCACTAGAACTTTTCATTTCCGTTAGAATGAGCCCTCTTGTGACATTCTAGGATCACTTGGTCGATACGATGACCCCTGGAAAAAAAAAAAAAAACAAAAAACAAACAAATAAACCACCAATTTGTCTTCTGGCAAAAAACACGAAATTCCACATTTTTGTAGATAGGAGCTTAAAATTTTGCTACAGGGTTCTCTGATACGCCAAATGCGATGGTGTGATTTTTATTAAGATTCTATGACTTTTAGGGGGTGTTTCCCCCTATTTTCCAAAATAAGGCAAATTTTCTCAGGCTCGTAACTTTTGATGACAAAGACTAATTTTGATGAAACTTATATATTTAAAGTCAGCATGAAAATCCGATTCTTTGATGTATATTTTAGCATTAAAATTCCGTTTTTTAGAGTTTCGTTTAATATTGAGCCGGGTCGCTTCTTACTACAGTTCGTTACCAAACTGTTTGATAAAACTGTTTGATAAGAAGAGGGCCAAGAACTAAATAAATATGTAAAAAAGTCATTTTTCAAAATACAAGGGAGGTGTAATAAATCGGAGGGGCGAGGGGTACTCCCACCCCCGATTGGTACCCCTGAGGTTCACTGTCGTTTATTATTGTCTTTTATCTACTTCAGTATTCTTCTTTTTTTATTGGGGACAAGGGCCAGAGATCTCATCGCAAGTATTTGCATTTATTTTTTTTTTCACGAGCTGCGAATTGTATAGTATTTCTGGTTGTCCTATTTTTAAGAAGTAGATAATTATATCTTCACAATCGAAATTTAGTTATATTTGTCACTCTTGCCATCTGAATACTAAGGTTGAGGCGGAAGTTATCCTTCTTCTTCACAGTCTAAGATTGTTTGTGTGACCCCGTTAGGTTGCACCACAGCTTGTAGTATCACGAATATAACTAATAGTATACAATATTTTGCTGTCCAAAAACCAAAACTTGAAGACTAAAAAAATTAAAAGTGTATACATTTTTATCAATTAATAGTGCAACAGAAAATCTTTAAACATCTTAAAATAAAACCGTGTATAAAGAGATCCTTGCTGGAATATTGATTTGTAATGTAATTCTTTTTTAATGCGATTATTTTCCAAAATGCTTGGAATTTAACAAAAGAAAACTCACTTCTTACTTACTTTTACGCATGTAGACAACGATTCACGTAGCACAGGTACCAACCTCCTGATTCTCTGCCTTCGGGAAAGGATACTTTTCGTGGTGGGGGGGGGGGAAATCATCTGACTCTTCCGACGTTTTTGTCCCAGATTTCTCCAAGCTATCATTGGAGCTGGGTTGACTCTGGTTGACTTAGAGACTTAAACCTTTGACCCCGTTCCAAATAAAGAAATCAGCGACACCAGGACTTGAACTCCAGCCATTACGGAGACAGTATTGCAAGTCTAGCGCCCCAACTGCAAGGTTCGGCTAGCCACTCCGATTGTAAACAAATTGAAATTGAAACTGAAACAACACAGTGAGAATTAGTTATAAATGACAGTGTTGCTGAGTCGAAGAGAAGATTATTATTACTGAACATTTTTGCAACTATTTTTCTAATATTAGTTCATATATTACACCGTCTGAATATTATAGAATCTCCTAATGAATTTCAGAGTGTAATAGAGAAGTTAAAAAGTGAAATTCCTTAGATCTAGGCGAGAGTTCCAATTCATCTGTTTTCAAGGGAAATTTTTAGTTCTTGTCTCCCTCTCCCTCCACCCTAAAAGAAATGTGTTTTCTTTGACAGGAGCAGATCCGAGTAATATTTCAACCATTGAACGCTCGGGCATGCAAGAAACACAGATATACAAATCGATTCGTTGTTCTAATATCGAAGAAGTGCCAGTTTTTTTTTACTATAGTTTTGTTTTCGAATGTCTGCTAATGGTAAGTGATGACCTGCTGTGACCTGCAGTGATGAACACTTTAAAACCCTTTTCACTACATTTACATAAATAAAATAAGATTTTTTTTCTTTTAATAAATCACAATTCAACACATCCTAACTCTCGCTGGGCCTTGCGTTATGGGTAGCTACAACAGTCCTTAAAAAAAAATCCCAAAATCAAATATTTCGCAATCCAGGTGAGTCGTATCCCCCTCTACATATAAAATAAACTTCACTAATTAAATTAAATTTCAAACAATCATAAGGAATTGACTTCAAATCTAAACTCTATAATTTAAAAATTCATAGAAAAACCTATGATATTTCTACATTCCCTAAATATATTCAATCTTAAACCCTATGTAAAAATTCTAATCAAATGTCGAACTCTAAATTCAAACACCTCATTAAAAGTTAGAAATATTTAACTTATATTTTACAAGGGTATTAAGGGAAATTTCTCCTTAATACTCCTAGTCGTTGTAGTAGTAATAGTAGTAGCAGTCAGAAATAGTAATAGTAGCATACATATAGTATCTTATAGTTGGTTAAACATATCCTTCAACATGCACTGAAAGTTTCAATTTTATGCTTTAAACTGTTCCTGGAATAAAGCTGTAATGCCCTTTCAACAATCTGCTTCAACATTCTGTGCTTCGATTTTCTTCAAAATCTTTCTCAACATTCCCCAAATTTTCACCGCAATGCGATTAGCTTCAGTAATACTAGATGCAGTACTCGTAATAGTGCTACTACAACAGCTTGTAGTAGCAGTAACAGTAGTGATAGTAGTAGTCTTAGTGGTAGTAGTAGTAGTAGTAGTCGTAGTAGTAGTAGTAGTAGTAGTAGTAGTAGTAGTAGTAGTAGTAGTAGTAGTAGTAGTAGTAGTAGTAGTAGTAGTAGTAGTAGAAGTAGTAGCAGTTGTAGTAGTAGTAGCAGTAGTAGTAAGCACATTGTGCCGTTAGATTGGTTCAAAATCCCCCTAAATATTCCCTGAGAGTTTCATCTTCATACTCTTAGCCTCGGTAGTTGTAGTAGTGATATTAGTAGTTGAATTAGCAGCAATAGTACTAGTAGTAGTATATAAAGAGTGTCTTTTGGTTTGTTCTGATAAAAAATTCCAAGTTAAAAAAAAAACATGTATAAGCCCCCAAAAAATTCTCAGTCCCAAAATAATTTTATGTTCCGAAAATTCTGATTCCAAAAAACATTCAAGTTCAAAACAATTGGGGGGGGGGGCAGTGAAGTGGGATATGGGTCTCTGGATTAGCTATATGGGGACTCAAACTCATGCGCAAGCCCGGTAATGGAAAACCACTGCGCTCAGGACTATTACATTAGGAGAAGTGCTTATGGGCGTGGTCGGACGTTTGAATAGGATGCAATTCATTTCACTTAATTGTTAATTCATATGGTGATATCTGAGGGTTTTTGTCGAGTACAGATAAGGCTCATAAAACCTGGTCTAGGAAGTGCTTATAGATTTGGTGGCCTTTAAAAAGGTCATTGAGTAGGAATGGGGGGATGGGAGACTTAAAAACATCTGCTTCTTATCATCAGTCATTACTCACTTAGTTTGGTCCCAATTAATACCACTGGTTTCGTTCATCTTCTTCCTAGAACATCTTTTGCACATTCCGAGAAGGAATTTGTGTAGGAATCCATGTCCTAAAAAATCGTATCTTATCTTCGGTGCTATGTATTCTATACGGATATACAGGACAGATGAAATCTTCCAAATTGAATATGGGAATGTTTGACATGCACTTTTCAATTAAAAGTTTATTAGTGTTTACGTTACCCTTTACATATAGGACTACCACTCCAAAAAAACTGCATATTTCTTTTACTTCCTCCTAAGCAACATTTAGTTCCTTTCCCCCTTCATAGAATGGGGGAACCACTCGGTCATAGAATCCCAGTCAGTCCATATGGCGTAATGTAGTACCACACGGGTCTCTCTATTGTAGACATGCATATTGTGACTGACTTACCATTTATAGCAGGAAACTTAACAATAAAAGTCCATATCAGCAATAAAAATGCAGAGTAAAATATTACACCACACGAGGATTTCTTTAAACCAATGTATTCACGATCGGAAATACCAAGCATCTTTGAAACTTCTGTGATACCTTGATCGAACTCAGTTTACCAATTGATAATAATTTGCCCAAATTCCCATTCTTCTCTGTCAAATATATTGGCATTCAAATTTATCCATCACAGGAGGCCTTATGTAAGGTATCGAGTACATGGCCGCTTATATTCGTTGCATTGTTTCAGCAAGAAATGAGAACTGGCAATTAATGTTTCCAGTAAATATTCTCATTACCGGAAGGTGAGATAACGCCATGTGTGTCGCAGGAATGGTGAATATAGTGACTGGTAATATTTGTTGAGGCCCAATGGGAGAAGTGGCCGGTAATATTCGCTAAATTCCCAGGGGTACTGGACAGTATTATTCGTTGGCCCCATACTAATAATGTGTCATAGCAAATAATTAGTTCTATTATCCAGACTAACCTGAAACTCAGGATCTATTAATTAATAGTTAGGCTATAGAACTATTAGTTCTATAGCCTAACAATGGTTTAGTTTAATCATTCTGTATTAAGATTATTTCTCAGAACTGTTTTAATGATAGTTTGTCATTCCAAAATCATGAAACTCATTTTGCTGGAAATCTTGTTGTCCCGCATATGAGTGCAACCCTGACTGGTTTTTGCGGTTTCCCTACCAAGCTTTCTGGGCCTGGTATATGGAACCTTATCCCAGAAAGTATTAGGGTGGCTGATCACCCAGGGTTGTTTAAAAGTAAATTAAAGAGGCGTTTGTTTGGTTGGCGCTCATAGTTTTTTTTTTAGTTTTTATTATAGAATGGCTGAAAGGGAAATTAGTCATATTTTCGGTGTTTTTCTCTCTTTAATTTTGTTTTTTACTCATTTTGTTTAATAGCTAAGGGTTTTGTGGTCACAGCACTACAAGTGCTTTGAAGTTTTTTTTTCGGAGTGGGGGCTATTTGTGATTTAGTTTATGTTTTTTTCGTTTGTAATAAATCAGATTAAACTAAAAATAGGTTCTGAAAAAAAGCGTCAGTATTTGTTGGATAGGTGAAACCACCTCCAGTGGGCAGTCGCAGACTTGTCAGAATCTCCTAGTGCAGAACTGAAATTTGTACCTGCAATTCAGCTGGTAAAGTAGCTGGCAGAGGTATATTGGTAATTCCATAAATTCCACGGAATTAGAGTTTCAAAAGGTCCTTGGACTGTATTTTTATGGTAATCGTATATCTAGGTGATTCACATCAACTAAATACCTTTGATGACGAAGTTAACAAACGGATATTTGCGTGAGTGGTGAGTAAACAATGGTATTTTGCCTTCGCTTCCTTTCAATACTATTGACTTTTTAACATGCAAGGACAGATATTAAGGACAAACCCTATAAAAACTAAATGCAATATCCAATTTGTATTTGCAGTTCTTAAAATCTCTGCGGGATAATGATCACCATTGCGTAAGTAAAATCACTTAGTTAAATCCTAGCTTTCATTCAGTAAATTTAGCGTCAAAATTATCAATGGGGGAGGGGAATAGGGCAAGGGGAATATGGAATCTCTCAAAATATAGGGAGGCAGTTGCCGTCCCTCCAATTGGAACTCCAGGTTGACCTCCCTTGAATATCAAAAGGGATTGGAAGCTCAAAATTTATTATGATTGAAAAACTTGTATTTGAGAGAATATATATCTTCTGATATCAGAAGATATCAGATATATCAGATATATCTGACATATCTGATATAATCAGACACATCTGATTTCTCTGATTTCAGCTGCAGTACTTCAAGATGTTTTATGTGTAATTGTTTGTAAACTTCATCCCCTGCAAATCAATTTGCAGGGAAAATTTTGCGATCAATTTTCCAGGGAAAATTTTACACTGGAGGGATTTGATAGAGATCCTATACGAAATTCTTTTCAATTGTCTTACATTCTCTTTGCCAACTCAATTTTGCATGTGGAGATGCTCCGGGGGAATTGTCCGGGGACTATTTTCCGCGTATTTTGATTCCCGTGATAACATATCCACGGAAGGAGGCATTTTTAAGTGATTGAGAAACTGATTAGAAATTAAAGTTTTTTTAAATGAAAGTAAGCCAAGGAGGATTTTTCAGGCTGAATCGTACGCAAGAGATTTTACAGAGGGGGGGATTTTTGGCGAGGATGGAATTTCCTGGAGGAAAATTTGACACAAGGGATGCACTTTACGTTGGATGGAATTTTAACGGTGGAGCTTTCCGTGAGGAAGGGGGGGTGGGAAATTTCATAGAGGGCGATTCATATTTACCGGCATTTTTTTAAATGATCAAAAATTAAATAAAAAAAGCAAGTATTTCTTAACTAAAAGTAAGGAACAGCCTTAAAACTCAAAACGGACAGAAATTATTCCGTATATGAAATTTCACCCTCTTCTCAATACCTTGCTATTTACGCTAAAGTTTGACTGTTTATCCCAATTTCTTAAGAACGGCTACAAAATTTAGGGGCCCTTTAATTAGAATAGAAAGCTTTTCAAAAAGAGCTAACAACTTTAACGTAAACAGCAAGGTACTGAGGAGGGGGCAACTCTTCATATTCGGAATAATTTCTGTTGGTTTTGAGGTTTAATGTTGCTTCTTTGTTTTTTTAAATTCCTTCCCGATCTCCGTGAGGCAATGTTTTCTTTTTTCTCTTTCTTTCTTTGTTTCTTTCTTCCTCTGTGAGAGTTATTGAAGTGCAATTTATTTTTGATTTATTATTAAAGGAGACGTACGAGTTGCCTCTGTGTCTCCTTTGTACCAATTTTGTTTTTTGGTTAACAAAGTTAAAGTCAACAATTCAACCTTTTTTTATTTAATCAGAAGAAACATCATGGATGCGTGTTATTTTCCCTTAGGAGTATTTGTATCAAAACAATGATTCTAGAATCTCGGGAGAGGGATGATTTGGATGTAAATGAAAAGTTTTCATGCCCCTTTAAAGTGATCAAAAAGATTGAATAGTAACCATCCCACTTCCCAAACCCAATTTTTCCCAAAATCATCCGATTAAAATTTTGAGTTACACTGATTTACGATTAAACTCCGATTAAGAATTTCCAGTTAAAGATTGGAGGACAACTAACCCCACCCCCTCCCATTTCTATTTTCCCCAAAAATCATCCATTAAAATTTTAATATACCCATTTTGTTCAAAATAGTTGAAAAGTACCAAAACTATGCCTTCGGAGATAACATGACCCCCTAGTCCCTAGGGATAGGTCTTCAAATTGCAAAATTTGCCCAATTTTTATGTATTTTATTTGTTATTGTGAGTTTAGAGGCATTTATCAAGGGGAGACTTTGTGCTTCAGGTGGGTTTTCGAGGGGATAATTTCCCGTGTGTAGGGAATTTTCTGGGGATTAACTTTCCAGGGGAAATTTTATACTGGGGGAATTAGACAGACTTCCCGTACAAAGTTCCTTTCATTTGTCTTACTTTCTCTTTGTTAACTCGATTTTGCAAGTGGAAAGTTCCGGGGAAATTATCCATAGGAAATTTTTAACGTGTTTAGATTTTCGGGACCACGGAAGGGGGATCTTGGGAGTGACCGGGAAAACGATTAGAATTGAAATTATTTTTGAAATGAAAGTATGCTAAGGAGAATTTTTCAGGCTGAATCTTCTGCAAGAGATTTTACAGAGGGAAGGAGAGGGATTTTCAGCAAGGATGAAACTGTCCGGAAGAAATTTTACGAAGATAGGTGTATTTCACGTAAGATTAACTTTCTACTGAGGAGTTTCGTGTGGGGAAGGATTTTTCATGGAGAGTGAATCAGATTTACTGGCTTTATTCGTAAAATGACCACAAATTAAATAAAAAAAAATTCAACTAAAACATAAAGCAACATGGAAACTCAAAATGAACTGAAATTATACTGTATATGAAGGGTTCCCCCTCCTCAATACATTGCTCTTTACGCTAAAGTTTGACTGTTTGTTCAAATTTTTTAAGAGCGACTCCTGAAACACAAAGGCCGTTTAATTGGAATAGGAAGCTTTTTTAAAACTGCTAAGAATTTTAGCATAAAGAGCAAGGTATTGAGGATGGGGGCAAACCCTTCTTATACGGAATAATTTCCGAATGTTTTGAGTTTTAATGTTTCTCATTACTTTTAGTTGGAAAAGTTTGTTTTGTTTTTATCTCTAATAAAAATCACGTTATCGAAGGGTATTTAGTTATGAATTTCAAAAGAGCACAATTTCAAAAATGTGTTTAACCACTAAAATTATTTCAAAATCGCAATCTTTGCGTTCTAAACACAAAGCTTGGCAGCCCATAAGGAGGGACGGGAGGAAAACTGGACACCCAAATCCCGCATCAGAGGCTGGATTGAGGTAAGATAACTTATCTTAGAGATGTTTTGGGAGCTACCGAATAAGAGCTTACGTAGAGAGAAGGGTGCATTTATTTCGCTGTACCCATAATATGTTGAATTTAAAGATGGTATCTGTAATTTATATTTTGCATAAAATTCCTCTAGTTTTCGGGAGTCTTTCCTCTCCCCCCTCTTCCGAGAGAAGTCCCTTGGCACATGCTGGTCTTCGGTTCACAGGTCTTCCCCTAAATTTTGGAACTCTGTAGTTACTATGGAGATGGTACACAATCCTCTTTTAGGTATTTTCAAGTAGGGTCTTTTGTTGTTAGATTCACCTTAAAGGAGATTAACCTTAAGCCTCTCAAACACTTTAGAACCACTTTGAACAAAATTGAGGAGAGTGTTTTCTTCTTAGATTCGTTAACTTGAACAAATAGGCTGAAATTAATAGTAGTCTGTCTGGTGCATTGACAGAAAATTTTTTTCAACTTTTAGAATCAATTTCCCTTGTTTTTGTATTCGTGGGGGCTCGGGGCTATAGTTCCCTTTTCTTTCTTCCTGTCTAAGATTAGAATACAGTTGTAAATATCTTTATATCAGCATTATATTATTCTCTGAGTGCAAATCACGTAGGTTAGTGATTTTGAAATTATTTTAGAAATAAAAGGAAATTCGTAATTCTACCAAAGTTTTATTTCCCAATAACTTTTTTTCAATTGTACCAAATGTATATAAATATCGCGCTTACCGCGGTCGTTTTCAAAGGGATTAATTACTACGAAGAAACCGAAGAGGGGCTAAGATAAAGAAAATATTGCCAAGAAAATGGCAAGATCGTAAAACTTCTAAATTTTTTCAACCTCCTCATAGATTTAATTGATTTGTTCAAGGCTCTATTGAAACTACAGATTACGGCTTAAATATTAGTGAGCCCCCATTGGGAAAGGAGCATGGTAAAGAGTGGAAGGCATTTTCTATAAAAGGGATGATCAGAGAGATTAGGAGGAGGCTCAATCGGTTGGAATTATCCCATTATTATTCTCCAAGGGGGAATATTCCGGGGAGAAATTTATAAGGAGGGATTCTCGAGAAGGATTTTCAGAGGGATTTTAAGAGCAATTTCTGAGGCAATTTAAAACGGAGAGGGGCTAATTGTTTTTCGATGGAGGTTTTTTGGGGATGGGGGTGAATTTTTCAGAGAAAATACACTGAACCTCGACTAGAAATTGAAACTGATACTCTCTTTTGTATGGTAGAAAATTATTGGATCAAAGTAAAAGGTGTGCTTCTTTTTAAACTGTATTTTTAGGCAGCAAAGTCAAAATGCCAGGGGCCACTTGAACGGTTGCCATAGTTGCCAGGGGCCAACTATCATAGGCCACTTGAACGATAACATAAAAGAAACAGACAAGCGTTTCCATTTATGTTACAAGCACGGAAGATGAAATAGCACATATGGATCCTGAAAAGAAAAAAAATTGAATATACTACCCACAAGGTTATCAAATTCGTCAGGCTCATCCAAAAAATTATTTATGGTAGGTGGGAGGCTGTTATCTACGGTCAACTCTAAAACATAGATGTGTAATAGAATTGGCTATATCATGGTCACAGTGACACTTCCAACCCCGCGAACGAACCACGGCCCATAGTAACCAAACATTTAAAATAAGGTTTAAAAAAAATACTAGTTAGAAAAAATATGTCATTTGTAGCTGATTCAGGAATAATTTTAATAGCTTTTAATACTTAAGTGACATTTTGAAAACAAATATAAAACAAAAGAAATGTATATAAAGAAAAAGAAATAATTAATATTATACAAATAAATAATATTATAATATTAATAATATAAATAATATTATAAAGAAAATAATATTATAAAGAAAAAGAAAAATAACTTCCTTGCATCTCTATTTTCTTGTTTTTTGTTTTTTTTTGTTTTTTTTAATGCTAGGGGTCGCTAGAACGTCAAAGAGAGATTATTCAGGACTTATTTGAAAGAAAATTGCAATATATAATGCCTTTTGTAGTTCAAGTTCTTCAAATAATTTATCCGTTTACTGGCTGTTCAAGTTCAAGTTCATTTATTTATTAATCGCACATACATGTATATATATATATATGACATAGGCCCATGGGGAGACAAGCTCGAAAAAGTAAATTCCACCTCAAAATGTAAATTCCAGAATTACCGTTGAAAACTCCCTCAGAGTTCACCGAACAATTCCTAAGCTTTGGGAAGAAATTGCGGGAAAGCTCGGGTTCCATATGTATTATATGATATAAAATGTATATTTTAATGTACACTGCAGTACAAAGCTGCCTGAGGCTAGCTAGGCTATGCAGCTCCTCCTACTTCGATCTGTTCCAAGCCTCCTTCTTTACACCCTCTCAAGAAGTTCCCCTTTCCCATAAACCTTTCCTTACGACTCCAGCCCATCTATTAGGGAGCAACCTGCTTTTTGTTAAATTTTAAATGGTTGACATGTATGGACAAGATTTGACAATCTCATCCGCAGTTCGTGCCCTAGCCATCTCGACCTTTCTCTCATTATCGCCCAAAATATAGGGATTGAACCACCTTTTTTAGAGTTTAATGTTTGAGCTACGGTCAGGCAGTTGGGCACCCAAAACAATCCCTAGGCAATTTCACTGGAAAACATCTGGCAAATCTTCCTACTTTTTTTTGTAGCGCCCACACCTCAGAGCTATACTCTACCACTGTCACCACTGTAACTTCCAATTTTCTAATCTTAGTTCACAGACTTGTTACCCAGCCTCACCTTTTTACACCTTTAACATTTTCATAGCTCATTTTTTTCTTTGTTTTAACTGGAAACTTACAATGATTGAATTCATGTGGCTGTTTGACGTGACGAATTCTAATTATTCAGTTTTCAGTTGTATAGGTTTCTTCCAAATAAATCAGTTTGAAGGTTTTCCGGAGAATTTCCTCTTCAACAGATCTATCAAAACCTTGTGGCAAATTCTCAGCTCACCAAATCTGTAATAAGACAGTTAGTACGTTAAGCTGTTTAACATTGTTTCAGTTGCTTCTTTTTCAATTTTGTATTGGTCTTTATCCCTTTAATATTATTTGGGAATTCCTTTTCGCCAACCTACACCATCCAAGGAAATTTATCAGAACCAGAAAAACTTCAGAACATCAAACAAACTTCGGACAAAATTTTTAGCTTTGGACTTTTTTAACAAAAAAAAACTAATTTTTTTTTTAATTTTTAACAAGACTTTGGACAAATTTTCAAAATCTGGTATTGATTTCAACGTCAAAAACTCCAACCTAATCGTTTTTAACAAGAAAGGCCTACTTTGTGATGAAATTGTATTTGGAGATTGAACGATCAGCCCATCTGCCCAAATCGCTTATATCGGCATTCCCATTAGAAATCTCCCACTCACCATCTCCTAAAAAATACATAAGACGCCGCATAGCTGCTTTTATGCTCCAACAATCTGAATTTTTTGTCTTTTAATTTTTTTTACGTTACTACCGCTTCCATTGATACTATCCTGTATTGATAGTTTCTGTACAATTGATAATATTTTCCATTGATAATCACTTTATAGGGCAGTGTTTAGACTGTTGCTAATTCTAGGACCCGAAATCTTATACACAAAATTTTCCTAAGTGAATCGATTCTAGGGACTACATAGCCCATCGAATTTATCATCTGACGATGATACGCCCATCCAGTTTTGTTATTCTTATGAATTCAGGACTTTGGCTATTGAGGGGTTAGAGGCATTGAAAGAGCGGAGATTTAATTCTATTTTTCTTAGGTACAATTCGATCTTCCTTCCATGTATAGAGGAATATTGCTTTGGTGCCATCTACACGTAGCCTAATCACCTTTATTACTTTTTGTCAGCATCGAAATATAAGCAAGTAATAGTACAGGCAGTATTTTTGTCTCGTGTCACAGCATGCTGTCTATATTACCTTATTGACTTTCTTGAGCTTTTTCTTTTGAAAAAAAAACTACCTGGAATCCATAATAGACTCCTTTCGGCTTCTAGAGGGTTTCTTCTAAATACACAGTTAATAAATCAAAAACACATACAATTATCAAATAAACAAGAAGGTTCTTTTTTTATTTTTATTTTATTGTTTTTTTGCTATGTCAATGGTAAGGAACATAATACTCTTGGTTGACATCAAGCAAACACAATGACACAAAACAAAAGGATATTAAGAAACAATGGAGATGGAGGGATTGTGGGAAGGAGTGTGAGTGATTTACTCCCTTCCCTCCCCTTTATAAGGCCTCCCCATACAAAAATAAGTTTATGTCTCGGTGTCTCACTGTATGAACTAATTTTGTTACTATTTTTTTTAGCTTTCTGATATTGACTGTTTCATTTACAAATTCTGCTCTACCTCCACCTCGAGACCCTGAGCCAGATGCCGTAACCATTGATGCTGGCCTACTGACAAGTATTACCAAAGTTAAAGAAGGTCCTAAAAGGGAAGAAGCAGGCCCAAAAACACAAAACCAGCAAAACCCAGCTTTTAACCCTAATTTCAATTCCATTGGAACTTTTCCTACCGGACAAGGAAACTTTGGAGTCCCGACGCAAATTGGACCTCAACCAGGATATGGAGGATTTCCTGCTACTGGGGGGCCAACTGGTAATGATTTTCACTGTATTTAGTATATAAGTTAATTGAATCGAAACAATTTACTTTAATATATATTCAACGGTATAAAACACTATTTACACTATCTTAATTTACCGTGTACAGCTACACTGGTCGTGGCACTTACAGTTTTTAGTTCCTATTAAAGCCAATACGATGAGATGGACCTAAAAATACTTTTTAATTCCATTTTTAACTTTCTGTTTATTAGCCTAACTACTATGGACGCGTGAAAAGGATAAACCGCGGTATAATTAATGGCTCTTGGAAATTCACATAAATTTTACTTAGCTCCCATGATGGAATTTATATTTAAAAACTAAATAAAAAAGGGTATCCTTTCAAAAAATACAACAAATTATAATGAATACAAAATAATTTATATTGTATATATAAATTTATACATAATAATTTTATATTTTTAATAAAATGTGAAAACACTAAAAATATTCTTTCAATAAGTAATAAATAATAATATAATAATAATAAATATATAATAATAATACATATATAATAATAATAATAATAATAATAAAATAATAAATAATAAATAATAATAATCAATAAAACAAACAATCAGTCGTTGATGTAATCAGCCTGATGTTATTTGGTGTTTGGTATTGGCTGATGTAATTATATTTAGCTTACCATATCTAATTTGGATTTGAGGATACGCAATACGGATACAGATTTTGGGATATGCTCACTCAAGTGATTTTTGGTGTTATCAAAGGAAGTTCCTATCCAACTCTTTATTTATATAAATTGTATATTTTTGCATATTTTTTTAGATATACAATACATGATTTATTTGTTAAATACTGTTATTTTATAAAGTTTTTCGATATTTTTTAGAATTTCTTGAAATCTTCACAGCATGGGCGCCATTTTATAAGTGGCAACACCTATAGACATGTATGTCTGTAGTGTTCACGTAAAATGTAGTGTACATATTAAATTTAAACATAAAGTGTATATATGTGTACATATATTGTGTACATGTAGAATATAAATAAATCGAAGCGTATATCAAAGCAATAATAAAGAACAGGATTCAAACTAGAAACAGTTTCAGGTGCAGCCCAGATTATCGTCAAACCCACCAATAAAATCAAAGTTAAGCTTGACTACAGCGCCAATTATGTATGCTTTTCGCAATCTCTCGAGTTGAAATTCGATCATTTTTTATATATAAGATTCTTGTTTGACCATTCAGATTCAAGATTTAAGACAAACTTTTGATAGACTAAAAAAACAGAAGCTTAGAATAGCAATCTCTATCTGTAACAAAAATATGATAAAATTATAAAAATAGTTCTGAAAAAAATGCACAAATCATGCTAGAAGACTAATTACTTCGGCTTTATGTCGGCAAAATTTTACACTTTTTGTGAAGATAGGAAAGAAAGCTATTTTTCAAGATTTAGCGGGATTTTCTTGGACTTTTTTCAATGAAAATGCTACCATTACTAATAATTGAAGTACATGTAAATCTCAGTATTTGTCCATTTGCAATTGAAATAAAATGCTAATATTGAAAAAGAGGTAAACCTTTTAATTAGACAGTGAACTTCGGGAAAAAAAATACAAACAGTTGAAAAAAGAAAGAAGGATGAGCCACTTTTACTCCCAAAAAATTCCCAAAAATTGTTTGAATCTGAACAGTCCGACCACATACGCAAATCCGAGTCTTAGCACATACGAGTCCAAATGCACCCGAGTTCGAGCACATTCGTCAATATCTAAATAGATAAGATAAGAGCTAAGACTTATTCACGTGAATAACTCAATATTAGAATTTATTCACCAATACAACTTGGAATCAAAATACTCGTTTCCCCCTTTGAAATGCTCCATTGCCAGGAACATTAGGCGAAGATAAAAAAGAAGAAAAAAAGATCAATCGCCAAACAAAAATTAAGATTAATAAAAGACCAGGCCATGCCTAAAGTCTGAGAGCCAAAGCGCCGAAAAAGCCAGCATAAGTAATAAAATTAACAGTCAGGGTACATCAATTCTACAGAGGAAGAAAAAAATAATAAACCTATTGAGTTTGATTCTTAACTAAACGATCCTTAAGAATATTTTTAAAAGTCCCAAACGAGTGTCGCCCCTCTGTACTGAAAAAGGTAGGGAATCCCAAACCTGTTGACAAGCAATGGGGGGATTAAAATCTGACCGTACGGTAGGGGTAGAAGGAATGCAGATGCAGATATTATGTGAAGAACGAAGGGTATATGGAGCTGAATCAGAAGTAAACTGAAGAGTTCTTGAAGAAATTTTTGAAGATTGCCATGAAGTTGATAAAAGACAAAAGAAGCACAAGGAAGAATATAGATAGACTGTATGTTCGGTAAAATCTTCAATAATTAAGTAAAATCTTCAATTGTGTGTTGGAAAACCACTTTCATTATTTATATGTTCTTGCTATATTGAATACTAGATACTTTTGGCTGAGCCATTAAAGCTCAAAAACAATGAAAACGAATAATTTTTGGCCCTTGATACTTTAAGCCAATGATTTAATAACTAGTGGGAACTGAAAAGAATGGGCTTAAAAGTAGATATCCAAAGCCAGGTTCAATGTCTCTCTTTCTTCTTTCTCTTCTGGTTTTAATTTCATTTTCATTGCCCCTGGTACTTTAAAGGATTAATAGGTTATATGCAACATTACAAGTGTGCAAAAAAGTTCAGATAAATTGCTGCACAGAAAAGTAGAGCTAAAAGTTCTTAACTCCTTGAATACTGCTTGATCAGCCTTAACCATTCGACGCTGTGACGTAAAAACAAAATTTTTTCTTTGCTTCTTTGACATCCGGATATTTCAGTATGAATGGGTGATCTTTAAGTGTATCCCTTAAGAAATTCCATCTGGCGTCAAATGAAAATCACGACACTCCTCGACTGGCGTGGGAAGATGAAGTCAGAAAAGACTGGCTTTATTGTTTGGGATTGGGTCGAATATGTTTTTCATGTTTTCTTACCGAAGATCACTTTTGGCTCTTAAAAAGGGAACTAGAACTTTCAATTTCCGATCAAAATAGACCCCTCTAAAGATTATACAACCACCCTTTCCATAAAAACCTCATAAACCCTCGAGGCATTACTTAAAACACATGCTTCCGGGCTCTGGGGGGGTTCGTCAACCCCAGAATTTTTGTTATCTGATCTTTGAACTATTTTTTATCAAAATCCCACCTCAAAATTTTTATCAGATGCATTTGGTGAAAAAAGGGTGTCAGGGAAGTCAAAAAATGAACTTTTTAATACCAAAAACAACCTTTTTTAGTCTTCAAGGTATACAACAGGGTTTTTGCTATGTATTAGCTGTATGGTAATTTCGAAACCCCAAATTCCTTTTTCAGTTGTTTATTTTGCTTTATTAGTTTTTAGAGGAAATATGACTTTCAAGAAGTGTGACCATGACACCTATGGCATAAGCATGTATGACCGGTATGGTCAGGACAAGTATGACCTTGACATGAGCTATCGTGAAGGGCAGTATAAATATTTAGTGGCAGTGTTATGAAAGGGTATAAGCAACCTGTTTGCATTTGATAATTCTGAATTAACTTTCAGCAACTTTTTCAATTTCGGGATTCAAGTTTCAAAGTGATTAGCAACCATGTCCTTACAGCAAGAGGCACTGGGAGCAACAATTCATCAATTAAGATGAGTTAATTTAGATAAATATAATAATAACACATTTTCACAAAATAATCAACAGCATAAACTCTAAATAACTAAGACAGATATCGTTTCGGAAAACCGAAACAAAAAGCTTATCTCAACTTATTTTATGATGACATAAAAGCTCCATTCGAAGAATTTTGAAAAATTCCAGTATCTAAAAATCATGTGTTCATCTTGAAGCTCCAAGTCTTTTTCAGGCTTTTTATCGCTTCCTAAGATTTTGTGTTCTGTATTCACAAGATTTTTAAGATAACATTGGCAAGTTTGTGTATAGATGGCTCGTGCTATAAGGGGTCTATCGAAATACAATTGAATGAAAATATTTTCTTTGACAACACTGCCTTTTCGATTATAATTAATAGGAAGCAAAATTTTTAAAAGCGGTTAAAAATTTTTTATTTTATTTTTATGAACCCTCAAAATTTCTGCTTCATATCCTGAAGCCTTTATAAATGGGAAAAAAAGTAAAGAAAAAAGTTTTCTCCGTATTTTTTCCCTTATCATTTTTTTATTCATAAAGGCTGCCGTGTGTGAAACCAAAGTATATGTTTCATTATCATTTGTAAAAATAAAAAAGCCATACAAAGTTAAAAATTCTATCTTTTTTCAATATTAATTGCTTTTTAATTCCAATTTCTTTTAGTTTTGAGCTTTGGGGAAATTCCGTATTAACGATGGTTTTTAATGCCCTTATTAAGAATTTTGGGCACTTTAGGGTTGAGTAACATGAATTAACTTCCCAATTCCTCTTTGACGGGCACATTTTTTTATATTTCCATTTAACATCAATGTTATTATCAAACGTAAATATATTTATGTTAACTTCCAAGAAAACCTAATTCTAAAGAACTGACAGGATATAAAGAAGTCTTTACCGTCATTCTCCTCAAAATATTTCCATAAAATTTGTCATCCATTTCAGTGAGTTAATTAAACTTTAGAAAGAACATAAATTCTTAGTTTTAGTATACTATCAAACAGTTCGTGGTAACGAACTGTAGTAAGGAGCGACACGGCTCAATAGTAACCAAAACTATAAAAAATGGAACTTTGATACCAATATCTACATCAAAATAATCGCATTTTAATGCTGATTTTAAATATATAAGTTTCATCAAGTTTAGTCTTACCCATCAAAAGTTACGAGCTTGAGAAATTTTGCCTTATTTTAGAAAATGGGGGGAAACACCCCCTAAAAGTCACAGAATCTTAATGAAAATCACATCATCAGATTCAGCGTATCAGAGAACCCTGTTGTAGAAGTTTCAAGCTCCTATCTACAAAAATGTGGAGTTTTGTATTTTTTGCCAGAAGGCAGATCACGGATTCGTGTTTATTTGTTTGTTTGTTTGTTTTTTGTTTTTTTCCCCAGGGGTGATCGTATTGTCCGAGTGATCCTAGAATCTTGCGAGAGGACTCTTTCTAACGGAAATGAAAAGTTCTTGTTCGCTTTTTTAAGTGACAAAAAAATTGGAGGGCACCTAGGCCCCCTCCCACGCTAATTATTTTCCCAAAGCCAACGGATAAAAATTTTGAGATAGCCATTTTACTCAGCGTAGTTGGAAAACCTTATAACTATGTCTTTGGGGACGACTTACTCCCCCACAGTCCCCGTGGGAGGGGCTACAAGTTACAAACTTTGACCAGTGCTTACATATAGAAATGGTTATTGGGAAGTGTACAGACGTTTTCAGGGGGATTTTTTGGTTGGGGGAGGGGTTGACAAGAGGGGGATATGTTGGGGGAACTTTCCATCGAGGAATTTGTGATGGGGGAAGAAAATTTCCATGAAGGCAGCGCAGAATTTTCTAGCATTATTTAAAACAAAAACAATGAAAAATAAATATGAAAAGTTTTTTCAACTGGAAGTAAGGAGCAGCATTAAAACTTAAAACGAACAGATATCATTACGCATATAAGGGGGTCACCTCCTCCTAATACCTCACTCTTTACGCTAAATTATTTTTAGTGATTTAAACTATTTATTCTACGGCTTTTGTGATTCAGGGGTCATTCTTAATGAATTGGGACGAAATTTAATCTTTAGTGTAAAGAGCGAGGTACTGACGAGGGGGTGAACCCCTCATATATGTAATAAAACATGAGATTACAAAAGTTCGTTACGTAAGCTAATTTATAAGTTACGTTTATCTTTTACTAATAAAAACATTCGTAAAAAATAAAAAGTTCTAGTTGCCTTTTTAAGTAACCAAAAAATTGCAGGGCAACTAGGCTTCCTCAACCGTTCCCTTTTTTCTCAAAATCATTCGATCAAAACTATGAGAAAGCCATTTAGCCAAAAAAATAAACTTATGTTAATTATTCCTCTGCGGAGAGCCAAAATCAAAACATGCATTGATTCAAAAACGTTCAGAAATTGAATAAGAAAACAAGCTTTTTAGCTGAAAGTAAGGAGCGACATTAAAGCTTAAAACGAACAGAAGTTACTTCGTATATGAAATTGGCTGCTTCCTTATCAACGCCCCGCTCTTTACTCTAAAGTTTTTTACTGTTTTAAAAAGCAGAGTTGAGAGAAAGAGTCAAACTTTAGCGTAAAGAGCGGGGCGTTGATGAGGAAGCAGCCCCTTTCATATACGAAGTAATTTCTGTTCGTTTTAAGTTTTAATGTTGCTCCTTATTTTCAGCTAATAAAACTTGTTTTCTTATTTAATTAATTTAAGGACGAATGCAATGAATGAGAACAGCTAAAGCAAAGGGTAGGAAAAAAAATGTCTGAGGTAATGAAGAACTAAAATGAAGCACAAGAAGAGCTGTGGCTGGAAGAAATTCAGTAACAAGCATCAAAACGAATAGCAAACAAAAATAATGGACAAGAAATGAAATATTATATACACATACACATACACACTATTATACTATTTATATATTTATATATTATATACTATTTTACTACTATACATTATTTTTTTATTATATATTATTTTTTTATTTTATTATATATTATTTTATTATTATATATACTATTTTATTATATTATTATATACTTTATATATTATATATTATATACTATTATATTATATTATATACACATATAAGTAAATATTATATACACACTAAAAATTCAGGAGATGATACTTTCTGCTCATATGAATTCATATGAAGAATTCATATAAAGAGCCAAATAATGTCAATTTTTTAAGACTCGGCAGGCTTTAAGACAGAAGGCTATTTTAAATTATTATGTTCAATAAGATGTTATCAAACAGTCCATGAGGACAAACTAATAGTAAAGAACCACATTAAACTCAAAAAAAAAAAAAATTAACAGTAACAAATATATCAAAAGAATCTCCTTTTTATAGTAATTCCGAATCTACAAAACTATTCGAATATAATCTCCTAACCGAGTCGTTAGAACACTGGACTTGAAATCCTGAGAAAAGAGCCTCGAATCAAGGTCTCGCTGGTTATTTGGTTTGGGACAGGGGCCATTGGTGTGACTCTATAAGCTCAGGCCGAGACGAACCAGCTCTAAATGGGTACCTGGAGAAATCTGGGGGAAAACACGGGAAGTGTCGGGTGATTTACCCTCAACCAGGCGTTGCACTACCGGCCGAAGGGGGTGAATCAGGAGATCAGTACCTGCGCAACATTTACCATTGGTCATAACGCGAATAAGTTTTAAGTTTTCAATAGATATAATATGAATTTTATATTTATGATAAATATAATTAAATATTTTTATTAAATTATAATTGAATATAATTATAACAAAGCATAGTTAGATTATAATTAAATATAATTAAATAAAATAAATATAAGGGATGGCGTCTTGGTGAAAACTGCAGCATCATATTAAGCACTTCTATAAATACTATTGTGGAGATCCTAAGTACCTATGTAGAACTTTCAACATTTTTGTCCTATGTGACTAAATTATTACAATAATTTATTTGTAACCCACGAATAAAAACAGGAGACAAGCGGAGTACAAAGAAAAAAGAAAGAAAAAAACGCAAATACAAAAACTCTGCAAATAACCGAAAAGCGGGGTGATCCCGTGGTGTACCCCGAGCTTGCCAGGGCTGACTTTAGCAACTTAACTTGAAGTAACTCAAGATTATTTGTTACATCAGGTGCGATATAACTATGAATATGTTTTTAGTTCTGAGTACGTGAAGGCAAATAAAGAAGGAACTTAAGATAACGAATCTAATATGAGCATAGGCGCCTAACGTCCTGGAATTTTAGCAGACTAAAAACACCAAGAGGAAAAAGCCCAACATGATAACAAAAAGTTGAGTACAACTTAAATAACGCTTTCCACTTTTTAAGCGTTTTTTCTTTCTAAATACTTTCTCATGACACTTTTGAACTTCACCCTAGAAAAAAACATTTGTTACAATGCCTAATCAAAAAGTTTTTGAGGTCCAAAAAGTCATTAAAAGTCCATCATGTTAAAAACAGAAAAAAAAAATTCTTCCTGAACTTAGACTAGATTTTTAGGATATGTCACCGATGTCTGTTCGGGAAAATATTATAAGGGATCATATCTAGTAAAAAGCCTAACATTGAAGCGATGTATTCAAAAGACCAGAAATACTAAAATAGTAATGCCTGAAAAATAAAATAAAAAACTAATATATAAACTTGAGTATAAAGTAGGTGAAAATTTTTTTGTTACGATGACTATTCATAAATTTTGGACTTCACTACATGATACTAAATAGCAAAAAAAGAAAATATTGTTTCTGAATCTAGGCCAGTTTCTTAAGATGTTTAACGGACGTGTTCGAAGGAAAATGTCGTTAAAAGGGATTTTACCATCATGTTCTTCTTCTTCTTGTTGGATCTTTTGGAGATACTAATGGGTAATTTCAACCTAATTCCAAGTTCCTATGGCAGGTAGAACTAAACCCTGGGCCCTTTTATTGCCAATCAGAGACCAATCAACTCCGTCACCACATGACAAGGGATTCAATTTAGTAAGAGGCTTAATATTCAAAAAATTCACCAAGACTAGTAATATTTAAAAACAATATATATATAAATAAATAAAAAAGCAAATATGTGTCCAAATTCTCTATAAAATAAAAAATAATTCTTTTCCTCCCTACCGGAAACACTAAAAACGATCCTGCGAACAAAAATAGGAGAAAAACTTGAGCTGCAAATATGCCTCTCTAAAGGGGTATAGGGGTAAGACTCCGGCGGTGGCAATTCACGATAATTAAGAAAGGAAAAAAATTTTCAAGATCTAGGGTGTGGCATAAATTTGCCATTTTTTCCAATTTTTCAGTGAAAATAAAAAAAAACCTCAATGAAAATAATCAAAAAACATATTTTTCAAAATTGAGGAGAAAGGGGAGGAGAACACATCTGTCCAAACCCTGGGACTTAGATGAGATTCTTGGGATGCTAGTAAATTCTTAGTGGTAGAACTGATTCTGTATAAATTGAGGGATGAATATATTCTTTTATCAAACAGTTGCCTCTTAGAATTTAAAATCTGTCAAAGAATCCCTTTAATTCCGTTTTTTTTATAATCTAAAATTTACAAGTTAATCATAAGATACTAGTACAATTTATAATTCTTTTTAAAAGGGTTGTCTCAATGAGTTTTTGACCCTCAACATTTTTTGGTTCACTGAACCAAAGAATAGTCGCCAGTAACCCATTAACCCAAGTGCTTTACAATTTGGTAAAATCATGCACATGAATCTGGGAGGATCTTTATTAGTATTTTCATTGAAAAATACCTCTTGTTTTGTCTTTTCACTGTAAAAATCAAGACAACAAAAAATTAATCCACCTAATTCTGAAAAAAAATACTTCCCCCCCATTCCTGTAAATTTTCGTGAATTATCAACCCTTTTAGAAATTGTCTTTAATACATGGGAACATGAAGAACGGGAATGTTACTAATGGGTTAGTGGTTACTGGTTAATGGGAACACGAGAATGTTCCCATCTACAAACATTTAAAAGTTAATGGGTTACTGTTTAATGGGAACATGTGAATGTTCCCATTTACTAACGTCTGCGATCCTGCCCTATTTTAAATCACAGAGCAATAAATATGATATGATATTCAAAATGTTAGTATATTTACGAATTTAATGACTGTAAATTGAAATATGTATAATAAAATTTCCCTCCAGGTCAATTCCCTCAACAACCAGGCCAGTTCCCACAACAGCCAGGCCAGTTCCCAAACGACCTTGCTCCAGACGTCGTGGCTTTTACCGCTGTCAGGGCTTCAGATTTTACGAGGAATGCCATATCTCAAGTCCGCTTCGATGTCACCGTAACTGACATCGGCTATGGATGGCTTCCAGATCGAAGTGAATTCGTGTGCTATTACCCTGGACTTTATTTTTTCACATTCTCTGCTCTGTCACCAATCGGAAGGCAGTTCAAGTAAGTTGATTCTTAATGCTATATATATATATATATATATATATATATATATATATATATATATATATATATATATATATATATATATATATATATATTTAGGCAAAGGTTTATATTAAGGTTAATCTCCCTAAACACATTGCATTCTTAATATTTGTATACTATGAAAAGAGATCCTGCTCTCTAAACCGACACGTCAGCAAACAATTTTTTGCTCAAAAGGTCTTTGAAAAAAATCCAAAATTTGGCCGGTTTATTTTTTCGGATTTAATTCCCAGGAAAGAGAAAGTTCGTCCAGAATGAGGCAGACTCCGATCAGGACGGCCGTAACCTCATGTGGCGAGTGGAGCCAATCCCGGGAAAATGAGTACCTAGGTTTAACCTAGCTCTAATCTGATTCAAGGCCTAGAGTCAGTTGGGCTAGCGAACCTCTACCCGAAAATTAAATGCTACGAAAAGTGACAACATAGTTTCGGACCCGGATTCCCTTTTAAGATCTCGACCACCGCACGACAACGGACATGCTGACGAACTCAGAAGGACCGACAGACTAAACCTTATGGACAAATGGGGATACGAACAGCCACCTGGAATGTCTTGACTCTGAATGCACCTGCGTCAAAGAACCTACTCTCCAAAGAACTTTGAACTCTGCGTCAAAGAACGCAAGAACAAAGTGTCAATTGCGAGTCTTACAGAAAACCTGTCTTACCGGAAGCGGAGAAGAGTGAATAGGTAGCAGTGACTCATTGCTCTGATCAGGAGGAAGCACGAGAAGGAATGGCGTTGGCTTTGCACTAAATAGCCTTACAATGACGGCCTTACTTTTACACGAAGCTGTATCTGACAAATTAATGAAGGCCCACTCGACACAAGCATGGCAATTTTTTACTGTTTTAAAAAGTAGAGTTAAGAGAAAGAGTCAAACTTTAGCGTAAAGAGCGGGGGGTTGATGAGGAAGCAACCCCTTTCATATACGAAGTAATTTCTAGTCGTTTTAATTTTTAATGTCGCTCCTTATTTTCCGTTAAAAAAACTTGTGTTTTTATTTAATTACAATTAAGACTCCTGCAGGGCCTGGATAAAAGCGACGGAGTCGAAATTAAATTTAAATTGCAGCTTTTTTTATTTAGTATATCCCAAGCTTTTCAGATTTTTTATTGGAGTCGTTAAAGTTATAAAGCAAAGTATCTATTTATAAAACAAATTAGTTTTTTTTTTACTTTGTTTCTGCTGCTCTACGTAACCCCACTTTACACCCCCTGGCTGGAAACATACCCGAGGCTCAGACGGATCAGACACACTTTAGATTGACTGCTGAGAGAATCATATAATAATGACTAGGATAAAAAAAAGCAAGAAAGGATGGCTTACTCTAAAACAAGTCCCTTAATTACTTATAAATTATAAGTAATTTAATTGGATTAATTGGATTATTTAATTTGGATTAAGAATTTAGTTTAGTATTTAATAAGTAGCTGTCTTAAGCTTCATAATCAGGAGGGGGAGGTACACCACAGAAGTGTAAAAATTTAGAATATAAGTATTACCCGCCTCCTACCAAGGTCTAGAACCGACAATATATCTGATTAAAGCAATGAGGTGAATAACCATTGCGTAAAATAAAATAAAAAATCATGAAATTATTTTTATTTGTCTTCATTTCTCCTTGCCGACTCAATGTTATATGTGGAGGTGTTCTGGGAATATTGTCCAGGGAAATTTTCAGCAGGGTTAGAATTGTCTGGAAGATTTTTCCGTCGGAGGGAGGATTATCCGTGGAAAATTTTATGGTGAAATTGTCCACAGAAGCCGTTGTCAACTGGGAGGGGGAGATTCCTGTTTTGTTTAGATTAAGAATTTAACTTAGTATTTCATCAGTAATGGTTTTAGGCCTCATAATAGGGAGGGGGCAGCGTACACCACAATAGAGTACTAAATAAAATAAAATCGACCCCCCCCCCCTGCCAAGACTTGGAACCGTTAATATATTTGATTAAAGCAATAAATCTAACCATAATGTAAATTTGGGAAAAGTTATATGTTGAAAAGTGGAAGCTACAGTGATGACAGTGGTCAAATATGGCTCTGAAGCATGGACACTCCGAAAAGCAGATGAAAATTTACTAGATGTTTTCCAGAGAAATTGCCTACGGATTGTTCTGGGTACCCGGCTGACTGACCGTATTTCAAACAGTAGGTTGTACGAAAAGTGTGGTTCAATCCCGCTTTCTGGGGCTGTAATGAAAGAAAGGTTGAGATGGCTGGGCCACGTTCTACGGATGAAGGATGACAGATTACCGAAGATTGTCCTTTTTGGCCAACCGTCTGGGGCTACACGGAAAGCAGGTCGTCCTTGTCTGGGTTGGGAGGATGTCATAAATAAGGATTTAAAGGAAATGGGAACTTCCTGGGAGGGTGTAAAGAGGGAGGCTTTAAATAGATTAGGTTGGAGGAGGAGCGTGCGTAGCTGTGTTGGCCTCAGGCGGCTTGGTGCTGCAGTGAGTTATTAGTAGTAGTAGTAGTAGTTATATGTTCCTAAATACAACTCTTTTAATTTGTCTTACTTTCTCTTTGCTGACTCAATTTTATATGTGGAGGTGTTCCGGGGACATCACCCGGGGGAATTTTCACCTGGGATTGTGTTGAAGATTATCGGAATTGTATGGAAGATTTTCACTTGGGAGGGGGGGATTATTCATTGGAAAAATTCTTCATGGGGAAATTGTCCGTGAAAGTAGTTTTCAACTGGAAGGGAGGATTTCTTTTTTGTTCGAAATATGAACTA
The DNA here is from genome assembly GCF_032884065.1 of Artemia franciscana. Lineage (NCBI taxonomy): Eukaryota > Metazoa > Arthropoda > Branchiopoda > Anostraca > Artemiidae > Artemia > Artemia franciscana. The sequence goes on from NC_088882.1 coordinate 1,198,448, forward strand.
AGTTTACTATTTGACCAACAGTGGCTTTAGACCTCATAATCTGGGAGGGAGGGGGGAAAGGTATATCAAAGAAGTATAAAGATATAAAATACAAGTGCTTTCCCTCCCCCTACCCTGACCTACAGTGTCAACGTATTGGATTAAAACAATGAGGGTACCCATGGCTTAAATTAAATACGAAGTCCTAGGGGACGAGATAGGAGTAGTTATTTTGCAAAGAGCAGCCTGTAATGGAAGGAAACAACCAAAATCTAATTTAAGGGTAAACTAGGCTTATTTGGGTGGTATGCATCGTGTACTGTATGGGTAGCAAAGTATGTAAATTGAAAAATAGTAGAATCATCCTCCTAAACATAATTATCTTTGAAACAGTTGAAGGGGACAAACAGTAACCGAGGAGAGTGGGAGAGAGATAATAGACCCGAAAAAAAATAAGTTCTCACACCGTCCCATACCAACTGAAAACTCTTGAGGCCAATTAGGCCAGAGCAACCAAATACATAAAAGTCCAAAGGATTATATCCGATCCTGCATCAAACAGTTCTTGGTAACAAACTGTAGGTAAAGAGCGACTCAGTCCGACAGTAATAGAAGCTCTGAAATACAAACTTTTTATAGCGATATATATAAGAAAAAGTGGAGTTTTTATGCTGATTCCATATATATATAATACTATTTAAGTTTAATATGACTTGTTTTTCAATTTTTTCCCCAATTTTTTTTATTCTAAGGCGTAAGCGCCATTTTATGGAGGACACACCCACAAGGTGGCAGGGGAACCGGCGGTTCAGTCTGCCTCTGAACAAAAGTGAATTATATTTACAACCCGGGTGGCCTAGATAAGAAAAAAATGAATATTTCATTTTTTTTTCAAGAAGAGAAAGGCTATCTTCTAGTTATTTTTCTTCTTTTTGCTTCAGATTATATGATTTTATCTATTGTCAGATAAAATTCAGATATATTCAGGTTTGCGGTGCTCTATTTTACTGCTGTGTTATATTTTAGACATTTGCATTTTATATTGGACTTCATATTCAGAGTGCCTGATCTCACGTGGTATACCCCTCATATGAACAAATAAAATTTGATAAGAACGCAATTGACAACCATGATTTGAAAAAGCAAGAATTTACTCATGAACTCAGTTGCTTTTTCAGCCCCCCCCTTCCCTTCTTTACACATAAATGGTTCTTGATAATTATACTATTCTGAATACCGTCGTTTTATTGAAGGCTGAGACTCAAGTGTTTTATACAAATTGAAACAGAACTGTTTCAATTTGAAATTAAATAAAAAAAACTAATTTTTTTAAGCTGAAAGTAAGGAGCGACATTAAAACTTAAAACGTACAGAAACTACTCCGTATATGAAATGGATTGTCCCCTCCTCAATCCCTCGCTCTTTACGCTAAAGTTTGACTCTTTGCCACAATTCTACTTTTTAAAACAATTAAAAGCTTTAGCGTAAAGAGCGAGGGATTGCGGAGGGGACAACTCATTTCATATACGGAGTAATTTCTGTTCGTTTTAAGTTTTAATGTCGCTCCTTACTTTTAGCTAAAAAAATTAGTTTTTTTTTATTTAATTTCTGAACGTTTTTGAATTAATGCATGTTTGGTTTTGGCTCTCCGCACATAAATTATTAAAATGAAACTTGTATATTATCTCTTTTTTTGGCTAAATGGCTTTCTTTTAGTTTTGATCAGACAATTTTGAGAAATAAGGGGCGGAGAAGGAGGCCTAGTTGCCCTCCAATTTTTCGGTTACTTAAAAAGGCAACTAGAACTTTTAATTTTTAATGAACGTTTTTATTAGTAAAAAATACACGTAACTTAAGAATTAACTTACGTAACAAACTTTCGTAACCTTATATTTTTATTATGTATACGAGGGGGTTTGTACCCTCGTTAATACCTCGCTCTTTACACTAAATCGTAAGTTTTGTCCCAATTCTTTAAGAATGACCCCTGAATCAGAAAGGCCGTAGAATAAATAGTTGAAGTTACTAAAAATACTTTAGCATAAAGAGCAAGGTATTTATCTCCTCCTAAGTACCTCGCTCTTTATGCTAAAGTATTTTTAGAACCCCTCATACGCGTAATTATCTCTGTTCGTTTTAAGTTTCAATGCTACTTCTTCCTTTCATTTGAAAAAACTTTTCATGTTTATTTTTCATTGTTTTCTTATAGTAATGCTTGAGAACCCTGCGCCCTTTTCATTGAATTTTTCTTCCCCCATGACAGATTCCTCCAAGGAAAGATCCTCCAACATAGCCCCCTCTCCTCATCCCCACCCCCAAACAAAATAAAATCCCCCTGAAAACGTCTGTACACTTCCCAATAACCATTACTATATGTAAACACTGGTCAAAGTTTGTAACTTGCAGCCCCTCCCCCAGGGATTGTGGGGGAGTATGTCATCCCCAAAGACATAGTTATTATGGTTTTCGACTATGCTGAACAAAATGGCTATCTCAAAATTGTGATCCGTTGACATTGGGAAAAAAATGAGCGTGGGAGGGGGCCTAGATACCCTCCAATTTTTTTGGTCACTTAAAAAGGGCACTAGAACTTTTCATTTCCGTCAGAATGAGCCCTCTTGCGACATTCTAGGACCACTTGGTCGATACGATGACCCCTTGGAAAAAAAAAATAAAATAAACACGCACCCGTGATTTGTCTTCTGACAAAAAATACAAAATTCCACATTTTTGTAGATAGGAGCTTGAAACTTCTATAGTAGGGTTCTCTGATACGCTGAATCTGATGGTGTCATTTTCGTTAAGATCCTACGACTTTTAGGGGCTGTTTCTCCCTATTTTCCTAAATAAGGCAAATTTTCTCAGGCTCGTAACATTTGATGGGTAAGACTAAACTTGATGAAACTTACATATTTAAAATCAGCATTAAAATGCGATTCTTTTGATGTAGCTATTGATATCAGAATTCAATTTTTTAGAGTTTTGGTTACTATTGAGCCGGGTCGCTCCTTACTACAGTTCGTTACCACGAACTGTTTGACAAATTGTTTCAAATTGTTTCAATTTTTGTTCAATTTTTTGTTCAATTTTTGAACAAATTGAAACAAATTGAAAAAGAAGAGTGGGTAAACCATGTTAATAAAAACTATACATCGCATCTATAATCTAGTGAATCTATCGCATCTATAATATATATAATCTGAAGAAAGTGAAGAAAATGAAAATGTGAAAATGAAGAAAGATGCACATGTAAAGCCTCTAAAAATAGAGCATACAAATATTTCTTTACATGGGGCTGAAAAATAACTGAAGAGGAGTGTAAGGCCGATAATTTGAAATGTTTGTTCCACAAAGGTCCCGATCACATCTTTGTAAATTATGTAAAGCGCAATGATACTTGCCCCTAAAGAAGTCAGTTACCCAAAAGCTTTGTTGAAGATCATTGATACAGCTTACCAGAACAGGTTCTCCAGGATGTGAGAGATGGGGTGTAGAATGTGTGCAAGAAAGGAGATTTACCAGAACAGGTTCTCCAGGATGTGAGAGATGGGGTGTAGAATGTGTGCAAGAAAGGAGATTTGCTCCTTGACGATGTAATACTTCAGCTACTTGAACATCTTGAAAAAAGAAAAGAATTGTTACTTAGTAATATGCAGAATAACTGTAGAAAACACACTTTGCATGCAGACCCGCTATAACAATCATCTACCTTGCCGAAAACTGCCACTCAACCTTGCCGAAAACTACATGTTAGTAGCTACCAAGTTTTGTGGAGACAAGCAAATTAGCAGGTCAATGCGAGGATCATATCATGCCAGAATCGATGGTGCATCCTCGTCCTACGCACTTTGTCCAAATTGACAAACCTATACGTGAAAAAAGGTATTTAACCACACTCAAAAAATATAATATATAAATTCTGTAGTAAAACTGAAAACCACCGAGCGAAATACAGGCAAAATCTGATACGGTACAACATTAATACTGGAGGTAGATTCAAGGCTAAAAGGAAATGCAACCAAAAACTCTCTCTGGGTAACTTTGATTATGGACCAAGATACAATAGGCCTGTGTCTAAAGAGTAGTGAAACCTCTTTGAAAGATCTGTACAAGAGAATCAAAGGTCAATTTTCCTATGAAAACTGGATATATTAAAGAAGCAATGGAATAACAAGCACAAGTAACAAGTAACAAAGAGTAACTTGTTAAAGTAACAAGTACAAAGTAACAAGTACTCTCACAAAATAGCTCCGCACAAACAATCATCTAAAACTGCACCGATTGTGAAAGATATTAGAAATGGCGGTTCTGGTTACCACTCAACTACCATGCTGACAGGTTGTCGGTTAGAATCTGTTGCTTTAACAGCAGACGAGAAAAAAGTTGGCGCACAAATTATGAAAGGTGAAGATATTGGTCTTTTGGCTCAGTTGACATGCCAGTTTTTTGGTGGTTCATTAGATGGGATTTTACCAGATGGAACACCAATAAACGTCAAGACCGTCCACAACCTTCGAGAAAACAAAGCCATAATTGATGCAGCCCGTAGGTAAGGTCTTGTCACAGACGTGTTTCTGCAGAGCATCGGCTTGGATATTAAACTCAAAACCACTCCAAGCCGAATTTAAGGATAGCTTCAAATTTCAAATGAAGAAGAGTGTTGCCTGCTTTTCATAGCAACGAGAAGGACTGGGAAGTCCTTACAGTTGAATGCAATAGAGAGCATTGGGCCCAAGTATTTCCGAGCCTTCTAAGCTTTTGGAAAGAGTGTCTTCTACCAGAAACTGTTGATTCACACCTTATTAGAAATCTAGAGCCCAGGAAACCAATTTCTGTTGGAACGACTATGAATAAGGTGGGCTATAGTAGCGGTAAGAGGCAGATTTGAATCCAAACAATACAGACCGTAAAAAAACAGAGGGAAGAAGATTTAGGAGATAAAAAAATTTCAGGTTATAGTATGGCTCTATAATTTTTGTTTAAAAACCTGGATAATTTTTTTTATTACTTTGTATTGACATTAATTGAAAGAGTTTCAGTGATTGTCCAAGCGTTGGCAGAGTTTTCCACTGCTAGATCGTCAGTTTTTTTTAAAAAATATTGGAATGCAACATAGATTTTTAAAATCTTAAAATTAAAACATAATGTCATAATTTTCCAATCATCCGTAGTTTATGTAATGCCTTTGAACCGAAAATTTTTGTACGGAGTGGATGTGGAGGTGGATTTTCAATTATAAGGATTGAATATTATAATTTTCAGTCTAGCACTGAGGCCATTTCGACCTTTCAAACAGTTCGTGGTAACGAATTTTTTTTAACAATTTTTATAACAATATTTACATCAAAAGAATCGCATTTTAATGCTAATTTTAAATATATAAGTTTCTTTAAGTTTAGACCTACCCATTAAAAGTTACGATCCTGAGAAAATTTCCCTTATTTTATAAAATAGGGAAAAGGCCCTTAAAAGTCATAGAATCTTAACAAAAATCACACCATCAGATTCAGCGTATCAGAGAACTTAACAGTAGAACCTTCAAGCATGAAGCTACAAAATGTGGAATTTTAGAGGCTACAAAAATGTGGAATTTTAGAAGCTAAAATTTTAGAAGCTACAAAAAAAATTTAGAAGCTACAAAAATGTGGAATTTTGTAATTTTTGCAACATGACAGATCACAGATGCGTGCTTGTTTGTTTGTTTTTTGTTTGTTTTTTTCCCCAGGGGTGATCGTATCGACCCATTGGTCCTAGAATGTCGTGTGAGGGCTCATTCTAACGGAAATTAAAAGTTGTAGTGCCCTTTTAAAGTGACCAAATTGGAGGGCGCTTAGGCCCCCACGCTCATTTTTTCCCAAAGTTACCGGATCAAAATTCTGAGATAGCCATTTTATTCAGCATAGTCGTAAAACCTAATAACTATGTCTTTTTGGACGACTTATTCCTCCACAGTTCCAGTGGGAGGGGCTGCGAGTTACAAACTTCGACCAGTGTTTACACATAGTAATGGTTATTGGGAAGCGTACAGACGCTTTCAGGGTGATTTTTTTGGTTGGGGGAGGGGTTGAGGGGAGGTGGTTATGCGGGGGATCTTTCCATGGAGGAATTTTTTACGAGGGAAGAAAATTTCCATGAAAGGGGTGCAGGATTGCTTAGCATTTTTTTTAAAGAACAAGGAAAAAAATATGAAAAAGTTTTTTCAACTGAAAGTAAGGAGCAGCATTAAAACTTAAAACGAAAATAGATTATTACGCATATGAGGGGTTCTTCTCCTCTTACATACCTCGCTCTTTATGCTAGAGTCTTTATGCTAGATCTTTAGTAATTTCAACTATTTATTATACGACCTTTCTGATTCAGAGGTCATTCTTAAAGAATTGGGACAAAACTTAAGCTTTAGTGTAAAGAGCGAAGTATTGAAGACGGGGTGAACCCCCTGATATACGTAATAAAAAAAATACGAATGTAGAAGTTCATTACATAATCTTAATTCGTAAGTTACGTATATTTTTACTAATAAAAATGTTCGTAAAAAATTTAAAGTTCTAGTTGCTTTTTTAAATAACAAAAAAATTGGAGGGTAACTATGCCTATTCCCCCGCTCCTTTTTTCTCAAATTCGTCCGATCGAAACTATGAGAAAGCCATTTAGCCATAAAAATAAGTTTATATGCAAATTTCGTTTTAATTATTCATGTGCAGAGAGCCAAAATCAAAACATGGCTTGATTTAAAAACTTTCAGAAATTAAATAAAAAAACAATTTTTTTTTAGTTGATAGTAAGGAGCGATATTAAAACTTATATAAGGGGCTGTTCCCTCCTCAACACCCCTCTCTTTACGCTAAAGTTTTTTACTATTTTAAAAAACAGAGTTGAGAGAAAGAGTCAAACAAAGAGTCAAAAAATTAAACGCTGATCTACAAGGGTTTCAAACCCCCTCCCCAGGAAACTTGACAGACTTGCAAATTGGTCTTTAAAATGCAGGTAAAAAAATTTATTTGCGACCGTTAGCTAAATTCCACTGGAGGAAAACCCCCCGATTCTTCATTCTTTTGGTACCCTGTCAACAAAATTCTCTTAGCATCCCCCCTCCCGAAAAGAAATCCCAGGTACGGCTCTGATTTAAGGTCAAATCTGATTAAGAATAATCAGAACGAACTATCAGCATCTCATTCTGTTCTTGTCAGATTATATTTATTTGATTATATTTTCTGATATATTTAAGAATCATGATTTATTTTATTCTGAAGGTTTAATCTATCTAGATTTTACAATTGTTCAACTGTTTTCTTGGATAAGTCTAGCAAAATTAATAGAGATATATCGTCGGCTTGCGGTGACAGTGAAGGGTACTAAACTAAAGCCTTTTCTTGTTCCTGATTTTCTGATTCCTGACGGGTCAGATTCCTCATTTTCAGCAAATTCATTTTATTTAGATGACGTAATTGTTTATCTATTTCATAGGATGAATCTGTACAAAATAGTCAGGATATGGCATCGGATCGTACGACAGTAATGGCTACCAAACTGGAGCCAACACGTCTGTTCTTATTTCTGGTTTTGTACACATTTATCCTGGTATTAAATAATCAGGATACACTGTCAGCTTTTTCAGAACAATTATTTTAGCAGTTTTCATCACATTTTTGATTTTAAGCACATTTATTTTATTTACACATTTATTTATTTATTGCTGCACATTTTTCGCTGAAATTTTTGCTGCATATTTATTTATTTTTTTTATTGCTGTACTTATCAATTTCAGTAAATAAATGGTCTATTCTGACCATATATTCAATCAATAATTTTATAGGCTGAACCTGGTAAAAAATAATCAGGATATACTTTCAACTTTTTTTAGCACATTTATTTTAGCAGTTTTCAGCACATTTTTTATTTTAAGCACATTTATTTTATTTACACATTTATTTATTTATTGCTGCATATCGATTGCTGAAATTTTTGCTGCATACTTATTTATTTTGTTGATTGCTGTCATTATCAATTTCAGTAAATTGATTAAATAAATGGTCTATTCTGACCATATATTCAATCAATAATTTTATAGGCTGAGCCTGGTAAAAAATAATCAGGATATACTTTCAACTTTTTTAGCACAATATTTTAGCAGTTTCTGCACATTTTTGATTTTCAGCACATTTATTTTATTTACACATTCATTTATTTATTACTGCACATTTATTGCTGAAATTTTTGCTGCACATTTATTTATTTTGTTTATTGCTGAAATCATCGATTTCAGCAAATTGATTAAAAATATGATCTATTCTGACCATATACTTAATCAATAATTTTATAGGCTGAGCCTGGTAAAAATAATCAGGATATATTCTCAATTTTTTTTAACGCATTTATTTTAGCAGTTTTCAGCACATTTCTGATTTTCAGCACATTTATTTTATTGAAATACTGTAATTATTTAACTATTTCATAGGATAAATCTATGAAAAATAATCAGGATATGACATAGGGCTGGATGACAGTGAAAGCTACCAAATTGGAGCCAACACGTCTATAATTATTTCTGGTGTTTAGCACATTTATTCTATTCTGACCATATATTTAATCAATTATTTTATAGGCTGAGCCTGGTAAAAAATAATCAGGATATACTGTCAGCTTGGGGTGACAGTGCAGGCTACCAAACTGGAAGCAACACAGCTATTTTGTACCTGCAACAAAATGATCGTGTCTCATTGGTGTTGCAAGAAGGGTCAATTCATGAATCGACAGTTTTTGGCAGAGGTTATACAAGTTTCAGCGGTTTTAGGATAAAATGAGGCCTATCACCTCCAGTGCATTCACGATCTCGAATTGCTATTAATGTATTTTTTATAAACTGCTATTTAAGAGTTAGATATCAATAAAAAATATTTTGGGAATTTTGTTGCTAGTTTGTTGTACTTATTGAACTAATGCTCGGAGAATAAAAAAAAATCTTATAATACATCCACTGTGTGTGTCTTTGTGTTTGGCAAATTCTAAATAACGGTCCAGAAACATATACAAACTATAAAATATTATAAACATGAAAAGGCAAAAGATAAAAAATAACCACAGAAGAAATCGCCTTCCCTCTACCCAACGCTAATCTAAAGGAACCACCAACGAGAACAGGAGCTATGAGCTCATATGGCACTTGCGACGAGACAAGAAGAGCTAAGAGCCAAGAGCTCATATGGTATGAGCTCTAACAAAATTCTAAGAATCAATAGATTGATTTAAAAGGAAAATCAAAGGCTTAATGCCGGTCAGGATTTAAAATAAGAGCTCTGAGTCACGATGTCCTTCTAAATATCAAAATTCATTAAGATCCGATCACCCACTCGTAAGTTATAAATACCTCATTTTTTCTAATTTTTCCTCTCCCTTTAGCCCCCCAGATGGTCGAATCTGGGAACCGACTTTATCAGGTCAGTTTGTGCAGGTCACGGACAAGCCTACCAATTTTCATCGTCCTAGCACGTCCAAAAGCACCAAACTCGCCAAATCACTGAGCCCCTCCCCCAACTCCTCCAAAGAGAGCGAATCCAGTACGGTTACGTCAATCACGTATCAAGGACATTTGCTTATTCTATCCACCAAGCTTCATCCCGATTCCTCCACTCCAAGTGTTTTCTAAGATTTCCCCTCCAACTCCCTCCAATTTTCAAAAGATCTGGTCGGAATTTGAAGTAAGAGCTCTGAGACACGAACTCCTTCTAAATATCAAATTTCATTAAGATCCGATAACCTATTCGTAAGATAAAAATACCCCGATTTTCACGTTTTCCAAGAATTCCGGTTTTCCCCTTCA